>NC_135724.1:60756018-61082580 GCF_964656455.1 Halichoerus grypus
GAGAGTGGTCACAGGTATGTACAGCGTGGGAAGGAAAGCTGCACCTAGAGCCGATCATGATCAAGTTAAAAACACCTGACATACAGCACACGTGCCAATAAACTCCTTCAGGTCATGACCAGCATGAAGAAAATCAGGACATAGATACTCAGCCAACGTTCTGTAAATGTGCACAGCAATATGCTGCATTTAAGAGTTAAAATCAGATTCTACTTTAGTGTTAGCATCAAGCCCTTAGGAGAACCCCTCCCCCCCAAATCTCCTTTCGCATTTACACACGCCAGAAACTATTCACACTTAGGGCTGGGCTGGGCAGCTGGCCACAGAACCAACAGGTCCTTGCCTGCGTGGGGACAGTGCGGGCTAATACTGAAGATCTCTTTACATCCTGGCTCACAGCCGCCTTCTGGCTGCCACTCCATCTATCTGTCGTTAAAGAAAACCAGGAGGAAAGCAATGCAGGTCTCTGGGAATCTCCTCCCTTCCATAAGGAAAATACTCTGCCAATTCAAGTTTCATTCAGTCAGGAAGACAGAAGGATTTAAGGCTTCGGTGACAATTATAATCCTCTGAGAAATTATTTTCCCTTAAAGTCAAGATAAGATAATAGTGTTTACTGTACTTTCTCTTGACTCTTAAAATCCCTGGTATCAGTGTAGGCAACTTGCACCTGCAATTGAGTCTGCAAGAGAGGAAGGTCTCTCCTCCTCCCAGAGGCTGTCCTAGATCACACGTGTGGGGCACTTGTCAGCCCTTGGCTCCCGAGGAAGCAGGAGGACAGTGAGGTTCCAGCTTTCTAGTAGGTTGAGGAAGCTGTGCTCATGGCATCGTCAGAGATTTTGGTATTAGCAGGGTGGATGCTTGCAAAATACTTGACATCACTGTCCCGATCCATCTGAAGAGCCACGATGGTCTGTTCCACGGCTTCCTGATGACAGCCGGCAGAGGTTAAGAAATATTCTGGAGACGCAAAGTGCAGATTACAAATAAAATTAGTTTAACAATTTAGTTTTATCAGGTACAAGTATACGAACTTCTCAGTCATAAAGTATAAACACAAGCTACGTTGAATTATAAACGGTAATCTGAATTGATTTGTGTGATATGAAAAAAATCCCCAAACATAAGAGAATTAGATTTATCTTGATTATTTTTAGAACAGACTAAATGGTAGCGAAGCTAATAAATACATTAAAACTTATACTTGCGATAGCTATTAATTCACTCAGTAAAAACACCCCAAATACCAATCACACATGACTAAAAACCAGTCTTCTCTAGCCATTTCCTTGTAATTGCTATTAAAACGATAAATGAATTCTAAAGGAGAAAAAAGCAGTATTCATTTACCCATATTCTTAGACGTCTATTACAAACCTTTCTGTGCTTCGTTCACGAGTTCATGCATTAAATGATATTAGGTATTTTGGGGGGATGACAATAAATAAAACAAGCTAAATCTTGAGCAGCTTATTAGGATGTGCAGCAGAGCAAGTAGTAGGGGGCGTCTGTCTTCTGCGTAAAGAATGAAGAGGAGGACACACAAACATGCCTCCTGGCCTAGAACATCAGTAACGCACGTCATGCGGGGCAAACCGAAGGCAAGAGTTTTTCCTCCCGTCTTAAGTGACTATCCAATCTCTCAAACTAAGTCTGCAATTATAAAAGAAATGCCCCTGGGGCAGAAAGGCGAACATGTCCCTGTCCTCCAATCTGTGTCCTCTCTTAGGGGGAACCCCCATTAACAACTCACAGATCTTCTCCTATCACATTATGTTTGTGGACATACAACACTTCTCCCTCCATGCAGTCTACACGCCTCCTCCCCGCCACATACGGTTTTCCTAACAGAGCCACCCACCCACCTTTCTCTAGTAGAGTTTGTCTTAATGTCTTTGCGAGCAGCACTCGAACATTTGGAACCCTATCATTCGCCAAGGTTAGCAGATGTGGCATCAGATGCACGGCGAACTGGTCCATGGGAAGGCAATCGTCCTCAATGACAGTCTGGGGAAGACAAACAGCTGCTTTACATTTGCCAAGTTAGTCTACCAAACCAGAATACCGGCGAACATTATCTTTTAATAACAACCGAAGTACTCCAGATTTTAGTTACTTTTTAAACCAATATTCCAGACACTTGGGAACTCAAAACTAAGATGACATAATTTTAAGTCCCTACAGTTTTTTAATGGTTCCACTGAGTCCTGGAGTGTGCAGTGTGCACAGTCACATGCATTTATACACGTACCATGGACCCCGAGCACCCCCTAGTGGATGGCTGTGGGATGAGCCAGGCAGGCACCTACTCTAGGGAACAGGTGATCCTATGAAGAGCCAGATGCAAAACTCTGTTCCTTAAGGATAAGAAAGAGGGTGTCGAAAGGCAAAGAGCGGAAGAAGAAACGAAGCTTCACAGATAGAAATGGGTAAGTCTTTATTTACCTGGCAGACAAAGACAAAGGCTTGCCGACCAGACCACTTGGGACATCTACCAAAGTTTTCTACAAGCTCATTGATGAGGTCCACTCCAAACGTGGGGGGTGTCGCCATGTGCAGCTTCTTCACCATCTCACTGACCTAGGAGGGGGAACACAGAGAAGTGAGGAGTTCTAGGATCTTCTTGAATAGTGTACAGTTCTAAAATTGTAAAAATTTTAACACATACCAACTTGTAGGAAATCCAACGAACAGAAGAAACTTTATCTGCACATAGATTCAGAGCAATGGGACGTAAATAGTCATAAACATCTCTGGGACTATATAATTCTAGAAGTAAAATCAGCTGTCTATAAAAGTGAATTATAAAAATAAAAATATAATTAAAATTTTAAAATAAATGAAAATAGGTTAATCATCTGAGTAATTTGTAATACTGGATACTATTTGTAAGATGAACACATGCAAAGACTAGTGATTAACGTGGTCTCTCATGCATAGAGCTCTCTCTAGTCTGTATGTATCTGGAAATGCATTTAAACACTATGCAAGTTCAAGAAGTATCTCTTCCCCTCAGAACGTAAGGAAAACAAATGTAGAATTTTGTGTCCACAGGGACTGAGACAGAGCAATGCATTTCCTACTATGTTCAACTGGGACATGAAACACATTTTTTCCACAGTAACTGTTCAGAATGCTAAGAAAATTCCATCTACAAATCAGTTTCCTAGAAGTTCTAGCAATATTAGGTAGCCTGAAGTGTATCTGTCAAGGCTCTGAGCAGCTTCTAAGGGAATGAATGATACGTTTATTAGGGATAACAGAAATGAAGAGGTCCTCTAGTGACTGTTCCTATTACATCTGGGAAGACCTGAAGACTGACCGTGTCCACCAGTCTACTTTGAGTAGACACAACAATGCCCTTGAAAAAATACCTCTGATACGAATGAGATTTTTGTCTTTCAGATTTTATGTTTAAGACTATTTACATTCGTAATCAGTAGGGAGTAAACCAAAAGCATGAATATACATAACAATGACCCATGTGCTTGTACATATATATAAAATACTCAGAGATGAGAGGCACATTTATCGATTCCATTTTCTGACACTGCGAACTTTCTTGCTGGCCTCCCCTGGGTGCACACCACATGAGAAAGTCTGGGGTCAGGAAAGCAAACCAGAGAGAGGCTGTGATTCAGCAGGCAGGAAATGAGTGACACATCCTGGGAGACAGGCATAAAGCCCCACACACTCCCCTGGGCCCTTCTCTTTACTGAGCCTGAGCCTTACGGTGCTGACAGAAGGGCAGCAAAGCCCGTTCACCCATGGGCATAGGCAAACACACTGCAGCGGGGGGCAGAAGAGAAGAACTCTCTCCCAGAGAGGGGGGCAGCAAACCTTGAGCAAAGACCCTACACTGATAACAACAGAAGTCTCCTCCTGCTGAGGAGGGGCAGGAACCTCTGCCCAACATGGACCACAGATACAAGGCAGAGACTGGATGCTACAGGGATAAGGGAAGACTCTGAGAAAGCCCAGGGACCCAGGGCCTCCCAGAGACTGAGGCTGAACCGAAATAACAGATTCTCCCCTTTCCCAGCACAAGCCTACCATGTCCTAACAACGGTCTACAGCTGGGGGAGGGGAAGAGACCCCCCTGGTTTACAAGGCTGCACGAGAGCTGCAAGCTGAGGGTGGAACACAAACACAGGAGGAAGCCCCCCGGCACCCCGGCTCCCACCCTCAGCAAAAGGCACCGGCAAGCCATGGTGAGAGGCAGCAAAGCTTACTGGGCACTGAAGGCAATCAGAGCAACAGCAAAGCCCAAACCCAGCTTGCTCCTGATTAGATGGACCCAACCCTCCACACTAACGGCAGAAGAGATGTGCCTATTTTCAGTCAAAAACCTGGCAAGCCAGAACTCAGTGAAGTGAACCTTTAACGTACAAAGAAAACAACCAAGACTGTCAGTCCCAATTCTATACCCAGCAAAGATATCTTTTAAAAATGCAAGTGAGGTCTGGAATCCAGAATACATAAAGAACTCTTACAACTCAACCCAATTTAAGACAAACAGCCAATTAAAAAATGGGCAATGGACTTGCATAGACATTTCCCTGGATTATATATAAATGGTCAACAAGCATATGAAAAGGTGTTCACCACCACCAGTCATTAAGGAAATGCAGATCAAGATCACCACAAAACACTGCTTCGCAATCACTATAATGATGGCTATAATTTGTTAAAAAAAGGAAAACACCAAGTGTTGGGGAGGATGTGGTGAAACTGGAATCCCTGTACATTGCTCATGGGAATGTAAAATGGTAGAACTGTTGTGGAAAATAGTTTGGTGGCTCCTCAACAAATTAAACAGAATTATCAAAAAATCCATCAAATCCACCACAAAATAAGTGAAGATAGGTGTTCAAGGAAAAACTTGTACATGAATGTTCATAACAGCACCAGTCACATCAACCTAAAATGTACAAACAACCCAAACATGCACCGAGGCATGAATGAATTTTAAAAAGTGGTATACAACGGAGTATTAGTCATAAAAAGTAATAAAGTTCTGACGTATGTTACAACATGAATGAATCTTGAAAACATGCTAAGTCAAGAGACAAAAGGCCACATGTTATAAAATTCCACTTATATGATATGTTCAGAATAGGCAAACCCACAGAGGGTAAAGTAATGGTTGCTAGAAGTTGAGGGCACAGAGGGATGAGGAATGACTGTGAAAGGGCATGGTGTTCCTTTTGGGAGGATGGAATGTTCTAAACTAGATAATGGTAATGGTTGCACAACACTATGAGTGTACTAAATCTTACCACAGTAAGAAAAAAAAGGGCGAAATAGGTTTAAAAAAAAAAAAAAGCTGAGAAAATTCACTGCTGGCAAGACCTGCACTTCAAGAAATGTTTTATAGAACACCAGACAGAAACTTGTATCTACACAAAGTAATGAACAAATCCCAGAAAGGTAAAGATGAAGTAAGTAAATACCCCTCCAAAACATAGTCCAATAAACGGTTAGAACTTACTCAGCCAGTTCAGCTCGAAAGCGCCAATTTCTACTATTATCTGTCACCAAAAACTCCTGAAGTTGATAGAGATATTCTCTTCTTTTGTCAATATGAAGAAGCTGAAGTGACAAAATAAAAATATTCGCTAAGATATAGGCATTATTACTCTTACTAGACTGCTTGAAAACAACTATAATATAGTTAATTCTTCTGAGAACAGATAGTTCTCAGATTGTTTTAAAATTGACGTTAAGGTCATTTTCCCCGATAATCCCATTTACCTTCAAGAGTCTTATCCTTTTTTGAAATATTTGTTCCTTGAGCCATACGTGACCTCCTCTGAACCCTACAGTACCTTGGTCACAGATATATGGCAGGACTAACCCGCTATGTTCATAGGACACCCTTGTTACTGTGAACTCTTTGAAGACAGTAACGTGCTCTTACTTACACATGTGAGCCCAGTGCCTGGCACCGTGATGGCACATGGCAGGTGCTCAATAAATATTTGTTGAGTGAAAAAACATTTATCCCAATAATTGCTCTATAGCCATTTTAAAGGAGGTTTATGGTCAGCAAGGGGGGAAAACCCTAAAATTTGATATAAACAGAAGCAAACAAACCTAACTGTATATCAGTTAAGAATCACGCAGAAAAAAAGTACTCTGACTATACATGTTCATGGGGTATGTTCTAAAGGACAAAGTGCTGAAGGAAATCTTGAACGTTTTTTTGGTTGAGTTGATGTTAGAATTAATATTGGTGGAGTAATTCTGAAACTCCATGTATGCTGTGGAACTGAGTGAACGACTGAGTATGTTCAGATTAAGAACAGAGTTTTTACCGTGAGAGAAAAGAAAAAATAGGAAGTGGAAAAAGGAAAGGAAACGGTGTGGGACTGGAAGCTGAGTTATCAGTATGAACTCAGTAATTAAAAAAAAAAAAAAACCCAAACCAAAAAACCGCTCCCAGCTCCTGTCCCCCGAGAAGGCAGAAAGGAGATGACCCCCCCAGGGAGCAGGGGCACATCCAGGGCCTGGGGCGTGGTTCTAACTACCGCTCTCCACCAGAAAACAGCTGACTCGGGGCTGGGGCAGAGAAAGGAGAAGGTGGGGTAGAAGGAAGTAAGGCTGTGCTTAACGTGAGGGGACAGATCAAAGGGGCCCAGGAGGTGGCTTTCAGGGGTTCCTGTTAGCCAAACTGATGCTCAGAACCAAGGACAGAAATGGATTACACTGAATAGAAAAAATTCCAGAGTTCACACTTAACACTAAAAAAAACTCCCATGAAGGGGGAGGGAAAGAAGGAAAATATTAGCTTTACATGAGAATGCCAACTAATAAATGGAGAAGGAATTATAAAAACAGAAAATTGGTATTTTACAACCAACACAGTAACACCAGATTGAGGCAAGAACCGTGTGTAGACACACGGATACAAAAGCTCTGGGTGAAAGACTCGGCGGGGGGGGGAAGGTGTTCAGAGTTTGCAAGTATCGTCCCCCAAGTAATCACTAATCAGGAAGGTGAGAGGTCGTTTTACAACGGAGGGAGCGAGCCGACGCCACCATGATCACGTGGCCGGGGTCACACTGCCAGTGACGCGGGGATGGTGCACACACAGGCGACGTGCCTGCCACGCAAACCCGCGACCTGAATCTCACTGTGTAGCCGCCCTCAGACTGAGGGGCATCTGCAAAGCAACCAGCTTGGCCTCTTCAAAGATGCCGATGACATTAAAGACACAAGTTAGGAAACTGTTCTAGATCTAAGAGGGCTAAAGAGATGCGATATTCACATTCAATATGCAATTCCTGATTGAATTCTGAACTGGGGGGCAGGGGAAGCTACACCGGCACACTAATGGGACGGGCTGACAAATTTCAGTATGATCTGTATAAAATATACTAACACAGTACCAATGCTTTTTCAAAGTAGGATTATATTACTTCTGTACCTCAAAACTTCAAACTACAAGAGCCAATTTCAAGGTTAAAGTCTAAGAAACAATAGTCCAGGACTAACAAGTTGTAAGATCACAGCTGTTCACCTCCAAGACCAGAGATCCATAACATCTCCTAAGATAAGGACTTCTAAAATATCACATAAAGCCTCCAAACTTAAATGTTCATGGAATTTTTGTACATATATTTAATTCAATAATTTTGAAAAAAAAAAGTGCTTGTAATCATGATCTAACAGTGTTTAAAAATGAAATTTAGGGGCGCCTCGGTGGCTCAGTCGGTTAAGCAGCTGCCTTCGGCTCAAGTCATAATCCCGGGGTCCTGGGACTGAGCCCTGCATCGGGCTCCCTGTGCGGCGAGGAGCCTGCTTCTCCCTCTCCCTCTGTCTGCTGCTCCCCCTACTTGTGCTCTGTCAATAAATAAAATCTTTAAAAATAAATAAGTAAAATTGAAATTTAGTGTAATTATTTTAAAATTAAAAATTCAAAGGACACCAGCAAAAGTGATCAGAATGGGACTCTTTTTTTTTTTTTTTTTTTTTAAGTTACATCTTACTATCAGCTCATGGCTACATTTTCTTACGTAGAACATATGGAAACTTAATCTTGGTGGGAACAGAAAACCAAAACTTCTACAGTGGAACTTTAGTCTGTTTTTATGCAGAAAAATTTAAAAGTTACCTTCAGAAAATCATGCAAATGTTTAAGAACACCTATCCTGACTTCGTCGAGGTCTTTTAAAAATCCATTGAAGATTGGAACCAGATCTGCAGCTGTCAGCTGATCTCCAAGAATAACTGCAAGCTCGTGGATGGAGAAGGCTAATGTTCTTCGAACCTTCCACTGCAGAGATAAAGATGACTGCGTTCGTAAGTGAAGCACACAGTACCAAGTGCTTTACCTCTCAGCTGGTGTATGAAGCCTAACTTAGATCTAAATGTTACCAATCTCAAACAATTAAATCGGAACAGAAGTAATGATAAGAATAGACACTCAGCTTTAAATGCCTGCTATGTCTCAAAAACTGGCAGAGAAATTTCAAAGCCCTGCACGGTGCGTATTATTCTTTCATTTACAAAGGGAAAAAAACTTGGAAATCACTAAGAGCATAGTCTTTGTAGTTCTCTGAACACTGGATGCCCGATTTACAGATGTCCCACATCCATCAAAGGCTGGGTAGTATCATCCTTGCTCGACTGTTCCCCTTCTGATTCTTGTACAGTCTATCTTATGGTTAAAAAAACAATAATGAAACTTGTTTTTAAGGAACTGGCAATTAAGGAAATGTAAGAACAGGAAAATGTAGGAAAGTTTACATTAAAAACATCTTTTTCTTCATGTTGCTTTAGTTTAAAATTTTTTACTTTGTTACTTAGCTTAAAACACTCTACTTGCCGAGAAGCCATTTACAGCAAGGGTTTTATCCTCAATCCCAAACACTAGACCCTATTCTTGAAATAAAATTTTATACCCACATTCAACATATCAAGCAGGTGAAGGCAGAGCTGTTCTGATGGAGGGTAGGGGAGAGGGGGGATAGAGGCAAGAAGCCCTGCCCATCCAGGGCCTTCCTAGTCACCAGGGGCCCTGAGGTGCACACCCCACAGGAACCTTGAAAGGCCTGTGTAATGAAGATGGAAAACCACCAATGTGGAGGATACTGCACTCTGCAGAGTGGTTCTTTGTAGTCCCCTGCCCAGTTCTACTGGTGAAGAAGTGTGCGAACACAGGATAAATTCACTTCACCCAGACCCTGTTCCTAACCTCATAGGTCAGAGAAGGAACTTAAACTATGTTCTCTCAAGATTATTTCCAACTCCTACCTTGCTTAGTCAACAGCACAAATTCCTTGAAAAATGCAGTAATTACTAACACATTTAAGGGAAAATGATTCATATCTCAGTATAAATTAGTCTAACCAGACTGCTTTCTTAAAAACCAAAGGATTAATTTCACCAAAGAGATTTTGTGGAACGGGGGCAAAATTTTGGTGTATGACATAGAAACCAGACTTAATGGCAGGGGAAGTTAAGTCAACCAGATCTAGGGAAAGAGCCACAAAATCACACAGATATCCAGACAAGATGACCTAGGGTCAACGTTTCACATTTTCTTTTCTTTCAGAGGGATGGTGTTGGTAGTGTGTAGGTCTGAAGAGCATGCCCATGTGCACACGCGCAAGCGCACACACACATGCACGCACACAAACGTACACACACACCTTCCCCCACCTTGACTGCAACACTCACTGAACCAGGGCCCAGAGTTCAGCAGTGCTAATGCTACTACAGTTCTATTTAAGTTTTAAGAAAATAAAAAGCATTTATAACACTGTGTCTAGAATCAATCTACGCATAAACTTCAGACAATAACATATTTGTAAGTTAGGAACTTAGGCATGTCAAATGCAATGATAATTTCCAAACGGTGGAACTTGGGACCATACAAAAAGCAAGCTCTTTGGTATTACTTTCAAGCTCTTCTGCACATGATTTCCTGTAATACCAAGTATTTTCTGGAACATGAACAGAAACCCTCCTAGGTTGTGAAGGGCACATCACTGTGCCGTCCATCCACACTCACTCACCTGCATGTCTGACGCGAGCGTCTCGTAGGTCTCTCTCAGGCAGTGCCAGTTCTGCCTGCCCAGGGTCAGGGCCACGCCGGGAAGGCTGTATGCACAGTGCTTAGCGATCTCCGTGTCGACCGTCTGTGCACGAGACGGGTCAGTCATAGATAAATACTGATCTAACAGAGCCTGAGGCACAACATCCTGAGGGAGAGACACACACGGCAGGGATTCATTTTAGCAGTCTAGGCATAAATTGAGTAAACTTATTTTTAAATAGATGAAGAATTTAACATAGCATCTCAACAAGCAGAGAAAAACCCAGTTTCACAGTTTCAGGGATTTACTGAGAAGAGGTAGGAAAAACATGCTAAGGAAAAAATATATATAAATAAAAGAAGCCACTCCAGAAGAAAAATGGTAAGATCTTAAAACAGAATACAGCTTAGAAGATGATTGGAACTGATTAGTAAATTGAAGAGATGCATCAACAGTAAGACCAGCACCTCTCAACGCTGGCAAGGATGGTCAAGGCTGACGTAATCTGGTGAATGTGATAAAACGGGCAGACTATCACCAACCTGGATTTTATAAAAACAACACCCACCTTTTGATGGAAATTGAGCAATTACCTATAAAAATTTAGTGAATAAACACCTAACCGTTCATATAAATGTGAGGAAAAGAATTACATAACACAGCTCTGGAAGAACATACAAAAGAAACAAAACTGGTTGCTTTGGGGAAAGCCAAATGGATGCTGGAGGAGAAAACTGGAGAAGGAAGTATCACCGAATGCCTCTGTACCTTTTGAATTCTGAACTATATAAACTTATCTATTTATAAAAAATGAACTAAAATTGAAATAAATTCATTAAGAGAATGAGACCATCTGTTTTTATGAACTTGAAAATACATCTGCAATGTAAGTGTTAAAAAGCATGTTTACAACACTGTGAATACTAATTCCATTTTTAATAAAGAGAGCAAAAAGAAAAACATATACCATTTGACCTAGGAAACCCCCACATAATCACCATGAACACGGCACCGCATGTAAGGTCCCAGGACTGAACCTGGAGGCATCATAAGGAACTTGGGAAGGTAGTTCTCAAGACAGAGGCCACACTGCAGGGACATGGTGCTGCTACGGTGGGCACGGGCGGTAAGCATATGGGAAGAGCAACACACACACAGAGGCAAGGTACGAACGATCATACTCCAAATATTCCATAAAGCATATTTTCCCACATTTAAAATTTCTGAAACTGGAGTGTAACTTGCCACTGATGGCACTTTATATGGCTTTGGGACACTTTTTTATACTTTCATCTCTGAAATTGAACTGTATCTTGTAATTCTTGGCAAATCAGGCACCATGAAATACCTAGGTATGATGGCATGCTTCTGTCTTTGACAGACAAAAAGGGGTACGTATGCATGTTTCTGTACCCATAAAATGTTTATAAAGAAATATACGGGGCGCCTGGGTGGCTCAGTTAGATAAGTGTCCGACTCTTGATTTCGGCTCAGGTCGTGATCTCAGTCATGAGATCGAGGCCCACGTCAAGCTCTGCTCTGGGTGAGGAGCCTGCTTAAGATTCTCTTTCCCTCTGCCCCTCCCCCTCTTGCTCTCGGAAGGAAGGAAGGAAGGAGTTGTGATCTGTGGTTACTCTGAAGAATGTGATCACAGGTGTGAGAAGAGGAAGATTTCTGCTTGTATTCTACTCTATTTGAATTTTCTTTTTTTTTTTTTTTTTAATTTTATTTATTTATTTGACAGAGAGAGATAGCAAGAGCAGGATCACAAGCAGGGGGAGTGGGAGAGGGAGAGCAGGCTTCCCACGGAGCAGGGAGCCCGATGCAGGGCTCGATCCCAGGACCCTGGGATCATGACCTGAGCTGAAGGCAGCCGCTTAACGACTGAGCCACCCAGGCGCCCCGCTATTTGAATTTTCTTATCTTAAGTATGATATACTAGTCTTATTTTTAAAAAGCTCACTGTAAGGAGGACCAAATTCAGTGGGAAATGGGTTTCGAAGAGGAATTAACAAGACCCTCACCACACAGAGACTTGTTGTCACTTACTTGTACTTTGGATCTCCTCTCCTCATCAGGGCTAAAACTACTGTTGGTGCTCAAGTCCGAATCATTATGAATATAGCGAAGGGCAGAGTCCATATTCTGTTAGGAAAAAATATTTACGTGAAGAACTATCCCTTCTGTAAGTGTCCTTCACTTAAACCATCTTCCTAAGTTACTTACCTTTCAAGACTACCCGGAGATATAAATACACATAAATTCTTCAAGCTTTTAAAAGCTTATGAACATGCCTAAGACCTCATAAATCCCCCCACACCCCCGACTTGAGACAAACTTGCAGAATAGGTTGCTAAACATATGAAAATGAATTCCAGAATAAACTCATTAAACTATGTAAATTCAGAAGTAATTTTGAAATGGTTCCAATATCTAAAATTAGCTTACTTATAAGATAGTGTTATTATGTTATAGAGGGTGCTTTTGGTCAATGTTTTAGAGGCCATGGGATGTCCTATGTAGTTTTTCTTCTACTGTTGGCTATTTCTAATTTCACAAATATACTTTTTTACCAGCTTCAAAAAAAACTCCAAAACAAACAAAACACCTTCTAAAATGCAGAGATATCATAGCATTCGAATCTCCAATGATGACAGGTGGCCAGGGTTTCATTCTGAAGCATGGGTATTATATAAGATTTCTAACTCTACCAGCTGTCACCTAACAAAAAACAAAACAGAAATCCACTAACGCTCCATCCCTGGTGTGTATGCAGGCACTCTGCCCTGGTGTGTATGCAGGCACTCTGCCCTGAGCTTATCACTCAAGCCGCTCTGATCTGTGACCGGCTGCTTCTGGCAACCAGTGGTGCTATTCCTTCCCCGTGTTTCTCTAAATAAGGGTAAGAAATACCGATCCCACATGATGCTGGCTGGGGGCGGGGGGTGCGGTAGGAAACCGGGGAAGGATCACACAGAACAGCTCCAAGTACACAGCGAAGATGATGCTAGTAACAGTACCCACCCTCACACTCCAGAGTCCAGATAATGCCACTGGCCCTCCGCAACATGGCCTCAAGTCCCGATCTTCTGCTCAGAATACTGTGTTGCTTGCTGCAGTGAAATGGTCCGATCAGAAACAAAGCACCTCTCCAAAAAGAAAAGGGAAGAGTTAATTATTCTTGATAAAGGGCTTTGTTTCCAGTAAGACTATTTCACTGCAGTGAGCTACGTTAACACGTTGAGGCTACTCAAATGGTCATGTAGACAGGACTGGGATTTACATTTCCAAGCATTGCACATGACACTCATGTCACAAAGACAGGATGTGGTGACAAGTACTTTTACTTTATGCTGAAGAGAGAGCTGACGAAATCAGCAACAGACAGAATGTACTAATTAGGAAGTGATTAGCTACAACTATTCCCCCAACAAGACTTCTGATTGGAACTATTTTCACTGGATAAACACTTTACTGAGTGCATTACCTCAACAGCATCGCTGATTAAAGGCACGGAGGCGTCGTGATTTATTTTACAGTTTGGTAGCTCATTTACACCCAGCTCATCTTGCACATCACTTCTGTTTTCTGCATCACTGGCCTCCTCGCGAGCGTCCAGCCTGGAAGCGCGCAGCGCGGCGGACAGCACGTCCACTTGCGCTGTGGGCGGAACAGAGAAAGGGCGTGTGAGCGGCAAAATCGACAACCTGCCTGCAAGTTTCTCCTCCGTTTGCACTAGAGGTTATCAATGAAATGCATACTGTTTTGACACTGCCATCAAAAAGCTGAAAAAAAAAAACTACTGTGGTAAATCATTAGTCCTTCGAGAGAAAAAGTAGAAAACTAATATGCTTTCATGAGATTAAAAATGCTTATCCACTACTGTACATTATTCTGCGTTAGTATGAAAGAGAAATGCTATCTAGTTTTGGAGATACCTCCAGTTTATTAAAAGGAGTCAATTTCAGTGTAAGTTAACTATGTTTTGGTAATGCATGAATCGAACTGACAAGGCTTACTTACTAAGCTATTTTAGCAGAAGAGCAGTCACACAAACCCTGCCAACATAAAACAATGGTAATTACAAAGATTTTTGTTGCAGTTACATTTCAACATCTCATATCTCATTCCAGTTTATTTTCCTCTAATTCCTTTTGAAAATGAAATTAATGACTCGGACACCCCCACGTGTGTGCTGTCTTGCTTGCAAGCAAACCAAAACGACAAATTACCAAGCAGTGATTCTTAAATCTGGCAAATGTTTTATTACCAGTCTAAGTTTTGCGTTACACCTTCTTTATAAAAGTGATTCAAAACTAAAATAAGGCATTCTTCCTTCTCCCAAACAATTGAGACATGCAGCGAGAAAATTGCTTAGTTATGCTTGTTCAAGTAACAATCCACCTGGATGCTCAAAATATAAAAATTCATCAATTTTAACTTCGAAATTAATTAGTACAAAGATCAGAAAGTGTGTCCCCACTCCACTTAAAGATTATAAAAAAAAGCAATTCTAGTACTTTCATTAAGACAGCCTATTACGGGGCTGCAGCATTTATGAAACTCAAGCCCAAGCACATTGGGCCCCTGGCAATGGAGATACAGGAGACATACGGGATGAGCTTCTATTCTATTAGGTCATTAGCTGCTCAGTTAAGTAAGTAAATTGAAGGTGTTTAATCATAAAAAGTTACTCATGAAAAGTATGCTCCTTCTTTTGAGAACTCCAGTTGCAATTTGTACTAATCCTTTTAATCAGTTTAGGCCCCGTTCTGGAATCTTTTTAAGTTTTCAAAACAAAATCAAAATAGTACTAAAGGAGACTGCACAATACATAAAGGTTAAAATGTTTTGTCCCACATAAAATGCACGGGGTGTGAGAAAAAGAGCCCTAACGCATTTTAATTGTTTCCCAGGAAGTAATTAATCAAAAGCCTTTCACAGAAAATGCCTTACATGAGTCATTTCTCTCTAAATGGACTACATATTTCTCTTTGTCTACTTTAATGTTTGTACATTCATAAAAGTTTAAATGAGTTACACTGTGAAGTTACCTTCCTCAAAAAACTGATATATAAAGATCATCAAGACAGAGCCCAGTGCTGACTCCTGAGGAAACCTGATGCCTCAACTCTCCAGCCAGAGAATGAAGTAGAATCTAATGCCGGGCTAAATGCTGAAATTTCAGCAGGATACACCACCACAAAAAAGTTAAGAAAACTGAACACACGGGTTTTCAGCAAAATCTGCATTTTACTTAAAATACAGACTGAAATCCCAGGAACCAGGGCTGGTTTAATCATAGACTTGTGAAGAAACACAGTCCCCAGTGACTCAGGCTCAGAAGTAGGGACAACGTAGAAACTTTGAATTTTACTCCTTCCCTGAAGAAGCTGGTACAGTTAAACTAAAACTTCATAATAATCTCTCACTCCTCCACACAACATACTGGTGGTTAGTCACCAATTCCTAACAATTTATTGATTTCAACAAAGGAACAATATGATTTTTTCTGACCACGGCTACCAAAATGGCCCAAATTCTTCCACTGGGCCTAAACTGGGTAGAAATCTAGATTTTGTGAGCTTGGGCATTTTTTCCTTTTGTAGTCTATGAGTCTAGCTATAGTAAACCAAGGTGGCATCAGTAATGCTACTCAGTCATAGAGTTCAATCCTGAATCGCTTGGTGACCCCAAATGCCAGAGATTTTGAAACTGCCCTAGACAAAGCCAGAAAAACCTCAAATTCCCTAGGTAAGTATTCTAGAAAAGAAGGTCTCTTACACCTTCTTCATGTTTTCCTACTTCCCTCTTTGGCCTTCCATGTAGGGTTATGTTTCTGTTCTATGACTGAGAAAGGGCTTTCTTTTTCTGACAAGAATATCTTCCTAGTCGCTGGAAACACTTAAATTTTTTTGACCAAAAATCCACAGAGAGAAAACCCCACAAATGCTTTGACAAAGGGAAGTGTTAAATTTAGCAAGACTGTGAAGCAAAGGTCACCTTATAAGCAGCAACCCCAGCCTTGTTACGGCTTCCCAACAATGCCCACTAACGGCAAGCAACGAGGGGAAGGCCAAGGGACACAGGCCTGGGAGCGCCGAAACTCCACTTGAGCATTCCCTGGGCAGTGCTGCTTTACCATTTTACAGGCCAGCTGACAAGAAAAAATTAACACATGCAACATAACTAGTTCAAAAAGGTGGACATTTCCCAACAGTTTGTGGCTGCCCACAATCGCAGAATTAGAAATGAGGACACATCCAAAATTAAGGTATAGCCCTTCAAAACACCTTCTGACACTATGGAAAATCAAGGCATAGTTACTGAAGTTTAACACAAGTTGCACATGCCCTCAGATTTCAATGAAATAAAAAAAAATCAGGAATTCTGTAGCCTAAGAAGAAAATGCCCAACACTGCCCACCTACATTTTACTGCAGAACATCGGACGCATGGGCAGTTTATGTGCTAAGCATCACCCTTCTGTGCTCTTTGAGGCTGGGATTTTGGTCTGGTTTGTTGCTGCTCTATATTTAGTGCTTAGGAAAGGACCTGGCAGAAGAGCAGGTGCTCAGTAAGAAATGCTGAACAAATCAATGAATCAACACATATGTTATGAAAGGGTCATCAAGACGGACAGAAAGAACATTGCAACAGATTTCAATTACAGCAGGTGTAAGAGCTGAACTAGAAAGAATGGATTAAATCACAATATAGTATTTGTACTGAAATCGCTCACCTGCAGCCTATATATTCACAGTCCTATTTTAAGTGAAACAGCATTAGCCATTTTCTGAAACACAGTTGGATCCTCAAACTTGTATGTGTACATAGGTCTTTTTTAAAAGGCACGCTCTCACTTTTAGCTTATTTGTTAAAAAAATTTTTAACATAGCTTATTCAAATATTTCAATTACCGTTTGTTAAGTGCTCTGATGTGTCAGAGATCTAGCGGGTACTGGAATGCAGTGAGCGCTCCCAGAACAGCCCTAAAAAGCAATGTTTGAATGACTGTGTAAATGTCAAGGCGAGTGATCTGTAAATTAACAAATCTGTGTATGTATGCTACAGTTAGCAACAACAGTGATGAGTTCACCTAAACGAAACTTCCTAAGTATCAGATTAATTGTTATTTATCAAGACAAGAATACATGATGATGATGGTGAAAATAAATTTTTTTTTTTTTTTAAGATTTTATTTGACAGAGAGAGACACAGCGAGAGAAGGAACACAAGCAGGGGGAGTGGGAGAGGGAGAAGCAGGCTTCCCGCCAAGCAGGGAGCCCAATGCGGGGCTCGATCCCAGGACCCTGGGATCATGACCTGAGCTGAAGGCAGATGCTTAACGACTGAGCCACCCAGGCACCCCATGAAAATAAATTTTTAAAAGGCAATTTTTCTGGGAAAAGAGTCAGCAAATAATGTATCAGCTTTAGAGTAAAGAACTTGATAGACTCTTCCGTACCTTTAACATCTGGATCATCAATGTGCGGCTCTAGATTTTCTATCATTTCTTCAAGTTCCTTTCTGGTGGCCATAGTGATATTTGAAGAACCTGGTACGGTGACTTCAGAGGTTTCTTCTGGTCTCTCTGGGCTGAGAGTATTCCCAGAGCCCTGCTCAAGCTCTATATCTAGATCTATTTCAGGAAGAGGAGTCCTCCAGAAATGGAAGGAGTTGTACAATTCCTGATCTAAGAGAGCTGAATCTGGTGAACTGGCGCCACCTTCTGGCCGTAAGGCAGATTTGCAGTTAGCAGGCTTTTTATCATTCTCATTACTAGCTGCTTCCTGATGAGATTCTGAGGACAAAGTACAAAGTAAGGAGCTGTCCACTGGGACACTTATTTCACCTGGAGATTTCCTAGATGTTTCAGCATGATCTTCCACCATGTTTTCCAGTTTGACACTGGAATTACTAATACTGGGATCTGAAGAAACATCCTCTGGCCTGATCTGTACATCCTCTGGGACTTCTTGATTTCTGATCCTTTTATTGTTTCATTTGGGAAAAAAAAAATGAAAGTATAAAAATAATTACTGAAAAAACTCAATGAAAGACACTACATAAAGTATTTACACAAGTTCAGTATTAAAATTTACAGATTATCCATACAAATTGAGTATATACTGGTAATGCTTCTTTTTCCATCAGTTGTTCTGTGTTCAGAGATGTAAACATCTGTTAAGCATAAGTCTAGATATTAATGCATTACATGAGTTGGAAAAGGTAACACTGTAGAATCCCAGGATTCTTAAACTAAAGAAAAACTGTAGGAAGATAAATTCCTACAATGCACTTCAAAAATGATCTGTTTCTTAGGATTATGGTATTGCCACTGCTCCAATGATGTATTGAAAAGCTGAGAATTAAAACCTATTTGCTTTTATAAAAAAGAAAAGGAAAAAAAAAACCTCTGTACAGTATTAGAAAAGATCCTTATTTGCTATCTCACAAAATATTAAAATCCATTTCAGTGTAAATGAAGTTTATTTCTTCCACACTTTCCAGCTCTACTCCCAAAGGTTTTCCCAAAATAAAGTCATGACTTAATTGATAAGGACAGATGGCACAAGCTCCTAAATTAAAATCCACTGATTACCACCACCCATTATCTAAACTAAAACACTACAGTAAGTTTTAATGTTTATCCCCTATATTTTATTTGACTCCATTAAATTTAACAAACATATATTGAGCACCTACTAGGAGCCAGGGAACGAAGCCAGTATTGAGGATTCACATGTGAATGAGATGCAGGTCTGGTCAGGGAGATTAAATTAGAGGCAAACAGGAGAACCGAACATGTAAGCAAGTAACTGCCAGACAGAGTGGTAAGTACAGAAGTATGCACACGGAGCACAGGAGGCGGGATGGAGTTGAAATGAAAAGGCCTAGAGGAAAATGACAGGAGCGGTGTTTAGAAGAACCAGGAAATGTTTACGAGGCTAAGGGGAAGAACATGTATTCAAGGGAGAAAAGGCATATGCAAAGGCAGGAGTGACATAAAATGTGTAACACACTCTGCAAACAGCCGTGAGTTCCTTATGGCCAAGAGAAGGAAACAGTGGGTGACCAGGGTGAAAAACTTTGCCAGAACCACCGTACTCCATAACCAACACCTCTGGAATTGATCCTATGGGCTACATGGAATAAGGCAGGAATTAGGAGAATCGCATTTTTAGATGCGTTATTTTTGAGAGAGCATCCTGGAAGCGGGTTAGAAAATGGGGCAGAGGTGAGATAGGAGGCAGGAACTCCAGAAGGGCAGGGGGAGCCAGCGAGGACTTGGTGGATGAAGGCAGTGCGTCTGGGACTACGAAGAAGTAAACACATTCAAATGATGACAGGACCAGTAGGATCTGTTTACTTATTTACTGCATGCTGGAGATGGGAACCAAAGGGAGGAATCTGGAAAGACTGCCAAATTTCTGGCTAGCGCGACGGAACAAATCATGGTAGCACCAACTAAAAGTGGAAAACACAAGAACAGTGTAATGAGGAGGCTAATGAGTTCCGGTTTGGATAGGCTGAGTGCGGTACCTGGGTTGCATTCTGGGTGGGAATGTCCACGGGAAACCGGTCAGACACCAGGGACCGAGGTGGAGGTCATCAACTCAGAAGGACGTGTGCAGGGCTTAGATGGGCGCAAGGCAAGAAAGACGAATGGAAACACGAAAGACACACCAAGTAACAGAGTGAAGGCATTTTTCTCAGGATGCCTTAGAGAGAGAGGTCAGAAGAAATGTAGGAACTGCAGGCACGGGAGATGACGAAATCACTGATAGAGCACTGTCCTTCTAAGAAGAAAGAAGAACGTGAGCTCAAGAACAGAGGTGCACAGATTCAATGGGTCAAGACACACCTTTCATAAGAAACATGAGAGAGAAGTAAGGATGGGTGTGTAGGTAAATTTGAAAGTGAGTGTGGGAAAAAATTAAAGCTGCTCCCTGAAACAGTATGTGCCTTTAAATACACACAGTAAAAGGTACTAAACAGGAGGCTTACCAGGACTGAGCAAACGGAAGGTGACATTAACACCTGTGTAATATCCTAGTTAAGTAGCCACTGTACATGTTCCCATGAAATTACCAACTTCCCTCTGATTATGCTTTATCTCATGGTAATGTTTACACTATTTTCAAAAATATGTATTTTTAAAAACACATGATTATTTTAACAGATCTTGAAAAATATAGAAAAAATATGTAAGAAGTCATGTGAAAACATATCACACAATGATAGCATTTTACTTCTGGTGTTTCCCCTCGATTCTTAGGACTATAAAATAGACGGTGTGCACGCACAATAGAGTTGTTACACCTCTGGGAGAGCTGGGCCCCGAGTTCTCAGGTCCTTGTCCCAGTGCCAGCACTGCATTACCATAAACCTGTGAGTCTTTCAAGGCCCCCATGATTCCACATTTACTCCTTATTCATAAGGATGACAGACTGGCTTAGACAACCTTTAAGATTCCTTCCCTCTCCAAAACAGTTCTTGGAGCTAGTGCTGTTATGCCAAATAAATGTCTTCTATACAAATTACATATTTTCCAATCACGTGGTCCTTATGAAAAGACATTTTTTCTTTTGTTTTAAAGAATTTAGTGGGATAATTGGTAAAATTTGAATAAAGTCTCTAGTTTAGATGACAGTATTTTATATCTATGTTAATTTCTTAATTTGGTAATTGGACCATGGTTATGTATTAATGCCTGCATTCTGAGGAAGTACACAGTGAAATATTTAAGAAAGGTAAAAAGAGTATGTCTGAAACCTCAAACTATTTAGAAAAAAAGATCAGTAAAGCAAATATGGTAAAATGTTAACATCTGGAGAATCTGAAGGGCATATGGGATTCTTTGTGCTATTTTTGCAGTTTTTCTGATATGAAAACTAAATTTAAAAAATTATAGTAACAAGATACTGTTTGGTGGGAATGGAGACCAAATGGGTTAAAACTTGTAAGACTTCATTATCTGATAAATTAAAAAAAAACACTTGCATTTAAAATACACAAAAAGAACCTAATTAAAAGGCCATTCAGAGGGCACCTGGGTGGCTCAGTGGGTTAAGCGTCTGACTCTCAAGTACAGCTCAGGTCATGCTCTCAGGGTCACGAGATGGAGCCCCACCTTGGACTCAAGTCACACTGGGAATGTAGACTGCTTAAGATTTTCTCTCTCCCTTTGCCCCCCCCCCCCCCCCCCGCAAACAACAGCAGCAACAACAACAAAGGCCATTCAGTATGCAAAACTATCCCATGGGCCTGAAATTCCTTGATTACTATTCTCACCATGCCATTAAGATTAAACTTTAATATTCTTAGGGAAAAAAAAAAAGAATGGCTAAGTCATTCTATTTCTCTAACGTTATATTACTAGTCTGTCCAAACTTAGAACTCCTAGTATGGTTTCAAGGAGACAAAAAAATTTTCCCTACTGTTAAATTCTGGGAAGAATTACTACATGTATGAATAACAGTTGCTTCGAATTGTCAAAAATATAAATTATCTAAATACTGATTTTTCCAAGAGCTGGGAGCTAGTCAATGCAAGATCAAGCTGCTAAAAACTAAAATTCTGATATTCTTAGTTGTCAGATTTCCAAATGCTATTATAAAAGCAAAAATCATTTTGAAAGCTGAAAAGACCTCTGATTCTGCAAAATGAGAGAATTACCCCATCTCCTAAGAGATGCAGGTAACAAGAGCACCAGGGTGAGCCAGAAATTTCTCTAAAAGAACCTTAATTTTCCTTTAGTGTCTACGTAAGTTTCCTATTAATACTCTCCGAGTTCTGGACTAGAGACTCTGGGCCTAGAAAAAGAAGTACATGTATTTCAGGAGAAAATGACCTGTGGGACATCTGGTTAAAGCAGCACTATGTCCTGACATGAAAGCAAAGAACATAACATCTTTCCCGTACTGTGAATTAACTAAATGAAGTTTTCATATCACTGAAATACTTCCAAATTTGTACCAACAGCCATCAGTTTTACTTTCACGCAGCTGGCATTACACTAAGCTGACAAAAAGTGGCATAAGTGGTGTAGCTACTTAAGGCTTCTGAGATTAAAGCTTTCCTTACAATTCATTCAAGGTTTACTATTTGCCAGGCCCAGTGAAGGTGCTCTATACGCAGAAATTCAGAACTCGACTGCTACAGCAGCTGGACTAGCAGTCGGCTGGCCTAAGCATATACGCAAATACACAACTGAAAAGATACGGATCAGAAATCCGTGTTCATATTCCAGTGCTGACAGCCAAGATGCAAAAGCTCTGTATTTCCCAAAAAACTCAGGAAAAGATTCATGGAGGTAGTGAGTCTAGAGACAGCAAACACACTGACAATTCACTTTGTTAAATGGGTATGGATGGAACAGAACAGCTTCTTGAACAGAAAGCAGAGAGAACCAAAAGAACATAGTGTATTCAGAGAACAATATAATACAACAGTTGATCAACTAAGAAGAAAAGGGAATGCTTATTTTACATAATTTAAAAATGCAAATATGAATGTTTAACTCTGCTTCTGGAAGTAGCCTTTATTAACACCTTCCAAGAAGCATGAATAGCCTGATCTAGGGTGAAAGATAAATCTGGTATACAAAGTCAGAGGTTTAAAATCAATTAAGGCTTCAGAGAGTATTAAGTGACATTAAATGTTTCCAGGGTCAGATGAAACCATATAATAAATAGTAGTGGAAACAGACTGTCAAAAACTTGCTTACTTTGTAAGATATTTGTTTGAGAGATCTGAATTCTAGGAAAACTGAGAGGACCTTGACAACAGGAACCGAGTTCTCGATTTCTATCTATAGGAGCTGGTTCATAGTAGGTGCTCAATTAATTTCTGCATAATCAACCAATCTTAAATAACAAACAAATTTTAAGACAGCTTAGAACAAAAGTCAGTGCAGTATTTAAGAGAGGGTAAACAAACTAATGGTTCTGAGATTAATAATACATAAGACTATTTTTTTTGAAGTTAGGAAGTAAAACTACACAACAGTTTTAATGGTATTTAACACCACTCCTTCCTTAGCCAGAAATTCTCTCTTCCCTCCCCTCTACCATTAACACGACTCAATAAAGTCTAACAACATAGTGAAAATCCAATGTTACAAAGAGTACTGACTTGACATCAAGACATACCTCATTACAATGGAAGAGGAATTAAGGTTTGTAGGTAAAAGATAACTACCTTTAAATATCTCTTCCAGTAATGTCCTACACGGGCAGTCAGTACAACTACTGGCCATGGTAGCCACACCAACCATTTTTGTCAATAAAGTTTTATTGGAACACAGCCAAGCCCATCCACTTATGTGCGGTCCATGGCTGCTTTCACGCTGCAAAGGCAGAGTACAGCAGTTGTGGCAGAGACTGAAAATATTTATTATTTGGCCTTTCACAGAAAGTTTGCTGACCCCTGACCTATACAATTCTCTGTAAATTTATATTTTCACTTACTAGACTTTCTCCAGATTTAAAAATAAAGTTATGTAATAGTCTTCGCATTATTACGTAGTGAACAAGGTATGTTGACTTTAAAAATGAAAAACAGGTAACATTTCCCCCCATCATCATTTTTGTCAAACTCCTTGCAGCAGCTGTTTTTCAAAAGAACTGACAGAATTTGCTTGCTAGGAAGACAGGTTTATAGTGATTTTCTTCCTTTACAAAAAACAGTACCTCAGGTTTGTTTGGCTATTCAGCAGGACAGTAGGAGAACGGGCAAAAAGGTAAAACAAGGCAGCAGAGAAGAAAGGAAGAACTGCCAAATCAAAACACCAAGAAAGCAAATATCACAGTATCAAGACCTACAGAAGAAAATGTCCATTAGCATCATGACAAGGGAGGGACAAGACACTATGGTAACTCAAGCATTATAGTAGGGACTGTTTAAAAAGCAGGTTCTAAATTATTTCAAGTGCACACCTGTAAAAGTGCATATTTTCCATGCACTAAGTTAGGCTTGATTTTTTTTTCCCCTAAGTATATAGTATAATAAATTTTAAAAACAAAAACTTGAAATTTCTTAATGTAAAAAAATTTAAAAATAAAAATCAGAGTTGTCCTTTTTATTTTAAAATTAGTTGCCCTATTACACTTAAAGTTGATATTCTAGTTAATAAGTACATTAATTTGGTGCTAATCATTATAATACTTTCCCTCTCGATTGAGAGATTATAATCATCATTCTGCAGAGTTCAAGATCCACAATTTAAATAACTGACTGAAAGGAAAAGTAATAGTAAGAAATGGACTACATACTAAACAAACATATTCCTAAATTAGGTTTTACCCCTTAAAACACTAAACCCTTTAAATTGTATGACCATTACTTCACCTAAATGTCAATAGATGGTTTACTAGGTAACTAATTTATTAAATAAACTTATTCAAAAATTATCATCACATCTATCATTTATACTTTTCTCTATGGCCAGGATCAAGCTCAGTGTGCTACACTCATCTTCATCTTCTCACTTAAGATGTAACTGACCAAAGAGACATTTAACAAATGTATTTAAAATATAGCTCTTTAAAAATATTTACCAATTTTTACAATCAAGAGAAATAGCAAAGTCTCCAAAAAGAAAATTTATTATAAAATACAGGAAGTGAAAAATATGTTCACAAGCAATAAAAGCTGGGAAGTAAAGTTTAAAGAAATCATACCTATTTTTGTCTTCTACTGACGTATCTTCTGAGCTTTTGCTTTCTTCTTTAAAATACTGGCCTGAGCTAGATGGATTAGCAAAAGTAGATATGAAAGGTCCCAGAGACTGAAAAGCCGCTTGGCGAACCTAGAAAGAAAAGGAGAACAGTAATAAAACATAAAAATAAGGGATTATTCACAGTCTACTTTTCACTTACCGAAGTATGGTTAAGATAGTAATAAGATAGTGTTAAGATAGTGTTTTCTAAAAAACCTTCCCAGATTCAGAACTATAAATCATTCTTCTGCTAGGATTTAAAATTCTTTATATTTTTTTTTTACTTTTGATTTTTTAAAATTGGTCTTGAATATTTAAACCATGAGAATATGAATATGAGATCCCATAGAGCATCTGCATGGAACTAAAGGAAATCCTGCAGTGTTCTCAAGGAAAACAGAATGAAGAAAATCAAGTTTGCCAAACAGAAAATACAGAGCAATAAAGTTGACAAAATGTGATAGATCCATTTCATGTTTTCTGGTGGGAAAGACTGTAATTTGCTTACTACAAGGAAACAAGACAGATGTGCCAGAACTATGGATGCACTTATCAGAAACAGAATATTGAATTAAAATATATTTCACAAAAATCTGGATGCACATACTACTGTTATGCATGAACGTCTCAAGTAGGAGAGCTGAAAAAAAGGTTATAGAATTTTATTTCATATTGTATTCTTGTATTATTTTTGTAATCTTGATTACAAAAAAAAATTGGGGGAGAGAGGTTTTATGAAAGGAAGCAGAAGGGCGGACACAATCTGAAAGAGGCATAGTTCTCCCATCATAGTTGGGAGAAACCACAAACCAATTTCTCTAAGACCCTGCCCTTGAGGCATAACAATACCTTTTCCATAGTTTAAAATGAAGATTACATGACATGTGTAAATTTTGAAGAGGCAAATACATGTGAAGCATGCATATTACTAGTATTTACCCTCTGGGGGAAGCAGATACAAAATGATTCAATTGGTTTAAAAAAAAAAAAAGGCTAGAATTATACATAAGATAGCAAAAAGAAGCCTATGTAAGAACTTAACAGGTTTTCTCCTCTACGGTCAATGTTACTTCCATAAAAACATAAAAGGTAACTTTTAAAATTATATGCATGAGTTTAGTCTACTCTGGATACTGTTAAAACTCTGAGTTTGTCTCAAACAGTTCTAGGATTTACATATACCTCAAATGACAGATTTAAGGAGTCCTTCATTTTAATATAAACATATTCCCAAATTAGCAGGAAATACTGTATATCATTGAGCCAAGACAATGATAAAGTCTCAAAATGAAAACTTTAATAAAGCTACGTAATCTTTTCTAACAATCTTATACATTTTAAACAACATTAAAGTCGTGCTATGGCTTAAGAGTCTTTCCTCTATGTAGAGTCTTTCGAAAATGAATATGGAAGGTCCTGAGATCTACTTCAGGCACGACAGCATAAGGAGCGCCACTGACCCACTCTCCGGTGAAATCGTTGAAAATGGAAAAAACAAAAACGAAACAAAACCCCAAAGCCCCACCAATTAAAACCTGTGGAAATAGTCCTAAGGGCAGGCAAACAGCAAAAGAAGGAATATCTATAAATATTCAGTAAAAGAACCCTGAGAGTCTGTGGTATTTGAACCAGGGAGGCAGAACCTCTACTCCAGACTGCTGCGGACAACAACACTGGCCTCCCTCTCTTCTAGCTTCCAGCCAAAGGGCTTTCAATGTTTTCCGTCCTGCTCCCAGCTACCTGTTGGGCATCCCTTCTTCTACACAACGCCCACTGGTAGAATGGAAGCTCTACCTTAGACGTGGCTCAGAACACTGGGCCGAGAATACTCAGAATACAGTTCCTGCCCCAGCTTAAAAGGCTAGGATAGATGAGCCAAGAGAACCTGGGGCTGCTGTCCCTCCTACTCCCATCAAAATGTGGTCATCCCAGGATGGGATACAGGCATGTAGGCAGGCCCAAAGCTGTGCCTCCTGGAGGGGGGAGTAAGAGTCCACTAACACATTCCAGCCAGTCACTAAACAAACAAGCAAGTAACAGTAACAAGCCCCAGAGAGGGTTCAAGTACCCAAATTTGCTGTATTAACTAAAATGACCAGTTTAAAAAAAAATTTAAGGCATGCAAAGGAACAAAAAAGTATGATCCATAGACTGGAGAAAAATTTAAGGAACAGAAACTACGTGTGAGAACACTAAGATGTTGGACTTAGAAAAAAACTTCAAAGTGACTGTTATAAATTGTTCACAGAACGAAAGGAAAGCATGAGTAAAGTAAAGGAAGGAATGAGGACAGTGTCATATCAAACATAAGTTAATGAAGAGAACCAGATGGAAATTCTGGAGTTGAAGAGTATAATAATTGAAATAAAAACTAACCACATAAACTTAAGTAGATCTGAACTGGTAGAAAAAAAGAATTAGGGAACTCAAGGTATATTAATATAGATTAAGCAAAGAACAGAGAGAAAAAAGAAAATGAGGAAAAATGAACAGAATCTTGGAAAATGTGGGACTCCATTAAGTGCACCATATGTGTAATGGGAATACCAGAAGGAGGGAAAAGACACAATATTTGAAGAAATGATGGCTCAAAATGTCCCAAATTTATTAAAAATCAATAATCTACACATGAAAGAAGCTCAACAAATAGGATAAACTAAAAGAGATCTACAAACATATCACAGTAAAAATGCCAAAAGTCAAAAGCAAGAAGAAAATCTTGAAAGCAGCAAAAGGAAAGTGACAAGAGAACCCCAATAAAATAAACCTAACTTCCGACAAAAACAAGAGAGATCGGAGGGCTGTGGGGAAGACACAAAGTGCTTGAAGAAATTTAAAAAAACAAACACCAAAACTGTTAACCAAGAGTACAAAGCTATCTTTCAAAAAAAACGAAAGCAAAATAAAGACACACCCAGATAAACAGAAACAGAATTTGTTGCTACCAAATTTACATGACAATAAATGCAAAAGGAAGCTCTTCAGGTTGAAAGTCAGTTACCCTGGATGGTAACTCAAAAGAAAGAAGGATAATCTCAAACTGCTAACTTAATCTTCCACCTCAAGACACTGGAAAAATAAGAGCAAACTAAACCAAAAGCAAGCAGAAGAGAGGGTATAATATAGATTAGAGTGGAAGTTAATGAAATAGAGAACAGAAATATAGAGAAAATCGGTGAAACTAAAGCTTTAAAAAGATGAACAAAACAGACAAAACTTTAGCAGACTGGCTAAGAAACAAAGAGACAAGAATCAACTAGAACCAGAAAGAAGAGACATTACTACTTACGTTACAGAAATACCAAGATTATGAAGAAAATACTATGGATCATATACCAGCAAATTAGATAACTTACATGAAACAAATTCCTAGACAAACTACTAAAACTGACTAAAAGAAGAAAACTTACTAAAAGAAGCAATAATCTGAATAACTCTCTAACAAGTGAAGCTTATCTGAATAGCCCTATAACAAGTGAAGAGATTAGTAAACAAAAACCAAAAAAAACTACACACAAAGGAAAGTCCAAACTGAGACGGCATCACTGCTGAATTCTACTAAACATTTAAAAGAGAACACCAATTCTTCACAAATTCTCCCAAAAAAAAGAGGGAGCCCTTCCCAACTCATTTTATGAGGACATTATTACCTTGTTAACAAAACAAAACAAAACAAGCCATTGCAAGGAAGCTATAGACCATTATCTCTTATAATATGGATATAAAAACTCCTAACAAAATAGTAGCAAACAGTCCAGCAACATATCAAAAATTATTACACTATGGCCAAGTGAGACTTATTGAAGGTTTAACACCTGAAAATCAATATGCCACATCATATCCTTAGAATGAACATGATTTCTATTTGTACAGAAGTTTTGTCCAGTTAAAAAAAAGTTAATACAGTAGTTTGCCTACTGTCTACTCCTAAAAGGATTAACAGTAACATACTTTGATAAACTGTTTCTTAAATCATGAAATCAAAATGTCTCTTGTAAAATGTATTATTTTACAAAAATGATAATTAGACAAAACCCTACCCAACGTGAAGGATCACTGATCAAATTAATAAACAGTGCTGACAATTTAGTCCGTCGGATTTCTTGACATGTCGCACAGGAAACGGCCATGAAGCATTCAGCACAAGCCTTCCGGACTCCCCACACGTTATCAGAACAAAGCTGGAAAAACCTGGGCAGCTACGCAAGGACAGTGGTGTGTTAGGCAGACAACTCAGGTTTCAGTGGTTCATTTTATTTCATTTTCTGCTTTCACAGTGTTTCAAAATATTAGATTTTCCTATAACAATTTAGAAGATCTGTTTCATAATAAAACTTAGTAATTTGAAATAAATCACACCTAATTCACAGCACTGTTGACTGGAAAAGCAGAAACAACAAATACAGCTTAAATGTTATGCAAAATCTTGTACCTAAACTGTTTTGCCTAATGGATGATTTCAGAAACTCTTCCAGTATGTTAACTGGTACACGAAACATGTATATCCCCATGCACTAACCATTTAAAAATAACAAGCTGTAGGTTTGTCACTAGAATACTTGAGAGTTGCAATAAAATTACAGATTTCTTCGAATAAGAATTGCTTTAATAGAAGCGGGAGAGGTAAAAATAAATCCATGGTCCTTAACTCATCACATATCTGCATTTTGAACAAACTATAATCAAAACACAATTCAAGTGCCTAGAGTATAGAACTTTGAACTCCCAAACTCAGAGTCATATTATCGTTCTAGTTCACGTTCATGAGACTGTGTTAATAAAATTGGGGGGTAAATGTATGCACTTTAAACTTTATGTATTACTCTGTAATGTACTGCTTACTCCTTTATTACCCCTTAATGTCTGCAACACTTACCAACATCTCCTCGGTAGCTTGCTGGCCAACTACACTGCAAATATCTCCAAAATTGGCAGCACACACCTGGCAACAAAAGCATCACTGACATTTCAAAAATCTTACACACACAGTGCTTTTAAAATAATCTTTTAAGTTTCACACATCAATACAGTAACCACTAAAACCATGTGTTCTTAAACAAAATGCCTAAAAAATACCTTTCGAACATGAAACATTCTGCAATCACAGCACATCTCACAAAACCTAGGGAGGATAAGACGCTCTGTAATGTCCTTCCCAACCATGGGAGCCATTTTGCACATTATCTAAAATGGATAAGAACAAAAGCACACTGAAAACATCTTCAAACTAAGACTTTTCCAGTTAAGTTTGCTAACTTATTAGAAGTATACACTTTAGGAAATATAAAATAGGTCATGGCATCATTATACTGTATACATCACAAAAAACATTCATCTTATTTATCCAGGTTCAAGGCAGAAAAATAGATATTTACTACTACCAATAAAATCAACCAATAATTACTAAATAATTATTTATGCACAGTAAACCCAGAGAAAATCTGAAAAATTTCATTTCTGACTATAGTTTCAATCTTATTAATCATTTTGCCTGATAACTTTAAAAGTAAAACCCCCCCAAATTTTCCCAGTAAGAAAACAAATGGTCACTGTTCAAAGGAAAGATTATCCACAAGAAGAATTTGGGTTTAGTATATTTGTACTGCTAAGAAAAGACACTTCAGAGGCAGTCCTTACCTTGCAAAGTACCGTGTTAACAGAAACTCGTGCGTAAGAGAACTGTATCCCTTGGTTCTAAGGGAGGCAAGGACCCAGTTCCAACATGCACAGTTTCAGGTAACGCAGTCCCAGGCAAACGAGGATGAACTATGTTTGAAAACCAGCCCAATGCTATTTAAATAAATTCCCCACCCCACCCCCCAGTTAGTACAGAAAGAAATCTGATGGTCTTTTATTATCACACCTACTCCTAGCCCATACAAACATAATTAGAAGTAAAAGGAATAGAGATTGCAAAGAAAGAAAAAACTATTCATACAGGACGTGATTATCTACATAGAAAAATTTCAAGGACTCTACAAAGAAGTCACTAGAACAAATAAGTGAGCTTAGAAGTTTTCAGGACATGTCAGAACCAAAAATCAAATGTATTCCTATAAATTAGCAATGAAATGAAAACATTTAAAAACAGTATCCTTCACAACAATGTCAAGAAACACAGTTCAACAAAATACATATGTACTCTGTCTACTGAAAACTACAAAACACTGATGAGAAACATAAACACCTAAATAAATGGAGAGATCTACCGTACTAATGGCTTGTTAGGTGGGCGACTATCTCCAAACTGATCCAGAGATTCAACACAATCCCTATCAAAATCTCAGCATCATCAGAACTGGAGATAACATCTGTACCTCCCAAATCCCAAAGCCAGTTTTGTTCTTTGACTCTGTACTGTTTCTAAGCATTTTCAAGCCCTAAAGATCCAAAGTTATATACTGTATCACTGATCTAACATAATGAAATTCATCAGAATGAATCATCTCCAAGATAGAGAACAACTAGGAAGCCAGGGTGTGCACAGCATGATAAAATATATAAGCCGACTATCAAAGAATCATGGGTTTCATACCAGCGCTGGATATAATCTCTACTACAGCTGTAATGTTTCACTATTGTTAAATGCTATAAAAATAAGAGAGCAAGTTGAACTCTGCTCAGTTATGCAAAAACTGATTTCCTTCATTGAGAAACTTGAGATAAAAAAAAAAAATCTGCATTTTGGGAGGTGACAGAGGTGCTGATTGTATAATACGGTGAATGTACTAAATGCTAACTTAATTGTACACTTTAAAATGGTTTTTCATTATGTGAATTTCACTTCAATAAAATGATATTACTGAAAAGTATCTAAATTTATTATTAACTAGTATGGAGTATCTAAAAACTAATGGAATCAAGAAATTTCCAAGGGAAAGGGGACTAGAGAGATGACCTAATTCATCCTAATGATCTAGAAACACTATCCAATTTTTGTATAATTCCTTTCTTATCAACAAAGATGCTATTATTTTAGGGTTTCTATTTTAAGTAACCTCTACACCCAACACAGGGCTCGAACCCCAACCCCAAGATCAAGAGTCGCACACTCCACAACCGAGCCAGCCAGGCGCCCCTATTTTAGGTTTAAATAGTAAACTCTCACTATCCAAATAATTTAAATTTTTAGACGGATTTATTATACCAGACTTTGTTACACACATGATTTAATCCATGTGTTTTTCTTATAATCACAATTTCTATATCATATCATGTATCATTATAATAAAATTACTTGCCTGATTATCATTCCCCCAAAGCACACTGTCAAGGGCAGGAGCTATTTTTTCCCCCTGTGCTTACATAGTGCTGAGAAAAGTGTTCAACAGCAATTGAAGTTTCACAAACGTTTCTTCACCCAACATAGGGTTTTTGTGTTTTTTGTTATAACTGCACTGATTATTTCTCCCATCTTCTTTTTCCATAATAATGAACTTACAGTTACTTATTATTCTCTTGCTCCGTATCTTGCTTTCTCAGAGCCCAGTAACAGAGCCATCTAATTCACGGGTGCAAAGGATAACATGGGGCCTACAGAACATAGACCTTTTTTGTGTGCCTATGTCCCTTTCTAGCCCTTTCTAATGATTTGTGGCTACTTTGATACCTAATAACGTACAAACTCCATAGCACATAATATTTGAGCACCTCCTATTTGTCAATACAGTGACTAATTTTTGCCTGAACAGAAAAAGCGCCTTCTACTTACAGCCACAGCTTCTGTTTTCACATCATCGTTGCTATCTGGGGCAGTTAGCTCTATGAGGACAGGGCACACTTTGGTCTCCACATCAAATCGCTCAATTAACTCCTGCTCCAGCAGAGCCAGCAAAGCTGCCTGACTTGTTTTTCTTACCTAGGAAAGAAGTCAGCAGTATAAACAAAGTACATACATGATATAACAAAACTCTATTACTTGTTTTTCACAATATTGAAGACTTTTCATCTCAACTTTAAGGGATTCATAACTGGCAAAACCTTGCAAATAAAAACTTGTCACTATTTCCTCCAGCTACTGCAAAGACAGAACTTGGTAGATTGTGATACGACAAATGAAACGGAACAGAAAAGCCATCCTTGTGGGGTGCCTGGGTGGCTCAGTTGGTCGGGCACCCGACTCTTGATTCCAGCTCAGGTCGTGATCTCAGGGTCTGGGATTGAGCCCTGCGTTGGGTACCCCACTCAGTGGAGAGTCTGCTTCTCTCCCTCTCCCTCTGCCCCACCTCCCCGCTCGCATGCTCTCATGCATGCAAAAGAAAAGCCATCCTTGTGAAAGGTGACTCCCAAATTCCCAAACTTTCTGAGGGACACCCATGAGGGTACCATGTGAGAATGCAGCTACTGGGCATCATCTTGTAACAGCATTAAGCAGATGTCCTAGATTTGCCAGACTCTCAACATATCTTGTCTAAGACACATGGTCATTTTGAAAAACAGAATAATGAAGTTGAAGAGGAAAAAACACTCAAATGAGACCAGCTAGGGGAGGCTATTCTACATACATCATACTACAGGCATTTCCAGTAAGAACCTGTAAATGGCACTCTTACCTGATTATTCTGATCTGCGAGATATCTAACCACAATAGGGAGTAAGTATTTGGAAAAAGCATATGGGATTGAAGGCCGGTTTTCTTGACAAAACAATGCAATATGAGGCACCTGTTCCATCAGCTCTGCTCTCACGGTTGGTTCTATTGAAACAACAGAAATGTGAGCAAACACATTCTCCCACAGTAACAAAATCTTTGCCTGGGCTTAAGACTATTTAGGAAAGCTCTGGACTTCCATCCTCAGCATAAAAAGGACTTACACAATGTTCTCTAACTCTAGGAACCTTTTCACAATCATACGCAGGTCAACCCCATGAGTAAAAGGAAGACCCTACTCCCATCCCAGGCTTCTATCTTCCTACTGTGTACCAAGTATGCAATCATTTCCTATTATGACCAAATTTATCCATCACCTACATTGTGTCACATATGTTAGGGGTTAAATATCCAATATTCACATCAATAAAATATGTATTATCTATGAACTATTTTTTTTTAAAGATTTTATTTATTTATTTGAGAGAGTGTGAGAGAGAGCGAGAGTGAGCAAGGTGAGGAGCAGAGGGAGAAGCAGGCTCCCTACTGAGCAGGGAGCCCGACGTGGGGCTTGATCCCGGGACTCTGGGATCACGACCTGAGCCGAAGGCAGCCACCCAACTGACTGAGCCACCCAGGTGCCCCCTATCTATGAACTATTAAAGAGCCTCCTAGGACTATTTAAGAGCCTCATAAGGACCGGTTCCTAAGCTAAATTCAATCAATGAATGGAGAATTCATGGTTAAAATTAAGACTAAAATGGTAAGTGACTGTTAAAAGTAGACCAATCAAGTTAAAGAAACAAAAAAAATCTGAAAAGACCCAAGTATGTACAGCAAATTTAAGTATGACAAATACATCATTTCAAATCTCTGGGTTTCAAAAAGATGAACTGCTAAGAGTAATGGCAGGAGAATCAGGTATGTGATAAAAAAAAGATTCCTATCCTGCACATCATAAATGAATTCTAAGTGAATTAAAGTTCCAAACTGTTTTTAAAGATGAAAAGCACTAAAAGACAACATTTAAAAAAAAAAAGTTTAATCTTGAGGAAGAAGCCCTTCCAAGGCAAACAAAACCCCAACACCAACTTGGAGACCAACTAATTCTACTTTATAAAGCCTCCATTATAGACAACAGGTACCACACTCAGTTAAAAGGCAAACCAGCCTGGGAGAAAATACACGTATAACAAAGTATTAATAACTAAATATACAAAGAACCCATTGTTCAAATGAACACAAGAAAGAAAATAAGGATACGGACAGGCAATTCTCAGAAGAAATGCAAGTGACTAAGACACATACAGACATGATGGATTATCAATACAATTCATTACATCAGACCTAATTAGAACTTCGGTATTAATGAACGTATCATTACAGTTACTTTAAGGTAAACATGCATGCATGGGTCCGGAGGAAATTTAAATTTCAACAAACAGAAATTAATGAAACTATCAGCAGAAAATGTACTAGCATCTTACAAAGCTAAGAATCTTATCAACAAACCAGTATTTGGAATTTCTATTACATGGCTCTGCCATGTGAAGTTAGACAGTAACTGAACAAAATAGTACTTCTGTTTTGAAAAATACTTAGTTTAAAAAAAAAAAATAGGCCTCTCCTTTTCCTCATTGACCCTGAATTTGCCAACACTGACCTAATACTTATATAAATTTTTGAAGCAAAAGAAGGATACAAGTTACAGTTCTGGTTAAGAATGAAATCAGTAGGGGTGCCTGGGTGGCTCAGTCGGTTGGGCATCTGCCTTTGGCTCAGGTCATGATCTTAGGGATCGAGCCCCATGTCAGGCTCCTTGCTCAGCAGGGAGTCTGCTTCTCCCTCTCCCTCTGCCCCTCCCCACTGCTCAAATAAATAAATAAAATCTTAAAAAAAAGAATGGAATCAGTAACTTCTCTTTCTTCAAAGTCATGCTTAGGTAAAAAGACCAATGGAACAAAACAGAGTCAAGAAATGAATGCACTGTGAGTCGTCTGGGAGGAACTGAAGTGCTGGGGAGGGATTTCAGAGCTACTATGATGGCAGAAGGGAATGAAGGAAGAAAGGGGAGTTGAGCCTAACGTCTCTAACTTGGTGGGCTGGGCTGATCATGACTACTGAAAAATATACAGTTGCAAAGTTAATGCATATATTCTAGTCTCCTGAGCAAACAAGGAGCTCAGAACCTTAAAATCTCTCACCTGCCTATTCCTTATCAACGTTTACCTTGATTTCTTTATTCCCCTAAAGTTGTTATTCATATTTTTAGGATTTTATATAGCAAATGCTTGTTTAGATTTACTACTAATTTTGTAAGTTTTTTTTCCTTATCAGTACATTTTTCATCCAAATCTTTTCTGCTTCAATTAAAAAAAAATCTATAGAGTTACACACCAACAACCTGATAAGCTTCAGAAGTATAAAGAAGCTACACACAAAAGAACATATTCAGTATGATTCCATATAAAGTTCAGAGGAGCAAACTAATCTAAACACTTAGCACTCAAAACATGGATTACCTTGGGGAAGAAGAGGACAGAAATGAGGAGGTGCCCTGAAATGGATTCTGGGATGCTAGTTCTATCTCCTGATCTGAGTACTAATTACATTGGTCTTCATTTTGCTTTACTTCATGGAGTTGAAAATTTATAGTCCATGTACTTTTTGTAGTGTAGTTTTATTCAGTATTCAAGTAACAGAGTTCCCCAACAAGTAAGTGTTCCTGTTGCCCATCTATGTCACCAAGTCTGTGCATACTGGTACATTACTGTTCTATATCACAAAAACGCACTCTAGCATGGCACAGTATAAACCCCCACAATCTACACCTTGACTGCCTTATTGAAGAGCCTCATTATTTTAAACTGTAGACTCAGTAAACTACCTGTTGACCAAATGTGGCGCTATCTTGGACTCCTTAAACCTCTAAACCAGTCTTTTCTTCTCCTGAGTATGCTCCTTTCCTTCTCTGTACCTCATCATTCTATTAAATTCAACTCAATGTCACTAACTTCCTGAAATCAGCACCAATGCTCCCCATTATAATGTACTGTTTATAAGTTAGCTGCATTCATTAAACTGTTAATTTGATGACAGGAATTCTTATTCACCTTAGTAACTGTTCTAGCATTTATTCTAGAATCTGGCATAGGACTGTGCACTGTGTTATTTTTACCAAATGAACAAAAAATGTAAATGTCAATAGAGATATTTATCATGAACTCAACAACTTGAGAATATATTTTTTAAAAATCTACAGCTGACCCTTGAACTAGGGGGCTAGGGCACTGACCCCTCCCTGTGCAGTAGAAAATCCACATATAACTTTTGACACCCCCAAAACTTGACTACTATTAGCCTACTGTTGACTGGAAGCCTTACCAATAACAAACAGTTGACTAACACATATTTTTTAGCTTATATGTACTGTATACTGTATTCTTACAATAAAGTAAGCTGGTGAAAAGAAAGAAAAAATCATAAGGAAAATACATTTATAGTACTGTACTCATCAAAAAAAATCTGTATCAATAGATCTGCACAGTTCAAACCCATGTTCAAGGGTCAACTACATATATCTACATATATTTATAAAAACAAGCACTATAGGTGGCAAACAGGTAAAAGAAAATAAACACAAATTCCTCCCTAAAGAGTATCTATTCTACTAAGAAAGGAATAAATAACCATAATGCAAAAAATAAGTAAGTGAAAATTGTAATTGATGAGCTTCTTCTAAAACCATTCTGGAACAAGCATACACACGAGCAAGTACATACATCATCATTTAACATCATCATTAGACAGATTATTTGTAAGCTTACCAATTTTTTTCTACCCTATAGGAAAATAAAAAACACTTAAGGCTTATGTAAATAGTAAAACATATTCCCATAAAACGAATTGCTCACCAAAAGATGAGTCCATCTAAAAATTAAAAAATGAGACTGCTAACATGCAAAAGAGTTTGATAAAAAGTGAAAAATAGGGGCGCCTGGATGGCTCAGTCGTTAAGCATCTGCCTTCGGCTCAGGTCATGATCCCAGGGTCCTGGGATCGAGCCCCACATCGGGCTCTCTGCTCGGCGGAGAGCCTGCTTCTCCCTCTCCCACTCCCCCTGTTTATGTTCCCCCTCTCGCTGTCTCTCTCTGTCAAATAAATAAAATCTAAAAAAAAATAAAGTGAAAAATAACACATTTTAATAGAGATAATGGGTTTAAGAAAAAAATATATTTCTGAATTGTTTCTAAAATAAAAAATAAACATATGCATATGACTTAAGATTAGGTTAAAATGGTAAGTTTTATGTTATGCATATTTTGCCTCAAGAAAAAAATATTTTTAAAAAACTTAATAGAAACATATTCCCAGCCTGAAGTCAGGTTTATCTCTTTCGTAAGCAGACCCTCCTATCTTCGCTTTGGAGACAAAACGCTCTAGTTTTATGACTGATTCACATTTTTCACAAGTGAGAAAGCATAGGAAAAGGAAGCATTTTATATTTGCTTAAAAAAAACTTATAGCCCACTCCCTCCCTTTTAAAATTTATTCAAAATTATTTTTAAGTTTTTAGTAATCCTAAAATATTAACATACATGATGCAAAAACAATTTTTAGATTTTTCTGAGAAATTTCCAAAATTAAACTAAACAGACCAACTACAAAATGTGGCTCTTAGAAAGTTTTTTCTTTTTACTGATGTATTTGGTAATTAGGAAATCTTTTAAAGAAGTCTCGTATCACACTAAGTTTTTCATTAGTTTTTAAAACCTCAAATTTGGTAAAAGAAACCTTTCTCTGCATAAGCATATACCTGAATCGTCAGCTAATCTGCTAATTCTTTCCAAAACAGCAATGCAATCTCTTTCATCATCGCAGACTTCCCTCAACGTGTCCAGCAAACTCCGGGCCACCATTTGTCTGACAGAAAAAGAAAATGATACGGTGTTTAGTGGTGTTAATGAGTAATATTTAGAATTCCAAAAGGTAGAATCTACATGGTTTTAAAGAATTTCTTAATACATTTTATAACATACATTAAGTCACTAATTTCCTAAGTGACAAATGCCAGTATGGATTTTATTGTAACAGGATGAGACTGAATATTTACCAAAATATTTTTCATCTTTAACTGAAGTGACAAATTTCTAAGGTCACTGAAAATTCTATAAAATTTCCAAGTCACCTTCAACTATCAAATAATAGGAAAATACACACATTCTTCATCATATATCTTCAGTATATACAAATACACACATTCATTTTTACTAAGTGAGTTTTATACATCTATACCCAAGAAATTTAAGACGCAGATTTCCCAGAAAACTGATACAGGTATTCTGGGGACCACAGCTGGAGAAACAATGCATTAGAAAGAGTGTCCCAGTCCCCTTAAATATCACCTGGCACACAGTAGGTATACAACATCATCTGTTGAAAGAATAATATACCCCCCTCAGTAATCACTTTACACAAATATCAAAATTATGCCTAAGAGCAAAAAAGTAATGGTGTTTTTTGCCAAAAAGCAAAGAAAGAGTGCCACATGCTTACTAGGATCAAGGAGTAAACAATTATAAAAGAGGCCTTGGCTGTGATTATCAACAAAACATGCTGACTGAGACTACACATGTTAATACTACTTTAAACTGGAAAACTGGATCTTCCCTACGGAAATGAATGTAATAATCATTCCACTTCCACAAGGAAAAGAATATGCACATACCTGTTAAATACGTTCTCACTTGCAGCATACTTGTCCAATCTCCCCAGTGGCGTCAACATTTCATCTTGTGAGACGAAGTCCAGGGCTGAAGGTATAATAATCACATCAGACTCTGAGCTGTAGTCATCCACACCAACTATCAGAGACATCAGAAATACTCCTTATAACACTTTGAAACTAAAAAGTACCCCTTGCCTGTCTGAAGCAGCATAAGTAAGACTGCCTTTAATGTTTCTGGAGCGGTATAAAGGATCCCAAGAGACTCTTACATCAACTCAGAAGCCATGAATGACTCAAGGATGTTACCTCTCCTTTTTCTACAGATATGTGTAGTTGTCTCTAGAAACACAGCAGTCAGAGGCTCCAGAAACTCAGCATGGGGTGATTACTGAGAACTTAACATGTTCAATCAGAACACTAACAACTTGTAAATAAATAAAATGTCAAACACTGGTAAATTCTGAAATGCAGTCAGAATAACTCACATTATAAGCAAAAGAATATAAGAATTACAGCAGACTTCTCATCAGAAACAATATAAGCCAAGAGACAGTAGAGCATTCCTTAAAGTACTAAAAGGAAAAAACAAAAAAACAAAAAAAAACCAAAAAACAATGTCAACCTACAACTCTATACCCAGTAAGTAAACATCTTTAAAGTATCTCTGAAATTCGTATCTTTCAAATACAAAGATTTCAGACACATAAAAGCTGACAGACATCATCACCAGCAAACATGCACTACAAGAAATATTAAAGTCCTTCCAAGCAAAAAGAAAATTTTACCAACTGGAAATCTAGATCTATACAAAGGAATGAAGAGCAGTAGAAATGGTAAATATGTGGGTAAATACAAATATTTTTCTCATTTAAAAATCTCTTTGAGGGGCGCCTGGGTGGTTCAGTCATTAAGCGTCTGCCTTCGGCTCAGGTCATGGTCCCAGGGTCCTGGGATCGAGCCCCGCGTTGGGTTCCCTGCTTAGCGGGAGGCCTGCTTCTCCCTCTCCCACTCCCCCTGCTTGTGTTCCCTCTCTCGCTGTGTCTCTCTCTGTCAAATAAATGAATAAAATCTTTAAAAAATAAAAAATAAACAAAATAAAAATCTCTTTGAAAGATAATTAAGGTAAAAATATGGACTGCAAAAAGAAAAAAAAGAAAAGATAAAAAATGTACTGTGGGGACTCTTAACTAGAATGAACAAACTGATGGTCACCAGAGGAGAGGTGGGTGGGGGGGATGGGTGAAATAGGTGATGGGGACTAGGGGGGCACTTGTGATGAGCACCAGATGTTGTATGGAAGTGCTGAATCACTATATTGTACATCTGAAACTAGCTACACTGCATGCTAACTGGAATTTAAATAAAAACTTTAAAAAAGTATACTTTGGGTTTCTAACATACATAGAAGTTAAAATATATGACTATAATAGTACAAAGGTAGGAAAAGGGCAAAATACACTGTCCTAAAGTTCTTACACCATATGTGAAGAGATACATATTATTTGGAGGCAGACTGTTTAAAGATGTATACTAATTATAAACTCTACAGTAGCCATTAAACATCAAAAAAACCCCACCAAAGATATATGGCTAGTATGCCATTAAAGGCCATAAAATGGAATCATAAAAAAAAAAAAAAAACAATACTCAATCCAAAAGGCAGAAAAAGAGGATAAAAGGAGAGATAGGACATGGGGTGCCTGGGTGGCTCAGTTGGTTGGGCGACTGCCTTCAGCTCAGGTCATGATCCTGGAGTCCTGGGATCGAGTCCCACATCAGGCTCCCAGCTCAGCAGGAGCCTGCTTCTCCCTCTGACCCTCTCCCCTCTCATGCTGTTTCCCTCTCTCTCTCTCAAATAAATAAAATCTTTTAAAAAATTAAAAAAAAAAAAAAAAAGAGATAGGACAAACAGAAGAGAAATAGCAAGATGTGAGATTTTTTTTTTTTTTTTAAATTTATTTATTTGACAGAGAGAGAGAGAGCGAGAGAGGGAACACAAGCCAGGGGAGTGGGAGAGGGAGAAGCAGGCTTCCCGCGGAGCAGGGAGCCCGATGCGGGCCTCGATCCCAGGACCCCGGGATCATGACCTGAGCCGAAGGCAGACGCTTAACGACTGAGCCACCCAGGCGCCCAGCAAGATGTGAGATTTAAACCCAACAATGTCAATAACCATGCTGAGCACAAATAGTCTCAATACCCCAATTAAAAGGCAGAGATTTTCAAACTGGATTAAAAATAACACCTAACATTAAAATAATTATATAGTGCAGACAAATTTTATACAGTTTATGCTGATCTACGATTCATAGCAAAGTATTTATTTTGAATCAGAAAGTTGTAAAAACCTCTCAGATGCTCTCATTTGGCCTCTGTTTTCTCTTTCTACCACAGGACTGTTGAGCTAGCATGACCTCGAAGGCACCTTTATGCAGGCTCTAGAATTCTATGACTATGACCAAACTGTTTCATCAGTCTCATACTTGTTAATCTTAAAGATAACCATTAAAAACATGATTCTGGTCCTTAGGAAGCCAGGACTCCTAGAGCGGCGACCATCCAACGTCGCCGTGTACAAGGCAAGCTTGGAGCACTTACCTCTAAATGCAGACTGCCAAGTCGCATATTCAAATACTAATTATGTAGGTTTGGAGTGAGCCCCGGGAGCACTCATTTTTAATAAATACCTCTACTAATTCAAATGCCGATTGTTGAACAACCATATTTAAGAAACATACTGTTAGAGGGCAGCAAAATCTTATTTTGCTTCAACTTTGGACACCACTCCATCCATCACGGTTGACAATTAGTTCTCTACAAAAGGAGGTGTTCCATTCTGCCATGGGCACTGGTGACAAAGCTTTACTTCTATTTCCCATAACTGTTGCCTCTTGCCAGTATCTGTGGAATCACTCTGGCCTGAACCCTCCTTTCTGAATTCAAGATTTATCAATTCTTGATTGGACTAATAAGGTTCTGGATCTCATCTTTATGGAGGCCACAAGGATTTGGTTACCATAGTTACAGACTGCACACTTAGTTCTTATCCAGTCATCCTGCAAATGTCTGTCACAGGTTACAAAAAAGAGAAATAAGAAAATAACCAATAAAAAAGACTATTTACCACTAATGAAAAAATCCTGCCACATATACTGAGTGATGGTACAGTAAATAATACCCTCCGATAAAACAGAGAACATAGAGGTAGTAAATGTAGCTGTACTGTTAACAAGGATCCTATAGTTTATGCAAAGTAGAACACTAAATAGATGATAAAGATACAAATTATAATCCTTATGAGTATTCTCTAAAACATGTAAGAAAGAAGAGCTAGGAAGCCAATAGGGGAATTAAAATGAATACTAAAAAATATCATTAACCCAAAAGAAAGTCAGGAAAAAAGCAACAGAGGGGAAAAAAAGAGACAAATAGAAAAAAAACAGACCTAAATCCAACCAGATCAATAATTACATTACATATAAGCGGACTAAACATTTAAAAGCAGAGATCCCCAACTAATAAAAAAGTAACACCCAACTATAGCCTTATCCACCAGAGAGAGAGTTTTAAAGCCAAAATTTCAATCAATAGGTTGAAAAGAATTTTTTTAGAAAAGATAAAACATGAAACAGTAAGCCTAAGAAAGCCAAAGTGGTGATATTATTATTAGACAAAACAGACAAAGACAAGGACTATTACTGCAGATGAAGAGAGACATTTCATGCCTCCATACCCCACCAGAGCACTTTCTTTCTGGAGAACTAACTCAAGTTTATGGATTCTTGGACACTATGGCAGCAATAGCCCTTTAGGGCTTCAAAGCCTTAAAAACCTAGGCTCCTCCACTGATGAAGTAAAAAAATTAGGTCATCTTTTCATGTTATTTGAAATTTCAAATTGACCAAAAAGCATATAAGAACAATGATCACTCTAAAATGCTTTTTCAAATTATCTGACCTCCCCAAATTCCTATACTTCCTCTTCCCCAGTAAATTTACTGTCTTAGCTGAAGGGCAACTAGGATGGAGTGGAAAAAGGAAGAGGACTTGCAAGCTCTACATAAGAGACAGAATTCCAACAAATACTTAAGTAGGCAATCTTCATTTTTCAAAACCTCATAATTATAAAATAAAAGCTTCCATGAAAAAGCTATATAACACCTTTTTAAAAAGTTTTTTACTTAAGTTTTTTACTTTAATTCCAGTATAGTTAACATACAGTGTTATATTAGTTTCAGGTGTACGATATAGTGATTCCACAATTCTATACGTTACTCAGTGCTCATCATCATAAGTGTACTCTTTAATCTTTTAATGAAAACTTGTGGGTTTTAGTGAATTCTAATAGAATAGAATCCTAATAGAAGAGAATTCCTAATAGGAATAGAAACCTAGAGTACAAACTGAAGCCTTATATTTAAGGCATCATATGGCAAAGGCCCAAAACATAAATTAGACTCAACAGATCCTTCTAGTTCCAAATTATAAGAACCAAACGTGTTACAATACAAATAAAGAGATCAAGAAAAAAAATGAGAAAGTAACCATAGAAAAATGACATTTCTGTTAACTTATAAAACAGAAAACTTCCCTTTGTATAAAGCTAAGAGATCTTATAGTGGAAGAGAGAAAATATCTTTACAGTTCAGGATGTATCCTCTACCTACTCTCAGCTCCTTGCACCAGCACCAACAGAAATCCAAAGTAGCAGAAAGCAATGACCCAATTTTTAGGTGTTTTAAATTTAAGGAAAATATGAAAGTTTAAAAGTTGGACCCATGTGGAAGTTTGAAGAAGATTAATTTAACTCCTACACAGTGACAGCAAAAAGTGGTGTGAAAAGGGTAGACGCTCTTCAAAATAAGACAGATCTAGGTTCAAATCTCATATTTTGCTACTCATGAACTATGTGAACTTACACAAATACCTAATTGAGTCTGCTTCCTCATCTATAAAATACCGCAAAACTTCAATAAAGGGACAGATTTTTAAGACATACATTCTAAGATAATGTCTATAAAATCTCTAACATAGTGTCAGGCAAATAAGTAAATGTTCCCTCCCCTCTGCATTTAGGTCTGTTTCTAGATACAGATAATCTTAATGTGGTTTCCATGTGTTTTTAAATGTTTTCATCCATTTCAACCAGTAAGTAGGGCAGCACATATACTGGGAGTGCCAAGCACTCAACAAGGAACACAGATATAAACACTAGACAAAAGTGTATGCATGTAAGTATGTATGTGCAGATATGTGTACACATATATAGACATACATACTAAGAAAAGATACATGGTGTAAGAATAAATACATACAAAATATACTGTTAACTATTATATGTTGTTAGTTATTACATGTCTAAATCTGCGCTGGTGAGTACAAGCAGACATCAAAAAGTAAGGCAGTTCTCAGAAAATACACTGGAGTTGCCAAGCAGGACAGAGGGCAGGAAGAGGGCATTCCCGGCAGAGAGACCTAAGGATGGTGAGGGAGGAAAGACAAACCACGGCATGTCTGGCAAACTGCCCAAGGACTGTAGCGCAGGTGGGACACAGGGTTCCTATAGAAGCGAGGCAGAAAGAGTAGGGGCCAACCAAAATCAACCTAGCCTTCTAATTTTTAAAAAGTAACATTATTACATTTTGCAATATCCTCTTACCTGGCTAGAGAAGTCACACTGCCACCCTGTAATTAGGAATGGCATAGGAATGCTAAGCAACAACTTAAATTCAATAGTAGTTACCTCTTTTGGGCAATAAACAATTCCAGGCAACATACATGCTTATTCAACTGTGCTACACTAAGACTTTATTAAAATTCTCGATTATTAAATAAAATCATGTTTTTAAAGTTAAGCAAGAAGCAAAGATCATGTCTTTTCCAAGCCAAAAGACCTTTTGCGTTTACACAGCATTCTAAGAGAACCCAGGTAGCACATTACTCCTTTTTTTTTTTTTTTTTTTTTAAGATTTTATTTGTCAGAGAGAGAGACAGAGTGCAAGCAGGGAGAGAGGCAGGCAGAGGGAGAAGCAGGCTCCCCGCCGAGCAAGGAGCCTGATGCGGGACTCGATCCCAGCACCCCGGGATCACGACCTGAGCCGAAGGCAGATGCCCAACAGACTGAGCCACCCAGGGGTCCCAGCACATTACTCCTCTCCCGATTATGATACCCTTAGTCGCTGGAGCAGAGGAGGAGGTAAGGAGTACAGAGAACCAAGAAGAATTCTAATTCAGTGGAGACAACCCTGGTTCTACCTGCATCAATACCCTAAGTAAGCCTCTTTTCTATTCCTTGTTAACAATGCTCAGACATACTACAAATTCATGCTAATTTCATGCTCTTTCAATAAGAATTTTGAATCTACTATTCTTAAATCTCAACTTCTCTCAGAAAATGTTCCAAATGCCTAAGTTCCCAGAACTACCCTCAAAAAATCATCTCCCATTCCTACCTTACTGTCATCAATGTATTTGATGAACTCTCTGGCACCAAGTCAGGGGGAATAGTGCCAGTAGCCAGGAGAACAAAAGCAAGGGAGAGCGGTCTGAGTAGTGCTCCTGGCCACCACTCTACTCTTGACCACAGATATGCTTGAGAGCGTAAGATACAGAAGGGCTTCAGCTGTCCTGACGTGCTTCTCCAAACGTAGCATCTCACTACTGCTGTCTAAAGATACATTTTTCCAACAACATTGCCTTTAAACACCAACCGCCTCATCCAGGACATTGGAGGAGGGAAAATAAGGCCATGTATACTATGCTTTAGGAGCAATATAAGGTAATTAGGGGCAATTCTGAGTACATGGGTTTTTTCCTGACACACTGAATCTAGAATTTAAGCTTGCTATTCTCTAAAATGACTTTTTCATCCAACTTTTTTTTTTTTTTTAGATTTTATTTATTTATTTGACAGAGAGAGAGAGAGAACAAGTAGGCAGAGAGGCAGGCAGAGGCAGAGGGAGAAGCAGGCTCCCCGCTGAGCAGGGAGCCCGATGCGGGGCTTGATCCCAGGACCCTGGGATTATGACCTGAGCCGAAGGTAGCGGCTTAACCGACTGAGTCACCCAGGTGCCCCTCATCCAACTTCTTAAAGAGGTAGTCCCCTTTGCAGCCTTCACCTCCTCAAGATAAGCAATCTTATTTCTCCTTCACTCTTGGGATTCTCGTCTGAAGGATCAGCAATAATTTGCCAAAATTAGAGAGCCCTTCTTAGACCTATTGTCTGACTTCTCTACAGCACTTGACAAGGCTGACTTCTGCTATCCCAACACCCTCCTCTAAAATTCTCTTTTCTTGGGTTCTGTGGAAGTACACCATTCTGAGTATTTTTCTACCCTTCTGGACTATTCTTATTTTTCCTGATCGTTTTATGTAGGTAGTTTCCCTCTACTTTTGTCCTCACATTTTACACACACACACACACACACACCCCTCTCCCCTCCCCCTTGAAAATTCATGGCTTCAACTATCACTTATAATGCAAATAACCTCCAAAATTCTGCCCTGATCCCTAGGTCCATATTTGCAGGTATATCATAGAATCTCCACCTCAGTGTCACATTTGTTCTAAAAATTTAACTGTCCAAACCAATCTTATAAAAACCAGCTCTTCCTCAGGACTTTCTCCCCTGTGACCTTGCGTTCTCAAACATGAAGTCTTCACTTACCTTTTTAATGTACCTTTCTGGCCCCCATCATCGAATCAGTTGCTAAGAACTATAAATTCTACTTTTATAAAGTATTCTGTATTCCCACCTCTCAGTTCCCAACACCCTAATTCAGAGGTTCTGATGTCTTTTGCTGAGAACAAACTGGGGCACTTGAACCCCATGAGGGACACAAAGACTTTCCTGGGAATAAATCAGATGGATGACTTGAAGGGATATTCTAGACCCCAACTTCCAGGAGTACTCTTATTGCAAAAATGCGTCTAGGGGTTTGGATCCTAAGGCTTTCCCTTTTACAATGTCCGGCCTCCGACCGGACAAGTTAAAGATGTATCTCTCAGCTCCAAGGCCACCATGTCACACTGCCCCAAGGTTGGAAAAACCTCCACTGTCAAACAAACGGACCCATTGAGATACTACTGGAAGTGTTAAGAGATCAACTCTGTAAAGACTGTAACAAATACATCTACAAGTCAGATATTTTTCAATCCTCTGCTTTCAAAAAATTTGAAAGGCTGAATAGCTCATTAACCACGTTTTTTCTTAATTTTATTTTATTATGTTATGTTAATCACCATACATTAGTTTTTGATGTAGTGATTCACTGTTTGCATATAACACCCAATGCTCCATTCAATACGTGCCCTCTTTAAATACCCATCACCAGGCTAACCCATCCCTTCACCTCCTCCCCTCTAGAACCCTCAGTTTGTTTCTCAGAGTCCACAGTCTCTCATGGTTCATCTCCGCCTCTAATTTCCCCCCCTTCATTTTTCCCTTTTTTTTTTTTTAACATATAATGTATTATTTGTTTCAGAGGTACAGGTCTGTGATTCAACAGTCTTACACAATTCACAGCGCTCACCATAGCACATACCCTCCCCAATGTCTATCACCCAGCCACCCCATCCCTCCCACCCCCCCCCACCACTCCAGCAACCCTGTTTCCTGAGATTAAGAATTCCTCATATCAGTGAGATCATATGATTTAACCACGTTTTTAAAAATTTTAGCATGTAAGTTGGAAGAAGTTCAAGGAAATTAGTGGCGCTGCTAACAAAACCCTTTCCATCAATTTATTTATGTCAACAAAATTTCTCAGTGCAAACAGGTCTTAAAATAAAAAGCAGAAATGGATACTAAATATTGTCTCATTCTGGCAATAAATTATTCATCCATGAATACATACATCACTTTTTAAAAAGCCCCATCCAGGGGTGCCTGGATGGCCCAGTTGGTTAAGCGTCTGAGTTCAGCTCAGGTCATGATTTCAGGGTCCTGGGATGAGCCCCAGATCAGGCTCCCCACTGAGCAGGGGAGTCTGCTTCTCCCTCTTGCTCTCCCTCTGTCCCTCCCTGCACTCGTGCTCACTCGCTCTCTAAAAAAAAAAAAAAAAAAAATCTTTTAAAAAAGTCCCATCCATTTCACTGAGATACCTACTCAGTAAAATTGTGTAGGAAATGGAAAGAGATCAAGAAAAAAAAGAACAGGGTAAAATTACCAATTTAAAAGTTTATTCTTGAAAATGGATGACAGTTGGTATCAAAGTGTTATGCTATGTAGATTCCATTTAAAAAAAAACTTTGTAACAGTTACATTTATAAGTTTTGCTTCAAAAAATAACTGTAAACTTAAAAATGCATGAGACAGAGTTTTTGAAACTATTTTAGAAGTATACAGTGATTAAATCTGAAGACCACTGCCCTCAATCATGGACTTCGTCTCCCCTCATTCTACCCCAGCTTACACATGACAACCACTTCCATCTTCCTCAAGTTCTACTCTGTTCAATACACTCCCTGCCCTTCCTCCCTCCCTTCCCTACCTCAAAACTCCCAGCAGCTAGGATTAAGGGACAACTTTCTCATGCTGTAATTCAAGGGACTCCATGATCTGGCACACCCTCTTTCCCTCTCCTGCACACAGCCCATATACAGAGGCCCACTTCCCATCACAATTCCCACAACTCTCCTGTCTTATGTGCTTATTACATTTGCCCCATTTCTGCCCTTTTACCCTCATCTCAGTTTAAATTTACCTATTTACAAACACCATCCAGGAAGTGTTTCCTCTTCTTTCTTTTTTTTTAAGATTTTATTTATTTGAGAAAACAGAAAGCACATGAGCAGGGAGAGGGTCAGAGGGAGAAGCAGACTCCCCACTCAGCAGGGAGCCTGACGCAGGACTCGATCCTGGGACTTGATCCTGGGACTCTGGGATCATGACCCGAGCTGAAGGCAGTCGCTTAACCAACTGAGCCACCCAGGCGCCCCTCCTCTTCTAATTAAGATCTCTTCCTCCTTTGAATCCCCCAGCCTGGGTGCCCTAGCTTTTATTCTGCCAGCAATAGCAGTGTTTGAGTTGTTTTTTCTTCTTTCATTTTCTTCTGCCTGCTCCTGGACCCAAATAGATAAATTCCCTGAAGACAGAGACTGTCCTGTTAATCTTTTTATTACCTAAAAAAGAGTCTAATGCTTCTCCTGAATAATGCGCATTAACATTTGTTAGTGAAAGGTGGCCCAAGGGATACTTGAGGGGACTAGGGTACTTCATCCTCTGCTAAGATAGTGACAAGCTCATTAGCATATTAACGCCTCTGAGAAGTACCACACCGAAGAGAATGGTTAATTTGTAGGACCTGACTTTCACCAAGCTTGATCACAACACATCCTTCTATTCGCCATACAGTCTCTAATAATAGCCTCTAAAACAGAAAAAAAAAAAAAAAAGCAGACAATGTGTTCCCTCGCCTCCAATTTTTCCCCTGATACTACTTAGGCCACAATAAAACTTGCCAAATTTTCTGTCTCCCAATTCTTTACATTCTTTTTAGGAAATGAAAACGAGATGTACCTTGGAGATTTAATCATTTTTATAAGACTTACCTTAAGATATGGGGCTTTAAGAGGATATTTTCATAAATAAACCAACAAATGAAGAGGGAGAAAGGGGAAGCTCTTCTGTAAAGCAGACTGCCAGCCGGTAAATGTAAATTTATCCAAGTAAGACTCATGGACACATTCTAACACTAATGGTTCAAAGTTTGTTTGGGAATGAGGTATTTCCCCAGTGTCAAACTATTCCCCTTACTAATTACAAAAGGAAAGAACAGAATCTTTAGGTGGAGAAATCTTGGAGACATCACCTTAACCAAGTGGTTAAAATTACCACCACCAATAATGGACAACTGACATCAGGTGCCTCTTGAGATGAAGCACTGAGAAAAATCACAGTATTGCTTACGTAGTATTCCTGTTGGGCGGGGGGGAGAGGGGAGCCACAACCTGAATCAAATCATGAGGACACATATAAAACCAAACTGATTCTTCAAAAATATCAATACCATGAAAGAGAAAGGCTTTTAAAGAGGCACTACAACTAAATGCAATACTGGAGCCAGGATTGGCAGGATGGTTGCATAAAAACATTATCAAACAATCGGTGAAATTTGAAAATGGACTACTTATTACATATCTGATTTGTATCAATGTTACATTTTCTGAATCTGATTGCTGATTATGAGAGAATGGCCTTGCTCTTAGGAGATCCAGGCTAAAGGGCCTGATTTCTAAACTTATTCTCAAAAGATGCAAAGAAGATTAAAAACAATGTATACATTACATTGTGTGTATATACAAATGTATAGAGAAAATAGAGCAAACTGGCAAAATGTTAACAGTAGTTGAAGGCAGGTGAAAAGTTTTGGGAATTAACTATAACACCTGTGCAACTTCTGCGTGGGTCTGAAATTTTTCAATGAATTCAATTAAATCAATTTTTCACATTTACTTTGAAAATAATTTTTTTCATTATTTGACTGCAAGTATGGTTTTATGACCATATTTAGCTTGGCCAGAGAAACCAAGACTCACCTTAGCAAGCACGTGCTGAAGGTCTACTGTGTGATGGGTACTCTGCTACTGGTAAAGAGTAAACATGTTACAGACCTTGGACTTAACAGTACAGTGCAGGGGCAGCAAATCATGGCCCGCAGGTGAAACTGGCCCCCCACAGTTTATTGGCAGACAGCCCTGCTCATTCATTTCTGTACCGCCTATGGCAACTTTCATCCTACGCTGGCAGACCTGAGTAGCTGCAACAGAGACCACGTGGCCTAAAAAAACCTAAAACATTTACAGTCTGGTCCTTCACTGAAACTTTCCAATCCCTGGTCTGGGAACGTAGCAGAAATGCAATTAAGTCATTGCATGGGGAAAAAAATGAATAAAGACAACAAATTTGAAGGACCATATAACTTAGTCCTTATAGCCTCAAGCAACAGGTATGCTGTTTCACTTTGTACTTTGTGACAATATGTTCATCAGATAGCCTTCCTTTAAATATAAATATTAAAAGTTTACTAAATCCTTAGAAATGATCTTTACTGAGACATATAAAGCCATCCTATAGCATGTTTAATCTAATTGAAGGTAAGCAAGAATAATTTCCTAAAGTTCATTCTATGTGAGTATTCTAAAAACATTTCCCTCAAGTACACATATAAATAAGAGGCATCAGTGTGTTCATCTACTGTCAAATTAGTTACCAAGATCAGGCTTCCTAAACAGTATGTGCCAGAGGAGCATGCAGCATACCAAAGCCCTTGAAGCGCGGATCTCTTCTACATTATAGATGTGTTGTTTGTTCCCTTCAGTGAGTAAACATTTTCCTTACAGTCTTATTAACCCAATTACTTTGGTTAGTAATCCTTTTTTCCAGAGGTAATCCAAATATAAAATTAGAGCTAATCCAGGTCCAAATTACCACCAACCTCTAACACTCTAATAAATGGAGTCTTGAATTTATTTGAAGTTTTGAAGTTATTTCTACCAAAAACTAAGTTAATAGATTTAAATGTAAAAATGACTTATATCAAGTCTGACTTTGTCTATAAATATAAAGCAGTAAATTTAAATATAAATTCAGATTTTGGAACGGCCACTTGAGATGATGATCAGACATATTAGATCCCATCAATGGTCTTACTCACTTTTACTGCAACGACTGGCTCTCCCATACATGAGTGCTTTATTTTTTTTTTTTTTTTTTTTTTTTTTTTTTAAAGATTTTATTTATTTATCTGAGAGAGAGAGAGCACATGAGAGGGGAGAGGGTCAGAGGGAGAAGCAGGCTCCCCGCTGAGCAGGGAGCCCGATGCGGGACTCGATCCAGGGACTCCAGGATCATGACCTGAGCCGAAGGCAGTCGCTTAACCAACTGAGCCACCCAGGCGCCCTACATGAGTGCTTTAAAACACAAAGAAAAACTGTGTATTTTGCTCCTAATATTTCTATGACAGACAGGAGCAACTTAGGACAAAAATCATTTTACCCACCAAATACTTAGAACATATTAGTACCTTTATATCCTCCAGAACCTTTAGGAAGTTAATGACCTAAGTAAGTGATAAATTAAGGGAAGTCAAATTGGAAGGCAGTAAGAATATAGTAGTAAAAGGTAATAAAGAAAGATTGTGTCACATAGGTTCATTAACCTAACACTTTCAAGTTAGGTGACTGAGCAAATTATTTAACCATCAGATAAGCCTCATCGGATACCACCTTTGTAACTTTGTGGTTACCACAGACCTCACGGGGAATACTATAAGGAAAGTACAATGCTCAACACACAGTATGACCATAAATGGTAATTAAAAAAATAAAATCCAAATTTCACCCACCGCCCTTTTGCACCCAAAGAGCTATGTTAGATGATATCTAGGAAAAGAACATCAAAACCTACAAGATCTGAATTGTATTCTAGCCTCCACCACCTTGCCGCCCTTATCTGGGGGACTTTGAGCCTAAACTTTCTTCTGTTTGAAGGACAAAGATACCATCTGCCCTCTAGCTCTTGATTTCAGTAATTTTGGGATCACTGGCTCACTAGAGGTACAGCACAGCTCACAATTTTAAAGTTTGTGTGATCCTCTAGATGATATGGCAAACCAATTTAAAATATAAAATTCAACTTTTGTTCACCAGTATTCTTTTGCCTGGCCCGAAATGTGCTTAGCATGATAGAAATAAACAAGATGTTGCTTTTCTTAATCTGGTGATCAATATGAAAGTGAATTTAATAATTATTCAAATGTGCTTTATTGCAGTAGAACCAACAAGGCAAATGTTTAAAGAATAATCATTTAGGGGCATCTGGGTGGCTTAGTTGGTTGAGGGTCTGATTCTTGATTTTGGCTCAGGTCATGATTTCAGAGTCCGGAGATGTAGCCCCGTATCCAGCACCGTTATGAATGTGGAGCTGCTTGGGATTCTCTCTTTCCCTCTCCCTCTGCCCCTGCCCCCAACGCATGCTCTCTCTCAAATACATAAATCTTTAAAAAAAAAAACAAAAACAAAAAAGAATTTAATCATTCAAACTTTCATTATTTACTATACCTTAGTTACATTATTTACCATACCTTAGATACCCTTCTGCTCATAGATTACAGGATCACACTTCAAATATATGCCTTGTGATATATTTATAGTTAAAATACAATGACACCTGGGATGTCTTTAAAGTATGCTGGCTGCCTCCTCTCTACTCCCCAATAAAGCCCAGATGTTAGAGGGGGATAAATGAAAGTTGAAGCCAAGTGGTAAGTATATGACTCATCTACCGTGTAGGTTTGAAATTTCCTATTAAAAAAATTAACAGCACTCACTTTTTAAAAAAAATGTAATTCATCATATTAAAAAAACTGAAAAAGAAAACCATAGATGTAGAAAAAGAATGTGACAAAATCCAACATCCACTCCTAATTTCGAAAAAGCTCTCAGTAAACTGAGGGAAGCTTCTCAACCTGATAAAGGGCCTTTGTGAAAAAATAAACCGAACCTCAAAATTCAAAACTTCTGCTCCTCAAAAGGCACTGTTAAAACAAAAATAAGACAAGTCACAGACTAGAAAATAATATTTGCAAATCACAAGCCTGAGAAAGAACTTGTGCCTGGAATATATAAATAACTCCCAAAACTTAAAGAAAACAAATACCCAATGAAAGGATGGGCAAAAGATTTGAACAGGCACTTCATCAAAGATATATAGATGGCAGATGCGCACAAGAAACTATGAGTATTATTCATTAAGGAAATGCAAACTCAAACTACAAAAAAAAAAAAACCCCAACCTACCATACATACTTAATAGGATGGCTAAAATGAAGACTGCCCACACCAAATGCTGGCAAGGGTATGGAGCACCTGGAACTCTCCCACACTGCTGGTGGGAGTGTAAAATGGTCCAACCACTTTGGAAAACAGTTTGGCAGTTCCTTAAAAAGGGAGACAGCCATTCCACTCCTAGGTATATACCCAAGAGAAAGAACATATGTGTCCACACACAGACTTGTACATGAATGCTCACCAGGGCTTTATTTGTAATAGCCAAAAACTGGAATCATCCCCTAAAGTCCATCAACACTGTAAGGACAGAGAACAGCTGAGAAAAACGAAGTACTTCGCTCAAGATAATAAATGAATAAACAGCAAGGGCCAGAATCTGAATGCAGGCCTAATGTTTACAAAACCAAGTGCTCTTTCTTCTGCACAGAACTATACTGGGATTGGGGTGCCTGGGTGGCTCAGTCGGTTAAGAGTCTGCCTTCGGCTCAGGTCGTGATCCCAGGATCCTGGGATCGAGCCCCACAGTGGGGGCTCCCTGCTCAGTGGGGAGTCTGTTTCTCCCTCTCCACCTCCGCCCACTAGTGCACACACACTCTCTCTCAAGTAAATAAATAAAATTTAAAAAAAGGAACTACACTGAGATGTTTTCCAGAATTACAGCATGATAAATGCTCAAACACCAACCTGACATCAAGTAGGCCAACACTTGACTGAACAGTTAGAAGGATCAAAGGATGGATCTGGAGAAGGGGGGCCTTAGGTGATCTGCCAGCTGAAAGATGGGTGCAAAAGTGCCCTCTTCAGAACTTAAAGGGAATACAGGCCCTTTAACCTCCTTAGCCCAAATTCCATAGGTGCGCCACCACCTACTCCTCCCAAAACATTAAATTAGGTTTATTTTCAGATCCAAGTTAAATGCAAAGTAACACTTTAATTCTAGCCTAGGGACTGCTCACCCTATCATGTAGCTGATGGCAAAAATTCTTTGCCATCAAGACAGAAAAATCCCAAATTCCAAAATATAAGACAGAGGAGTGAATATTTTAAAATATAAAATTGTTTTGATGAGAGGAGGAACTGAGGCAAAAAGACCAGAAACAATAAACCAGTGATCAAACAAATGTGGCAGACTAATGAACTTTATCTAGCAAGGGCTATTTGTCTTTCATAGGTGGAAAGAGCAAACAAAAACCTATGGTTTGTTTTTTTTTTTTTTTTTCCCCAAGTCATGCAGCTACAAGCCCAGGCAGCTGACATGTATATTTACAAAGGGTTTTCCCCCTTTTCTCTTAAAAAAAAGAAAAAAAAATTCTGTAGAGAATTGTTACCCAACACATCATTAACTGATTCTATACACATGTGGGTACCACTAAAACCATTTTTAAGCATGCTTTTCTAGGATATTAATTATACTATCTCTAAATATTTTTCCTGTCCAGTCTTGTTGGTAGCAATCAAAATATGCTATCAAGTCTCAAGACTCATTCTTCCAAATCCCCATTTAACAACACTTCTAAATATCATGACTTTCAAGGGCACCTTCCTACAGTTTTTTAATTCATTCCCCAGCCACTACTACACACAGCGCCAACTTTTTACTCCTTACTTCCCTAAGATGGCAAGGACTTTAGAATCTTATCAAAACTAGTTTTCAAAAGTAGTCCGAGGGCCCAGAGACTCTTTGAAAGAAGTACAGTTCGGGCAGTTATACCCAATTAGTTCTGGATCCATCCTTAATTCACTCTAATTCAACAGTGCCCTCAAACCTGAAAAACAATATAGTGTGAAAGATTTCCAAAACTACTTCAGATACGAACAATTCTGCGGTATGGCATATGCCGTACGTAATATAGCTCCAAAGGCTCTTCGACATCATGCTAGTTACAGCTGAAAGAAAAGTTAACACAAAGACTACATAAATCATATTACACCCAAGCTTCATTCGAATGACCTCTTGGTTAAATCAAACCACATGCAGCATGCTAGATTAAGCCTCAAGGGTATTTTAAACATGGGTTCAAACAAATTGCCTATACAACAGGCCTGGACTGCTCAATGTTGTAAACTGAGCGATTATAAGACAAGACAGTATTTCCAATACAATATTTAGACTCAGAAGGCCTAGCTTAAAATTCTGGCTGGTAGTTATGGAGTTTTCATTTCCTGAGAAAATAATTTAGTCTCTTGTGTGTCAGCTGACTTATTTATTAATATCAGAATACCCCAGCCTGCATCTCACAGGAGTGCTGTGAAGAAGAATCTGTTTAAGAAAGCTAACCCACCCAATCTTACTGGAAGATCACTATAAGCCCTATCTCACCTATTTTAGAAATCTAGCAACTAAAATGTAAATCACAACTGCATCTTCGGAAAACTGATAATAGAAATTTAAAATCTCTATGAAAGTCTACCTGTAATTTTGCATTGCCTCCCATTATTCAAGAAACAGAAAGGGTTTTTCCGACTCTGAAGTCACTCTGCTGAGATACCTATTCAAACGGGTGTCACTGGCTTGCTTTCACTTTGAAATTCAAAGTATGTTTCATGATACAGTATGGAAAATACCACTTTTAACCTACAACAAACTTAACAGCACGTAATCATTTCATTTACTTACCTTGAGGACCTTCTGCTACGTACATACAATGCACCATTTTTCACATACTACCATTTCATTTCTTTTTCTCAAGGGTATCAGCCAAGTCAGTCTTTGACCAATGCTTTTCCCATTCTACCCACTCTTCTATAGGCTCTGTACAGAGACTTTGGGGCTTAAAACAAATCAACACAAAAGACCTGAGACTCTTATCATGGTCTGGCAGTGTGCCCCCACGTCAAGATCCAGACCCCACCCAGGTCCCCTCCTAGTCTCCACAGCTGCAGGTCACCTGTACTATTATATTTACTCTCTTCGTAGTCTAGGTTCTGCATTTAGGAAAGACAACCAAGATTCTAGAGTTTGGCCAGAAAGTGATTTCTCCGCATCACAAGGGCCGACTTAGACCTAGCTTGGCTGAGCAGCAGGACCTGCTACACAACTACTTCGGAAGCAGACCTCCATACCAGGATTGCTTGAGACAGAAAATCAGGCTCATACGCTACGTTCCAGTTGTAACGGTAGCCCAAGCTCTATTCTCTCGAACATCTCTGGTCCTCTACCTTCTCTACATTCTTCAGCTTCTCCAGGATGTGACAAGCTTTCTCATTTTCTCTCCATTTCTCTTACCCTTGACCTAGGCATCATAGCCAGATTTGACCCTTATTCTTTCTCCCTTCACAGTAGACAGCAATTGGCCCTTCAACTGGCCACATGTTCAAAGATCCTTTGTTCCTAAATATTCCGGGTAAAGGTATCACCTGTAAAGACCTTAGCAACTGAAAAAAAAAGTAATAATTATTCTAACAAAGTCTTCAACCAACTTATGGATATGCAAATAAACTATTTATGCCTTCAGATATCTAATGTTTTATCCTAAACTAAAACGCACTGGGAACTAACAGAATCTTTAATAAGTTAATTGCAAGCAATAGCAGCATCTATAATTATATTAATTCTGTAATGTTCAACATCAGTATTTCCTTCTCTGCTCTTTCTTTTAAGCTTCCCTTCCTCTTCACTCATAACCACCACCACATAATAGTCACTATTTACCAAGTAGTTTTAAGTGCTTTATGTGCATTCATTTATATAAGACTCTAAAGAACTCTAAATAGGCAATACTTACTATACCTATCTGCAAATGACAAAATTTAAGCATAGGGAGCTTAAGTGAGTTGTAGGAGTGACGATACCCAAACTGGAACAAAACAATCCAGCTTCAGAGTGTTGTCTATTAACTACCGTGGTACATTGCCTCTGATATATTCATTACCACACTTATATTAAAACTGCTTGTAAGCCACTAGAGGGCATAGATTGTGACCATCCTTTGCAAAGCTATATCCTCAGTACATAGAAGTCTTGAGGCTCATGAATAAATCATTGTTGAATTCTTCACAGGTGTGCTTTCCCCTCTAGACTGCACTCCTTTAGGGTCAATGAGGAAACTGACACTACAGCTCATCCTTTAAGTGCAGGGCACCTCAGTGAAAATAAATGAATAGACAGAAGTTCTTGCTCCACACATTCCTAACCTGCTGAATGACATGTCTTCTATTTATAAAGTCTAGAACCTAATTACAGGAATGAGAAGCCCCTGTTTAAGATAACAATCAGAGCCACCTTTCCAATCCTAACTTTGCAAGCAATCAATGGCTGCCTTGAATAACCTTTTAAACTCCTTACTAGCAGGCATAACATAAAACATTAGGTGAAATGTAAAAACTGTCCTTCACTACATTAGTACTGCTCCCTTTAAGAGAGTTTTTTTACTTAAAAAAAAAAAAACCCCAGAGTTAGCAAAAGTTAATTTTGCATATGGTTCATTTGCTTTAAAAATAATTACTTTTTTGAGAACCCTTCTGAATAGTAAATTCCCCCTTACTTCACTTAAAACACCTAGGAATTTAAAAATTAAGCTTAATTTGGCCAACGGAAACCACATTAGACAATGCTAAGGATTAAGTACACAATATTTAAAAGAGCAATTTCAGACTGCAACCATCTCTGAATTACTTACCTAGGTATTAGCCACAGTAAATCTCAGCATCAGGCAGGCTTTCCCCTAAATACACCACAAATTCTACCATTGTTATCATTTCAACGCAGAACAATTTCCAAATTATCTTCTGATGCTTAGAAAAGCACACATGAAATAAACAAATTCCTTTGTAAATATCAGTTCCTTCCTCACACTATTCTGGAGACAATGTCAAGGTTGGTTTTTTTTCCTCCTTTTTTGCTTTTTAAAACAAAAGATCGACTCTTTTAAAACGTCCCTTTCTCAAAGAAAAGCTAAAATTGTAATACTTATGGAGGTCTGGGTGATTCGCGAACATTTGCATTAAAGAAATAAGCTCTCTAAACCTAGTAACTCCTGCTAAGGCCACACCTTCTAACCTTCCCGTAATCCACAAATCACGGGGGGGGGGGGGGGTTGTCGAGGCAATCTAAAAACTGCTCGGAGCTAAAGGGAAATTACAGGTATGTAGTCTCCACACAGCCAGAGCCCAGGCAACTGAACCGAGGCGGCGGAACGGGGACCAGGCTCCCCTACAGCTGGCCGCCGAGTGATACGAGCGAGCAACTCTAAGAAAACACACCTTCCTTCTCCCAGCCTCTTCCTTCCTGGGGGGAGAGGCAGGGGTGGGGGTCCGCGGAGAGCCCCCACCGGGAACAAGCACAGCCCAAATGCCCATTTCACATTTCGGCCCTGCCACTTTCTCCTCCCGAAACAGACGCCGAGCGGCCCCCGAGCCCACAGCCGCCCGGGGGGTTATGCGAGGGTGGGCGACGCGGCAGAGCCCGGCCTCGGGCGTCAGACAGGGCATCTCTCACCGCCCGCGGACCCGGGCGCGCCGTTCCCTCCCCGAAGCGCAATGCTCCCTCCAGCTCGCGGCCCCTGCCGGCCCAGGGCCACGCCTCGCCGAGCCCCATCTCCGCCGGCCCGGCCCAGGCCGCCGCCGCCCGCCCTTCCTTCCCGGCCGCTCCCGCGGGCCGCCGGAGCCGCGACAGCGAGGCGGGCGCACTCACATCCGTCCGCGTCCTCCTGCAGGTCCTCCTGGAGCAGCGAGAGATCTGCGCCGAGGGGAGAGAAGAAAGGCCCGGTCAGCGCCCCCGGGACCCGGCGCGCCGCCCCCGCCGCCCGCCCTCCCAGCCCCGCGGCGCCTCTCCGCGCCGAGACCCCGCGCCGGCCGCGAGTCGGGGCGGCGGCGGGCGGGCGCGGGGAGGAGACGCCGCCGCCCCCGCCGCCGGGAGGACAGGGGGCCACGTACCCGCCATCTTGTGGTCGCCCCCTCCTCCTCGGTCTCCCGGGGATCCGGGGCTACATGGAGCGGCGCGAGCCGGGGAGCCGGGGAGCGCGCGCGGGAGGGGCGGCAAGGAGGAGGGCCAGGCCGGCGGGGGCGCGCGCGGGAGCGGGCGGGGCGGGCCGAGGGCCCGGGCCTGGGCCGCAGGCGGAGCGGCTCCCGGACGCCGGGGGGCGGGCGGGCGCCGTGGACCGCGGGCCCCGGGCCTCGCCCCGCCTCGCCTCGCCCCGCCGCTCCGCGCGGCTCCCGGGCGGCCGGCGCCCCCTCCTCCCGCCTCCCTCGCTCCCGGCCCGGCGGCGCGCGCTCACACCCTCGGCCGGAGGCGCCCTCACGCCGAGCGCTGCGACGGACGCGCGCAAGCTGCCGCCGGCCCGGGACCCTGCGGCGTGTGCCCGGAACCGGGCCCGGGCGGGGCCTCCCGTGCCCCGGCCGGCTTTATTGGGTCACCGGCCTCGCCCACCGCCTCGTCGGCCACGGCCCTTCGCGGGCTCGCCCTTCGCCGCCCCGCGCCCCCTCCCCAGGGCTGCACGTACGTCGTCGGCGATCCGAGGCCCGGCGGAGGCCGAGGGTCCCACCCTCCGGGTGGAGGAAGCGCCGCCTCCCCGCGCGCCGGGGGCCCTCGCGAAGTGGCTGGTAACAAAGCCCAGGGCCCGGCCGTACCGTGGTTGAGTGACAGAGTCATCCTAGTGCAGCCCGCTTTCCCACCCGGCGCGTTTAAGTCTGAGGCACGGATGATTGCCCCCGTGGCCTGCCCTTCGTGCGCTGACAAAGCGGGAAATGCTCCAGCAAGAGCGCCGGCAGGCCTGGGTTCAGATCTCGAGTCTGCCATTTACTTAGGTGTGTAACCCGTTTGTAAATGAAGGATGATACCTGGCTCAGGATTACTGTGATTAATGAAGAATGTAAGGAACCTAGCAGGGTACTTGGTATCTGGAAGGTGCTCGATGAAGGGTGCCTATGATTAGCTTTTTCTTTTTCTTTAGTTTAAATAATTTTGCGAGCACTTGATGTGCAGGACTGAAATCACTATTACAAATTTTATTCCTTTTTTTTTTTTTTTTAATTTACATGTGTTAAGTGATTAGCTCAAGTGCAAAGTGGAGGCTGAATCCAGGTTTTCTGACTCCATTTCACACTGTCCTATCTCCAGGATTCTATCGATTCCAACTCCACCTAAGGCCTCCAAAATTGTAATCTCCCAAATTGGAGAACAAAACACCCGATTATTTAATTGATGCCATATTGGCAGGTCTGGTTTCTTGAAGAGGAGAGGAAATTCTGAATAATCAGCTTGTCCCTTTCTGTATTGTGGTCTTCACCAAGGACACTATCAGTTGACCCTTGAACTACACAGGTTTGAACTGTATGTAGATTTTTAAAATAAATATATTAGAATATTTGGGGAGATTTCCAACGATTTGAAAAAACTCAAACAGCATAGCCTAGAAATAGCGGAAAAAGAAAAAGTTAGGTATTATTGTAAGAATGCAGGATATAATACATATTATATACAAATCAACTGGGTTATTGGTAAGGCTTCCAGTCAACAGTAGGCTATAAATAGTTAACTTTTGGGGAGTCAAAAGTTTTACATAGATTTTTGACTGCAAGGGGGTGGGCACCCTATACCACTGTATTGGCATTTAATGCCATTGGGAATCAAACTAAGGATCAGATCGATCCTCTGAAATTCATAATTCTGTGTAATAAAAGGGGTTCCACATAGCTATTCTAAAAACTTCCCTCTCAGCTGTTACAAGGTGGATCACAAATTGTACAGTGTGTATTAAATTTCTAGAAGCAATAAAAATCAGAATAGAATCTATTACTCCAGATGTGTGTCTAATTTTCTCAACATAGAATAATTAAAACTAAAGGCCAAACTCATATCCTGTTTCTTTCTTTCCCTTGCAGAATGCCCTTCTGTGAATTCAGCTGACACTAATTCTCAAAATGCAGCTAGAAATTCACAAACTATTAACAGAAACCAGTCAGGATTGACTCAGTCCATGAGAGTTCTGCCCTGCTTGTATATTGTCTTGTTGACCACCTACCATTTTAGCAATTCTGGGTAGAAAGGAGGAGGGGAGAGGATTTGGTTCTTTGCACTAAACTGGTGATTTTGCAAGAACACAAAATCTATAGAGTGCTAACTATACTTCAGCCACAAAGACAACGATATCTATCTGGACAATCTACCCTAGCAGTCGGATTTATAATTCTCAGTGATGGTGGTAAAACAGAGATTATGTACCAATTGCTGGCCTGGGGTACAGAAAGATGAAGGAACTCTGCCTTTGGTAACTAGGCCTCAGTAAACTCATCTCACTGTTCTCTGGCAAGGCAGCAAAGGAGGAGGGTCTGTGTAATTCTGTCCATGTTCTTCCAGAACTATGCATTCGTTATCCTACCTGCTTTACATGTTACTACAGGTCCTTTTAGGAAGTATGGTTTTTAGACATTTCAGTGAGGATTTCCTTATTCACAGTTCAGCGTAAGTACATGTTTTTTACATTTGATTTTCTTTCTCTACTTTCATAAGGATAAGATAAATGGTTTTTGTTTTTTTATAAGATTTTATTTATTTATTTGACACAGAGAGAGAGCACAAGCAGGGGGAGCAGCAGAGGAAGAGGGAGAAGCAGACTCCCTGCTAAGCAGGGAGCTTGCTGCGGGGCTCGATCCCAGGACCCTGGGATAATGACCTGAGCCGAAGGTAAATGCCCAACCGACTGAGCCACCGAGGCACCCCAAGATAAATGGTTTTTTTTTTTTTTTTTTTTAAGATTTTATTTATTTATTTGACAGAGAGAGACATAGCGAGAGAGGAACACAAGCAGGGGGAGTAGGAGAGGGAGAAGCAGGCTTCCCCGCGGTGCAGGGAGCCCGATGTGGGGCTCGATCCCAGGACCCTGGGATCACGACCTGAGCCGAAGGCAGACGCTTAACGACTGAGCCACCCAGGCGCCCCAAGATAAATGGTTTTTAAACCAGCGCTTATAAAATTCACTCTGTTCCTTCCTTATTAAAAAATGATATATAAACAAAGAATAGCAATCATTTTCCTATATACTCTTACTCCAATTTCACTTATAATGTAGCCTGTGGGTTCCAGAAGCTGTTGTTTAGTGGTGAGAGCACAACGGGAAGTGTCAACTCTGAACCTGTTTTGCCAGTGACATCTGTAAATTAGAGGGAATGGCACAAGTCAATTTTTTTTAAGATTTTATGTATTTTTTTTTAAAGTAATCTCTACACCAAACATGGGGCTCAAACATATAACCCGGAGGTCAAGAGTCAAGTGTTCCACCAACTGAGCCAGCCGGCACACCACAAGTCCATTTTTTAAAAAGTATTATCTGAGTATGTGGCTACAAAGGCCTGGATTTTTCAGAATAAGTACTCTTTCAAATACTCGTGAAAACTTCCATTAGTTGCCAAGGAGCCTTGGAAATCGATGTATTTGGCTCTTCAAAAACAAACACGATAAATATCATGGGGAAAATATTACCAGTAAAAAAACCTACCCGGCATTGCTTGAGGCTCTCCCATTTATTAATTTTTGTATCGGTAATTGAACTGTTCGCTTTTTTCTTCAGAATGTTCATTCTTGAAGCTGAGAAGATATAAAAGGCAGACCTATTAGTTATTGTTTTGAATAATAAAAAAATGAAATCAGTCTGAAAATGGAGAAATACACGAGAAAGTGCTTTTTAAACACATTTTTAACATTCATTTTTATTCATCTCTGTGTTTTTGGGAGCCAGGATGATGAGATGTCCCTCATAGACTGCCATTCCCAAGTAAAAAGAACAAACATTTTCCTCTTTCTTTCTTTTTTAATTAATTGCCCCAATTAATCTCTTATCAAAAGCCTCCTTTACATATTCTGGTAAATTGCATAAAGGTAAATATTTGTGTAAAATTTTTCTTATCTTTTTGTTCCCTTGCCTCTTCTAGCTCCCTTTGAAGTTCTATGTCTGGGTGGACCTTCCAAAATGTGAAATATTAGCCTTTCCTAGATCTTCAATAGTTTGGTTTTGTTTTTCAAAGACATTGGATCTCTTTTTACTCACATCAGCTAAAGATATATTTTCTCAGACTATCCTAAAAAAGAAAGAAAGACTGGAGGGAGAAATAGCTACAGAACTGAGCTCCATCTGAGTCATCCTTGTTCATGCCGTTCTTTCTCTATTTACAAGAGTTGAAGACTGCCCATTGAATTCGGCAGAACAGAAGCTCTGTCCCAGGGTCAGCCACTGCTGCAAGTTTTAGCATAGGCTTGTCCTGAACAGAAGAGAGCATCCTGTTAGAACCACTACTGTAAACCAAGTATAAAGGAAAATAAACCCTCAGTTTCTTATCCACTGCATGAAGTGCTCTCCTGTTTTCTGCGTTAGTAGAGCCTAAAGGGATTCTTCACTGAGAATGTAGTTATTCCAGCTGAAATACAGCATCCTATACAATTTGTTTCACAATGTTTAACTTTATGGTGGATCCTAAAATGTGAAAATGACGAGCAATAAGTACATTAAAATAGCAGTGGGTTTTTTTTTTTAAAGATTTTATTTATTTTACAGAGACAGATGGAACACAAGCAGGGGGAGTGGGAGAGGGAGAAGCAGGCTCTCCAATGAGCAGGGAGCCCAATGTGGGGTCTGATGTGGGGCCCCATCCCAGGACCCTGGGATCATGACCTGAGCCGAAGGCAGACGCTTAACGACGGAGCCACCCAGGCGCTGTAGAATAACAGTGTTAATTTTCTTTGTGCCTTTCTCTAAAATGCAGAAAACGTTAGCTGCAGTTCAAAGCAATGTGGAAGAGCCTACCCCACACAGTATGTGCTGAGGAAATGCTTATTATTCTAAATCTGGACACATGAGTCAAGTTGAACCGGGAAAAGACCATAGGTAAACCACATACTGAAACCCAGATGCCTTGATTTTAAGGTCACTTCACAGTAATGCTGCTCTGTGGGTGTATGGTTCAGAAGAAATTGCTTCCATTCTCATTTCGCTTCTGTGTAACTCTTTGTAACCAATTGCTTTTGTTCCAGGTCTTTGATTCCTTCATTTGATAGAAAAATAAAAAATAAAAAAAATTAGCCCAATGACACAATACGTTTCGTACACAAGATAGCTAATCCAGTTTTAAAGCTTTTTATTTTGAAATAATTACAGATTTACAGGAAGTTGCAAAACATGTACAGGGAGGTCCTGTGTACCCTCCACCCCATTTCCCCCAATGGTAATAAAGTGCATTTGGCAACATTTTTGAGTTGTATGTGTCAGATATTATGCTGAGTGCTTTTATGTACTTCCTGATTTAATCCTTAAAACAACCTTGTGAAGTAAGCACTGATATTACCATTTCGTTTTAAATATTTTATTTATTTATTTGAGAGAGAGGGAAAGAGCATGAGCAGGGGGAGGAGGGTTATGGGGAGGGGGAGTTGTTAGCTGGGGGAGGGGCAGGGGCAGAGGGAGAAGCAGGCTCCCTGCTGAGCAGGGAGCGAGAGAAAGGCTGATCCAAGGACCCCCAGGATTATGACCTGAGCGAAGGCAGCTACTTAACTGACTGAGCCACCCAGGCGCACCATTTTTTTTTTTTTTTTTTTTTAAAGAGAGAGGCAGGAGAGAGGGAACACAAGCCGGGGGAGTGGGAGAGGGAGAAGCAGGCTTCCTGCTCAGCAGGGAGCCTGATTTGGGGCTCCATCCCAGGACTCTGGGATCATGACCTGAGCCGAAGCAGATGCTTAACAACTGAGCCACCCAGGTGCCCCAATATTACCATTTTTAAAGTAAGGGAAACCAGAGCTCAAAGAGGTTAATTAATTTGTCAAAAGTCAGATCGCAAATAGGGGAGTTGGAATTCAGACACTGGAATCCTCATTCTAATAACATTTGTATATCATCATGTCCACAACTTTTCCATCAAAACTTCCTCAGCCCGTTTCTCTGGCATTGAGAGAGCCTCTGTCCTTTTATGTGTACGATCTTGCCAACTAGGCCATCACTATTTCCTGCTGATTGAACCATTGAAACACTTAAGATCACCTTTTCACTCTTTTCTCACATAACATCCTGACCAGAGTATTAACCACTTCAAACCCTACTAGCAACTTTCTAACTAGGCTTTTTTAGTTCACTCTGGCCAAGGATGCAAAAACTGTCTTTTTATATTTTGCTCATATCAATTCCGTGAAAATCCCAAACATGTGCCTTAGTAGCATCTTCTCAGTAACAAGACTTACTGTGGCAATCAGTTTGGAATGTGTACAAGTGTCTGATCACTGTGCTGTACACCTGAAACTGACATAATATTGTGTGCCAATTACCTCAATTAAAAAAAAAAATATATATATATATAGGGGCACCTGAGTGGCTCAGTTGGTTAAGCATTTGCCTTCAGCTCAGGTCATGATCCCAGAGCCCTGGGATCGAGCCCCGCATGGGGCTCCCTGCTCCGCGGGGAGCCTGCTTCTCCCTCTGCCCATCTGTGCTCTCTCTCTCTCTCTTTGTCAAATAAATAAATAAAATCTTAAAAAAATACATATATATATATACATATATATATATATACATATATGTATATATATAGTGTACCAAATGCCCTTTGCTTCATTAGCTGCCGTTTACCACCACTTAACTCTTCTGTTTTAAGCCAAGTTATCCTGGGTTAAGACAATCTTGAACTCGGGCGCCAATTCATGGCTCCTTCAAACTATGTTCTTGTTGTTTCTATTTGTTTGTTTTTGCTGTTGTTGCTCTTGCGGGGAGAAAGGGAGGGAGAGATTCTACCTCTTTGTGACATATATTCTTTTTGTTTTTCCAGTTATAAAAATAATGTATAGGGGCACCTGAGTGGCTCATTTGGTTGTGTATCCAACTCTTGGTTTTGGCTCAGGTCATGATCTTGGGGTCATGAGATCGAGCCCTGCATTGGCCTCTGTGCTGGGCATGGGGTCTGTTTAGGATTCTCTCTCCCCTGATCACACCCTCTCTCTCTTTCTCTCTAAAATAAATAAATAAAATCTTTAAAAAAATACATGTATAAAATTCCAAAACAGTATAAAGAAAAGATAAGAAATGCCAAAAATCTCCCAATTCAGCCATTACACTACAGAACACTATTGTCCCTTTACCTCCTTTTTTAAGCTTTCAAGGTCCTACATAAAAATTTTTAAACACCCTTTATTGGGATATAAATCACATACTATAAAAGTGAGCCATTTAAAGTGTAGAGTTCAATGGTTTTGAGACTATTCACAGAGTTGTACCACCATCACCCCATCTAGTTTGAGAACATTTCATCACCCTCAAAAGAAACGTATCCATTAATAGTCACTCTCCTTTACCACACACACACACTTTGGGCCCGAGGAAATCACTAATTTATCTCTGTCTGGATGGATTTGCCTATCTGGATGTTGTATATAAATGGATTCATAATGTGGTCTTTTGTGACTGGCTTCTTTCACTCAGCACAATGTTTTCAAATTTCATCTATGTTGTAGCATCTATCAGTATTCCATTCCTTTTTATGGATGAATGATACCTTATTATACAGATATACATTTTATTTATCCACTCATTAGTTGATGGACATTTGGATTGTTTCTACTTTTAGCTATTATGAATAATGCTGCTATAAACATTTATATGCAAGTTTGTGTGTAGATTCATGCTTTCCGTTCACTTGGATATATACCTAGGATTGGGATTGCTGGATCCCATGGTAAATCTATCTTCTGTCTTTTGAGGAATTGCCAACATTTGTTCAAAGCAGCCACACCATTTTATATTCCCATTAGTAATGTATGGGGGTTCCAAATTCTCCACATTCTCCTACATAAGATGTGCCTCTTCCAAAGTAAAGCTGTCATGATTCATAAATGGTGTGATTGTGTATGTGGAAAATACAAGAATCTAAAAATAAATTATTAAGAAGTAAATTTAGCAAAGTCACTAGACACAAGGTCAGTTCTATGTATGTCAGTATTCAATAATTATGCATAGATCTAAAAATGTAATACCGTTTACAATAGCATTTAAAAAGTCAAATCCTAGAAATGAATCTAATGAAAGATATGCAGGACCATTACATACAAAACTAGAAAGACATTATGGAGGGAAAATTATTAAATTCTTAAGTAAAATGTAAGGCTACATCAAGGCCATGGATTAGAAAACTCAATTTTGTAAAGATGTCAATTGCATTAGATTCAATTCATTCCTAATAAAAATCTGAGCAATTTGTGTGTGTGTGTGTGTGTGTGTGTGTGTGTGTGTGTGTGTGTATTGACAGTCTGATTCGAAATGTCCATGGAACTGCAAAGGGCCAAGACAAGAATAGCCAATAATTTTGAAGGACAACCAAGAAATGAGAGGAATTTCCTTATTGGACATCCAGACTTCTATTAAAGCTACAAAAATTAAGAGTGTATAGTGTTGGAGTGGACATAACAAATAGACCGACAAAGAGTCCAGAAACAGACCCAAGCATGTATGAATTGCCTGATTTATGACAGCAGCAGCAATATAGAGTTGTAAGAGAAGGACAACAGTAGCACCGTAGAGTTGTAACAGAAAGCTAATGCTGGGTCAGCTGGTGTGCCATGTGAGAAAAAAAAAGAAAAGAAAAGAAACTTGACCCCTACTTCACTCCACACACAAAAATCAATTCCAGAGGGGTTATGATACAAATATGAAATGTAAAACAATAAAGCTTTAAAAGATCTTCAGCCACTTTAGAAAATAGTTGGCAATAATTTCTAATGCCAAACGTACGCAGAACCTATGGCCTTGGTGTAGGGGGTTGATTTCTTAGACACAATAACACCAGCCGTGAGGGAAAAAGATAAATTGGACTATCCTAGAAGTTCTGTTATGCAAAGACACTATTAGGAGAGGGAAAACACATGCTGTAAAGTGGAAGATAATATAAATACAAAGATATACAAAGAACTACACAAATCAATAAGGAAAGGACAATCAATAGGAAAATGGGCAATAGATACAGACATCATAAAAGAGCATATCTACATGGCTAAGAAACTTATGAAAAGGTGCTTAATATAATTTCTCATCAGGGAAATATAAATCAAAACTATGGTGAGATTCTATAATACACCCACCAGAATAGTGAAAAGCTTGAAATACCAAATATTGTTGTGGAGTCTATTACTTTTCTGTTGATGCTATCACAAACTACCACAAATTTAGTGACTTAAAGCAACTCAAATGTATTCTCTTACGGTTCTGTGGAAGTCTGTCTGAAGTCTGACATGAGTCTCGCTGGGCTATATCGATGTTTCAGCAGGACTGCATTCTTTTCTAGAGGATCTACAGAAAAATTCATTTCCTTGCTTTTTCTAGCTTTTAGGGATCTCCATGTTTCTTGGCTCTTGTCCTTCTTTCTTCATCTTCATAGCCAGCAACATTACCTCTCTATGACCATCCCTCCATGGTCACATCTCCTCTGACTCTCTTCCTCTCTCCCTCACATTTAAGGACTCATGTGATGACATTGGGCCCACCTGTATAATCCAGAGTAATCCCTCTGTGTCAAGATCCCTAATTTATTCCCAGCTACAGAGTCCATTTTGCCATGAAAGATAATATATCTACAGGTTCTGGGAAGTGGGACAGTGGACACCTTTGCAGGGGGAGCATTATTCTGTCTACCACATAGAGTGACACAACTTTCATACAATGCTCTTGGGGATTTGGTTCAACCACTTTAGAAAATAGTTGGCAATAATTTCTAACACCAAACACACGCAGAACCTATGATCCAGCAATTCCACTCCAAAAGATATGTACACATTATGTACACCCAAAAGTAAAAACTCCCAAACTAGAAAAAATCCAAGTGTCCATCAGCATTTGGGATGGATAGATAAGGTTGTGGTATATTCGTATTATGGAATACTATATAGCAACAAAAATGAATGAGCAAGTATCACGTACTCTAAAATGAATGACTCTCACAGATGTAACATTAACTCATAGAAGCCAGACAACGAAGAATACATTCTATGTGATTTCATCTGTTCAAGATTTAAAAACAGGCAAAACTAATCTTTGGTGTTAGAAGTCAGTTATAGAGATTAATCTGGGGTGGGGTGGGGGTGGGGGGATGGGTGGATACGATTAAAAGAAGACTTAAGCAGGGATTCTGGATGTTGGAAACATTCCATCTCTTAACCTGAGTGAAGGTTGCATATGTGTGAACTCTGTAATAATTTTTCATGCTGCATCTTATGATTTGGGCATTTTTTTCTATTTGCATGTTTTACTTTATTTTATAAAGTTTTATTAAGCATGCAAGTAACGTGAATATACTTAACTGTACTAAACTGTACACTTAAAAATGGTTAAGATGGTAAATTTAATATTATGTGGCTTTTTTTCCCCACAATTTAAAAAAATTACTAAGAAAAAAAATCATTTGCCTCTTCTAGAAAAGCCTTTGTGAAAAAATCCAAGCCAGCACTTAAGACTTTCAAACACTGATTTTTTCTTTATGTCATCTTTAGGGAGAAATGAAGAGGAGGAAAAGGAGGGGTGGGAAGGGCATGGGGAGGAGGGAAGGGGAGGAGGAAAAGGGGTGGAGGGGAAGGGCAAGGAGAGGAGGAGGAAGGGGAGGGGAGGAGGAGGCGGGAAGGGAGCGAAGGGGAAGTGCTGGGAGAGGAGGAGAAGGGGAGGAGAAGGAGGAAGAAGAAGAAGAAGAATGAGGCGGAAGAGGAAAAGAAAATGTTTATCTAACTCAATTTGATTATTTAGTAATTATTTTGTCTTTTCAAACAAAGTGTTCTTCTCTGAGCAAGGCAAACTTTGCCTTTCTCCAGGCAAATTAAAGAAACCAATGTACATCCTTTGTTTTATTCCTACCTATCTTTTCTCTGTTACCCCTCATTTCTTCCCTTCCCTGGTAAGTCTTCAACCGTGTTTTCCTCAGCTGCAATTTTGGGTGCTCAGTCTCTTCCTGCACGTCCATGCCCCTTGGGCATAAAGCACCGGTGAAAGTCCCCAGGCCTGGAACTTGAGAGAACAGGGCATCTGAAGCCAATAATGGGACAATCCCTCCGTGTCCGCGTGACTCGCACACAGCTGGGCAGCGTGGTGGAGTCAGCAGGGCCCCAGCTTAGATCCTGGCTTTGCCATCCCATGTCTGTGGATTTTGAGCAATTGCCTCACCTCTTTCTGATTTGGCTTCCATGTTTGTGAAAGGGCAATCATAAAATAAAAGTGCCTTCCTCATGGGCCACTGGTGAGGACTGGTGAGGTACCTGTAAAGTGCTGAGACAGAGGCTGGTGCATGGTAATGACTCAGGAGTAAACTCAACAGAGAACTTATTAAATAGTCATCCACTTGGAGCATCTGAAATTACTGATGTAAGGAATCATGTTAGTAGATCTGGCTGAATTCCAATAAACTTTGCCTCTGATTGCTTTCTATTTTTAGCTGTCACTGCTCTTCAGAAAATGGAAATGTCAGCCCCCCAAATTTAATGGCGTTCAGGATGGCCTGGGATCCCCATGCTCACAGAACTCTCATTTCTACCCTTCAGCTGTTTTAGAGATAAATAATGCATATCTTAGGGATGTAACGGCATTTGACTTCAGCCTTGGTGCTCAGCCCAACTCTGTGATTTAACTTCAGCTTTGCTTTCATCCTTTGGAAGGCGAAACAGCCCAGTGCTTCCGGAGCGACATTTCTAGAATCCCTGGGATGTGGCTGCTCAATGATCAAGCATACGCACAGGTTCCCAAAGCATCTAATCGGTGTGACAGTGTCAACAAGGGCAATAACCGTGGCATGGATTTGTTGTTATTATCTGAAGACACCCTTTTAAATACAATTAAGCATTCTAAATATAACTTGAAGGAAAATTTCCTTACGTATTTCCCATGTTGACATTCTGCCAATGAAAAGTGCTACATAAATTTATAATTGCCAGAGTAAATGCTGCAATATTCATGAATATTGTGAAAACTTTAAATGAGAGTGTTTTAGATAGTTAATTTTAGAAAGAACATTATATATTTTTGGAGCCAAAAATTTTTATAAAAATTTAATTACTAACATAAGGTAATAGAATAGTGATTATATCATGATTCCAATCTTTTCAGAATTGTTGTACTCGCAATTCTATCACTAATCAAAATAATCTGTAACAACTGCATTTGATTTAGGTTTAAAAAAATTCTCTTTAAGCCAAGAGTCTTTTAAAAAAAGTTCCATTTGAAAATTCTTTGTATCTCATGAGAGCATTATTAAAATCATAATGTCAACTTTGCCATCTCAATTCCACAAGGAAAAAAAATTCCAAAACAGAGTACAGTAAATCCATGACAAGCTATCTTTAATCCACATAGATACACTAAAGTGTATCAATAGTAGGAAAAAAGAAATACCTGCGTGGCTCAGTAAGTTTAAGCAACCGACTCTTGGTTTCGGCTCAGTTCATGATCTCAGGGTCGTGGAATCGAGCTGCACGGCATTGGGCTCCGCGCTCAGTGGGAAGTCTGCTTGAGATTCTCTCTCTCCCTCTCCCTCTGCCTGTGCCCCTGTCCACGCGAGTGTGTTCTTTCTCTAAAATAAATAAAGTCTTAAAAAAATATATTAGAGAAAAACTAGGTATCCCAAATGCATTTTGTTCCTTCTAATAAATTTAAAAATAGATGGTGTAGGGCGCCTGGGTGGCTCAGTTGGTTGAGCGACTGCCTTCGGCTCAGGTCATGATCCTGGAGTCCCGGGATCGAGTCCCACATCGGGCTCCCTGCTCAGCGGGGAGTCTGCTTCTCCCTCTGATCCTCCCCCCTCTCATGTGCTCTCTCTCTCTCTCTCATTCTCTCTCTCAAATAAATAAAAATCTTTAAAAAAAATAAATAAATAAAAAATAAAAATAAAAATAAAAATAGATGGTGTAAGAACACTTAGAAGAAAACAATTATTTATAGATTTGAGCTAAACATTAAAATATAAAGCTTGCTGGGGTGCCTGGGTGGCACAGTCGGTTACGTGCCCAACTCTTGGTTTCAGGTTGGGTCCTGATCTCAGGGTCTTGAGATGGAGCCTCCCCCTGGCTCCCTGCACTCAGCGGGAGGGTGGGGGTCTGCTTGGGTCTCTCTCTCCCTCTGCCCCTCCCACTTATCCTCTCTCTCTCTCAAATAAATAAATAAATCTTTAAAAAAATATATAAAGACAGCCAAATATTTGCTGTGGTCTGCCAACCATTTTTTGGCAATTGAAGATATAAGGTATTTTTGAGATGTTCCTACGTGCGCAGTTCCTTTGAGAAAAGTCAGTACTGAAAACCGAATTATGTTCTGTCATGCATAAAAGATTAATGCCATTTGTTCAACATGCTGGTGACAGTTGAGTCTCGTGAATGTGCAGTAAAGTGCCTGCAAACGTAATCTCACAGATGACAACATTGATAAATTTTGTTCCTGTACTGTAATGTCAAACTTTAAAATATTGGTTACTAAAACATTTAAGGGTCAAATTTTAATCCTAATTAAGTTTTTGACATGTCACTTATTTTTACACTTCAGAGGTTTAATCTGTGATGGTGATATTCAGCTTCTGCTTCAGCTTTGAGTGAATTTGGGGCTCTCCCAGCTTTGGCTGAATATGGTTTTTAAGATTTGGTTATTCGGTGTTTTGCCATGAAAAGTATTCGGTGCACTGCTCAAACGTAGGTAATGAATGAGTATGGCATATATATGTATATTTACCTTCATGTCATACAACTTGCCTACAGTTTCTTTAGATTTTTCCTTGATATGTCCCAAATCAATATGGGTTGATAAGGGACACTAGCCTATAATAAGATGCAAATATTTTTATATATATATTAAAGAACTGTAAGAAATGAGTTCCTCTGAATTACAGTAAAAATTATTCTCTATATTTAAAGGGCAATGGACTTGAATAGATATTCCCCCCGAAAGATACAAATGGCCAATAAGCACATGAAGAGGTGCTCATTATCACTATTTATTAGGGAAATACAAGTCAAAACCACGTGACATATCACTTCATACCAATTAGAATGGCTTTATTAAAAAAAAGAAAGAAAGAACAAGCATTGGCAAGGATGTGGAGAAACTGGAGCGTTCATGCATTGCTGGCGTGAATGTATGATGGTGCAGCTGCTATGGAAAACAGTATGGTGGTTCCTCAAGAAATTCAACATGGAATTACCGTAGAATCCAGCAATTCCTCTTCTGGGTATATACCCAAAAGAATCGAAAGCAGGGACTCAAGCAGATATTTGCACAACAATGTTCATAGTAGCATTATTCACAATAGCCAAAAAGTAGAAGCAGCCCAAGTGTCCACTGATGGATGAATGGACAACCAAATGTGGCAAACACACACACACACACACACACACACACACACACACAATGGAATATTATTCAGACTTAAAAGGAAGGACATTTTTTTTTTTTTAAAGATTTTTATTTATTTGACACAGAGAGAGACAGCAAGAGGGAACACAAGCAGGGGGAGTGGGAGTGGGAGAAGCAGGCTTCCCGTCGAGCAGGGAGCCAGATGCGGGGCTCAATCCCAGGACCCTGGGATCATGACCTGAGCCGAAGACAGACGCTTAACGACTGAACCACCCAGGCGCCCCAAGGAAGAACATTCTGACACATGTTACAACATGATGAAACTTGAGGACATTGTTCTAAGTGAAATAACCCAGTTACAAAACAACTGCTGTATGATTCCATTTATATGAGATAGAAAGTAGAATGGTGGTTGCCAAGCCCTGGGAGAGGGGGAGGGGAATGGGGAGTTAGCGTTTCCTGGGGAAAGAGTTTTAGTTTGGGAAGATGAGAAAATTCTGGAGATGGATAGTAGTGATGGTTGCACAACAATGTGAATCTACTTAATGCCAGTGAATTGTATACTTAAAAATGGTATATTTTATGTTATGTATATTGTACCACAATAAAACATTATTTTATATTTTAAATATTTCTATGTGAGACATGCTTATTTGACTACAATGGGCAGGGGGAGGAAAAGGTTCTCCTGAAGAAGTAAAGGGGGAAAAGAACATTGATCAAAGTGCTTTGACTTTGCAGATAAAGCATTTTCCTAGTGCGTTGGGAGAATATAGTAGAAAGAGGTATTTCTTTTTTTTTTTAAAGATTTTATTTATTTATTTGTTAGAGAGAGAGAGCGTGGGCGAGAGAGAGTGAGCAAGAGTACAAGCAGGGGGAGCTGCAGGCAGAGGGAGAAGCAGGCTCCCCCTGAGCAAGGAGCCCAATGCAGGGCTGGATCCCAGGGCACTGGGATCATGACCTGAGCCGAAGGCAGACGCTTAACCGACTGAGCCACCCGGGCATCCCAAGAGGTATTTCTTTGGAAGATCTAATGTCCCTGCTAGCCAGTGGACCAGGGCCCAGCACTGGGAGCCAAGCTGGGACAAATATACTGCTTTATGTGGTCTAGGATTATGTGAAGATCTTGGCAGGGGGATACACACCAGAGCTTGCAAGGGAGTCCCCAGGTGAAAAACTGGGCACGTGCCAAGTCCAAGTTGGCCTTGGCTGGATGGAGAGGAGAGGGAGTTAAGTCCAGAACTGGACGAGAAATGACAAACTGAGAGGTAACAAGCCCGCCCATGTCTGTGGTATATGTCACTGTATTGCTTGACTTTTTCATAATCCTAGAAACGAGGAAGATACTGAGATCAATCCTTGGCATGCAGCTGGGGTGCTGTGGGTAAAAAGGACCTCATCAACTCTTCAAGTGGTGAGGCATGTCAGACAGGCCGTTTCTTATTACCTATAGCCTTATATTCAGATGCGGTCCATCTTAGTGATGGATAGAGATGCTCAGAGTTGATCCAATGGAAAAAGCATGTGGGGCACCTAACGGCTGCAGGCGAGGAACTGTTAGATGCAGTCAGCACATTTAGGGAGCAGTCCTGGCCTGGAGGCTGGATGGATCCCCCCACAGGGAAGCAGAGTGTGGAAAGGGCCAGTCCCCCATGCTCTGCTTGAAGCTTCTCTGTTACTTGGCTTCCCTGGTTTTCATCCCCACAGCTTGAACCTGGAAGTCTTCTTTCCCTACTTACCTCTCTGGATGGACGACCCTCTGGCTAGTCTCCATGGCTTCGTAAGTCACCTCTCCAGGATGCTCTATCTTGGGTCTGTGCAGGCCTCTGGACTCAGGCTCTGAAACACCATACGCCAATCCAGACCAGCATGCCTAGGACCCCACTTATCCTTCTGGGGCGAGATTTAGTGTCATTTTTCTTGTCAAATAGCACCAGTGCTCCCTGGAGATGCTGATGGACAAATAAAGCTTCCCTTTTATCTCAATTTATTCTCAGAAAATCCTGCTTCAGATGGAGGCAGATGTCCAAGAACTAGGCCTACTACATAAGCATTATTCACTCATTCAGAAAAATATTTACTCATTGCCTTCCATATGCTTCAGGATTAAGGTTGTGTAGGAAAAACGTGTTCAAGGAGCTCACAGACTAGGGACAGTAAAGAGTAAAACAACTGTAATGAAATGTGTTGAGTGCTTTGATGGAAGGGGGCAGAGGGTGCTCTGGGAACAGTCAGGGTGAATCTGAAGAGGCTGGGCAAACAAAGTACTTGGTCAGAGGTCCTATGTGAGGCGTGCCCCTTGGGCAGCACCCACAGCCATGCTCTGGCAGAGTGCTTTTGCAGATGCTGGTCACCTATAGGAATCAATCCATGGGAGGGGAATGGAACTAGGAAAGAGGGTCCAGCGCTTGCCTTAGCCATCTTTAGGTGGTGGGGTTTATGCCCTTCATGCACCAAAGATGAAGTGACCTGGTCCATTCTTACCTATTTGTTGGCACCCAGAATCCGGCCTCTAGCTGCTCACCCTGTGACTATGTGCTAGGGCAGCTCAGACATAGTCTCTGGAGACTAGCGAGCCCACTAGTATTGGGCATGGTGGCCTGCAGCCTTCTCACGAGACTCTCCTGAAAATCAGAACAATCCTACCTTAAAGAGCAGTTGATGAGGCCAGGACTGGGATTCCCCCATTTTCCAGAGGAGGAAAGTGAATGTGGGAGGCCTTGTGGGCTGTACTCTCCACGTCCTAGAGCACAGCTCGCATTGGTCCCTCCTCCGGCAGAGCATTGCCTGGTTGCATAAGGCCAGTACCCCATCTTGCTGCCTCTCCCAACTGGCAAGACACTGAAGACACCAACTTTTGAGGTTCCCCCAAGATTACAAGCTCGGGGAGCAACAGAGGGCCGTAGTTGTACCAACAGTTTCTCAGAGTCACATTTCTGAACGGAGGAGAGAAAGGTCACCGAGGACTCCAAGCCAGAATCCGATCAGCAAGTAGGACAAGAACAAGAAAGGCCCCCAAGGCCACCGTGAAGACACCGAGTGCCACATCTATATTTTAATCAGACATACCAATAAATATTGGTTTCCAAATTCATTTGTTTCCGTCCCCGCCACCTCCCCAGTAACCACGTCACTGATGTCACCATGCTAAACCAGGACATAGGGGGTTGCCACCTGGCCCGGAAGACTGCTCTTTCGTTGTTGTTTGCTTCCTCCTTTGCCACTACTGAGCACCGCCTACAAAGGACAGTTAATAAATATGCCTGCCTGAGTGCAGAACTGCCAAGTGCCCAATAAAATAAGCCTTTTTTTCTTTCATTTCGCAGCTTATAAAACCCCTTTATAAATTATTTCAGTTGTTAATCAAAACAGTCTGGCGAGATCAAAGGGCAGGTGTTAGTTCCAAATTACAGATGATGAGCCTGAAGCTTGGATGGGTGGAAACCTAGGTAAGGCTGTGTGGATAGAGAGTCTGTGGCAGGATGAGGGCTGAAACCCAGGCCCTCCAACTCAGAAGTTTTAGAGTAGGTACTTTGTTATTTAATTAATTAATTAATTTATTTTAGGCACTTTATTTTAAAGTAGGTTTAAACATTGTAAAGTAGGTACATAGGCAACATGGAAGAAAAAAGGAACCTCATAGTTTTGATTTTTAAATAATGGTCATTTCTAATTTTCAATCCGTATGTAGTGTACACGGACCCATTGACGCATATCCTATTTTTGCGTGATTTTTTTTTTCACTTTCATTTCACATAAACGTTTCTGATTTAAAGTGACTTAGTGAAGCTCGCTGAGGGCCTGAGTTCTTTGCCTGTTCGTAGGTGTGCCTCCTAGGGAACCTGGTTTAGCCAGGAGCACAGATTCCATGGAAGCACATTTTGGTTAATTCGCGACCACTAACCCCCAGTCCCAGCCTATAGTGAGGAGTCCACGGAAACAGCACACCTGGGCCCTGTCTGCAGGTCTGGCCATGCAATCAATGGGCACACACTGCCGCTCATGGCCTTGTGTTTCTGTGTCCAGCCCTATGTCTGCAGGCCACTGCAGGCCACCACGCCACTAACCACACCATTGCGTCCGCCATAGTCCGGACGACCTGCGCAAGGATGTGTGAGCCATTTTCATAGCATATTGATTTAAATTGTACCGGATGACCAAAGAGATGATGTTTATTTAAGGATGTTATGGATTCCAACAAGTGTCAGATTGAGGAACTTATGTCATCGACATGCTTTCGTCTACCATGAATTCAATCGACCCGCTTGGGTTAGGGAGCTTAGCCGTCTGCTGAGCGCGTTGCAGAAGCCTCGGAACAGTGGTTCTCAAACTGTGGTGTGCTTGGGAATACCTCAGAAGGCTTTTCAAAGTACAGATTGCTGGGTTCCACCCGGATTTAGTAGGTCTGGGGTGGGCCTGAGAATTCGCATTTCTGACACAGCATCCTGATCCTGCTGGCTCAGAGGCCACACTTTGAGGGCCACTGACACACAAAGCTCGCGGCGAAGGCATGGGATTAATCTCAGAAATTTGCATTAAATAACAATTGCTTCTTTCAGATTTTTAAATTGTCAAATGTCCTCTTCTTAAGTAGAACATCTATTACACAGCCATGAAAAAGTTTAAAAAATCAAAAGGGTGCACCTTGAGAGAGATTTTCCAAATTTTATGTATAAGAATGTTTTTTATAAGAACATGTTATAAGCATGTTAAAAGAATATGGGGCGCCTGGGTGGCTCAGTCGTTGGGCGTCTGCCTTCAGCTCAGGTCGTGATCTCAGGGTCCTGAGATCGAGCCCCGCATCGGGCTCCCTGCTCTGCAGGAAGCCTGCTTCTCCCTCTCCCCCTGCTTGTGTTCCCTCTCTCGCTGTGTTTCTCTTTGTCAAATAAATAAATAAAATCTTAAAAAAAAAAAAAGAATGTTATAAGAATAATGTTTTAAGAATGGATTAAGATTGTTTCTATAGAAGACACCTTTGTATTGAAAGAAAAGGGGGGTAATAAACCAAGGCCCGTGTTCTCAATCCCTGAAGACCCCTCTGGGAAGCCCAGGAACAAGACAGGCTGAAGCCAGGCTGCAGGGGTGGATCAGGGTGGTGTGACCAGCTTCTTCTCTTTCCCTAACCAGCAGCGGTGTTTACGGCAATACGCTAAGAATGCAAAGTGGATTAAAAAGACGGCAATGAAAAGACACTGAATTACAATTCTAAAAAGCATCTATATCTTTGGGAATGCTGGAGTGACATTGAGGATATGGTTTTGTAAAACTCTCCATGTTTATAAAATTCCAGAACAATGATATCGCTCTTTTTGGTAAAGGTTCAAGTGCAAGACACACAGTACCTGAATTGAAGCAGTCAATTGTGGGGTATGTTCTTAAGTCAAGGGAGGAGAAAAATCCCTGGGAGGTCCCCAACGTTGCTTGTCTTGCCTTTAATTAAAGGCTTTTCCTTGGAGTCCTATAAATCGAGGAATGGGGCTGTGCTATTTGCTGTTTAAATAAAACAAGCAGCCTACTGATCTGCCCATATGTAATAAATGCAGAACATTTGAAATGTGCAGTTGAAAAAATAGCCTGCACCTAACTTTATCTCTGCCGTCTTTTAGCTGTGTGACCTCACATTTACTCTCACTTATTTAGAATACATATCATTATTGAAAGCTCCTTATCTGCCAGGTACACAGCTTCTAAAAAGTACTTTAGTTGTTTCTTCTATAAAGTAAGGATCATGCTAAGCCACCTCCCTGCTGTCGGGGACCACGTGCCTGGAACCCCCCGGGGACTCTGGATCTATGAGACCTCTTCTGTCTGTCTCCTGATGATGAGCCCCCCAGGAGAAGCACTCCTGGGGTGCTTAGCTTATTCTATGCATCATCTGGTGAGTGCAGCCCCCCTCAGTGTGACTTTCCAAACTTGAGCTGTTTTGAGAGCCGGATGGAACAAAGTAATGGAAGTGCCTGGAAATGGCTTCCTCAGCTGTAAGACATCACACACATGATGCCACTTTAAAGAACCTCAGGCACCTAGAACATGCTACAGGCGGTGCTAGGCCTGATTCATCCATCAGCTTATTCCATCTTCACTCTTGCTTTGTGCAATGAACAAGCTTGGCATCATTACAAAATTGAAGACCTTTTTGCAGTCCCCACAAAGCCCCTAACAAAGTGCCTTACACTTAGTGGGAGCGCAACTGTTTACTGAATTCAACCACGCACCTTAAATCGAATGCTTTTGAGCAGTGATTGTCAAAAAGAATTTGCAACTGTTTTTAAGAAGTACCTAAAAATGTTCTCTCCTGAGGCATATCCTTCCCCTGCTCCCACCCCCTGTATTTGAAATAACAAAAAAGTCTCTTGAATTAAGCATGTAATGAACATCTTCCATCTCATGCTGACTCCATCTTTAGAAGTGAAATTACAGTTTACTTCCACAGGAATAAAAAAAAAAATAATTTGTAGAGGTACAATTAAGAAGAAAGATATGAAAGGTTAATCCTTAAATTGCAGAAATTGTATTTTTTCAGTAAGTTCTTTTGTAATCATGGTCAACTCGGCTGATTGGAAAATAGTTATAATAAACCAGATTACAAATTTAATCCCTGTATGGGGTCCACATGACATGGTAGCCCACAAATGCTTCTTTACCCCAAGTGGCTGTTGGTCACTGAAGGGGCTGGGCCAAAACTTGAGCCTGCAACTGTGTAGACCACCATGAATGTTCGGAAAAAGGACCCAAATTCTGTTTTCTGGCAAATTAGCACTCTCAATTATCTTTTATTAAATAAACTGACGAGGACAGGAGTCGTCTTCAACTAGTCAATACGTTGTCCAGTCTTGGAGATAATGCACCACGAGGTAGAAAGCCCCTTTGAGGTGACTCTGTCCAAGCACTGAGGTCTGCTGTAGTGTGCCCAGAGTCCTCACTGACGAGGGGTGTCCTGGTTTCTTAACTTCCGAAAACAAAAATTCACTGATAAAGCTAGATGGGTAATTATAATGGGTAAGATTTATGTACAGAGAAATCAGGGTGATATGGTAGAATGAGAACACGTTTAACCTGAATATAATCAAGTTTTAACATCTAACTTCCAAGTGACTGGAAATACAAGAGACAAAAGAGCAAGCGAAACAGCATCTGGAGAAAACAGAGAATTCTAGAAAGTGGGAGATGAAACAGGATAGTAGGTCACTTCAACAAGTCAATGTCGAGATTAAAAGCAGCAGAGGAGTACTGATGAAAAGAAAATTGTAATTCCACCAAATGGAAGGTGTAACCTCAATTGGAATTTGGTTTGAATAATCTGTCAAAGACAACTTTGGTGCAATGGGGGAAATTTGAATATTGGCTGGGTATTTGTTGATGAGAGGGGAATTACTGCTAACTGAGTTCGGTGATAATACTACTATAGTTCTGTAGGAAAATGTCCTTATTTTTCAGAGGAACATTCTAAGTATTTAAAGATGAAATGACATGTCCCTAATAGAAAACTTTTCAGCAAAATGTGAAACAAAGGTGTTGAATATGTTTTGTTAAATCTAGTTAATGGGCAGATTATACTACATTCTTCTCTGTATTTTTTTATTTTGAAAATTTTCAAAATAAAAGGTTAAAATACATTAGATATAAAATTTATGTTTAAACATTTTCCTGGCTTTCTCATTTCTTAGCTGTATGAACCTGCACGAGTCATTTACATTCTCTGAGCCTCTGATTCCTTATTTGTAAACTGGTGATAACAATAAACTTGCATGAAAATTTAATATATATATGAACATGCTTCCTAAATGGGCAAAGCTGGTAAGTTTTGTTGCTTCTTGTTCATACGCATGGCTTGAACTCTGGCTTGCGTGGCATTTCATCATCTCTCAAAGTGATGTAGATGCTGGTATTAATCAGGGTTTTCCAGAGAAACAGAACCAATAGGATGTATTGAGAGAGAGAGAAAGAGACAGAGACAGAGATCAAGAGAAAGAGACAGAAAATAGAAAGACAGAGAAAGATTTAAGGAATGGGTGATTGTGGGGGCTGGCAAGTCCAAAATCGTAAGATTGGCAGTCTGGAGACCCTGGGAAGAGATAACACTACAGTTTGAGTTTGAAGAAAGTTTGCTCATAGAATTCTCTCCTCTCCAAGGGACCTCAGTCCTTGTTCTTTTAAGGCCTTCACCTGATTGAACAAGGCCCACCCACATTTTGGAGAGTAATCTGCTTTACTCAGTCTACTGATTTAAATTTCAAATCTCACCCTAAAAAAAGGAAAAAAATCCTTCACAGCAACATCTGTAATGTTTGACCAAATATCTGGGTCTGTGTCCAACTGTGGCCTAGCCAAGTTGACACATAAAATTAACCATCCCAGTGTTTAATAAATAAGTGATTAATGAGATATCTAGTGTTTTGCTCTGTAGAATTCTGTGCTGTTACAGAAAAACAACCTGTTGTTGGTGCCATTCTGAGTCATTCAAAGTCATAGCTTTACAACCAGCAAGAAATATTTAGTTTTTTTGTTTTTGTTTTTGTTTTTTTTAAAGATTTTATTTATTTATTTGACAGAGAGAGCGAGCAAGAGCAGGAACACAAGCAAAGAGAGTGGGAGAGGGAGAAGCAGGCTTCCCACAGAGCAGGGAGCCGGATGCGGGGCTCGATCCCAGGACGCTGGGATCATGACCTGAGCTGAAGGCAGACGCTTACTGACTGAGCCACCCAGGCGCCCCAGTTTTTTTTTTTTAAATGCATCTAAATTTAATTGGTGTCTTTCCTATAACTTCCTATCTAAAATTTACCTTCAACCAAAATATAGTAAAGCCCTCATTCTCCATAATAAGAATGCAAGACCCATGAGAATAAGGGTCTTTCAATCCCTTTACTGCTGTAGTCTTGGTAATTAGGGTGCATGCCTGGCAGAGGTTGGGCACTCAGGAAATATTAATGAATGACTCCTTGATGACCGAACCGAGCAGATATCAAAAGTGCAATTAGTAAAGTGTGATCAGGATATCACATGTATATAGTCTATGGTAAAGTATAGCATCAGTCCACACACAGAGAAGAAATTCCCCTTCAGTTTAATTTGGAACATTTTACTCCTTGCCTGGACATTTAGAGATCAGGTTTATTGAAGTAGCAGTTTGTAATAAAATATGAAGACCATGTCCAAATATATCTTATATCTTCCATAGAATCTTTCATATAGATGGAATGACATGTCGAACAGTGAAATGATTTAACTTTTTTTTTTTACACAGAGCTTGGACTCTTGACCCTGAGATCAAGACCTGAGCTGAGATTGAGAGTCAGACACTTAACTGACTGAGCCACTGAGGTGCCCCAATGATTTAACTTTTTCTAGTGAGAATTCTCAGTGAAGCCAGTCTTAGGGCTTACTGGTGGGCAACTGTATGGGGGGCAGGACTGCCTTTCCCCAACCTTCCTGTTATCTCAGAGCATAAATGCCTCAAGTACCACAATTTGGGGTGTATTCCTTTGAATCTTGAAGGGATTTTAACTTTCCAGCAACCTCAATCAACACCAATACCTCACAAAGGATATAAAGCTGTCATTTTAGTATGTTACCGGAGATCAACTAAATCTACCAATCAACTCATCAATTGGTAGATGTCCCATGTTTCTTTTCCCTTAGTGATGGCTTTCTCCAATTTTGACAATTTAGAAATATCCATAATCAATTCTGCCTTTATAACTGTAGAGGAATCAAATCCCATGAGAGCCAAAGAGTTTCTATTTAGTGTTTTCCTCTCCTCCCCCTCCCCACATTGAACTAGATTTATGTTAGAAATAATCTCATTGTTTCCACACTTAAGAAAGAGAAGAGCGATGTTTCTTGCTCCGGATGCTCCAGGAAGAGTAAGGGCTGTGGAATGCTGTTGGATGACTTCCTGCTGACGTGGTCTTTGTGGTTGCTAGGGTACTCACCCATATGTTTATACACTTATATAAAAATGACCTAAGAGACGAAGAATGAGCCCAAGTACTTCAGGGATTTGGTGATCATTTTCACAAACCTACGGGATTCTGCTTTTATCTGTTCCTCCAAAGTCAAAACCATATATTTAACAGAAAATGTGACCACAAAATGTTTACATAATCTGCAGTTGTAGTGTTAGATTCTGATAGAATAATATTTGCTCAAATGATACTCTTATATGGGAAAATGTAATTTAAAAAATACGACCCAAGCCTATTGGAATAGTTTACGGCTCCCAATTGTATGTCACGGTCTATGATGAATGCATCTACTTCATCATTCCTGTCATTGAAGTTATAACCTCAAGATGATACACAAGAACTTGGATTTCGACTAGAAAAACTGTTTCGTTCTCTTTCTCAGATACAATTTTACAATATTATGTTTTAAGATCACTCAAGATACAAATGGATTATCAGTGATAAAGTCATATTCTCTGAAAAAAGAATTTCTATGCCCTAATTCTATTTCTTTTAGTAGCAGAGACATTGGAAATGAATGGACTGAAATGAATGCCTTATCTTTGATTCAACCAGAAGCTGTATAATAAAGTGGTCTCTAGGGCAGCTCCTAACCACACATCTCCCAGGGCTCTGGTGGAAATTAGATGAAACAATGTATCAAAGTTCCCAACAAAATGTCTGGCATATTTTAGACACTCTCCCAAATATTAGTTTTCCTTGCTCATCCTGAGGGAGTTTAAATTTGTATATGAAAGATTTGAAAAGTAAAAGGATTATGTAGATGGGAATTTTTATGAATCAGGCAAAATTCTGCTATTACAGATCAAGCAATTTTCTTGTGTTTCCCTTTTAAATCAAATCAAGTTTGTTAAAACGTTTTCTCTGACAAGACTGAAAACCTTTTCCTCCCTCTTCTAAGAAGGCCAACCTCTTTTTAAGAAAGGACAGGCTCCTCTATAGTGTTAAGACTGTGTGTGGACTGCTGTCCTTTTGTTAAGATAAAGAACACATTATACGCTCCCTGTTCATGAGCACATCTAGAAAGCAAACGTGCCTGTACTCAGTATGACCAACATTATTTGCTAGGTGGAAATACAACTATTTCCTCCTCTTAATTGGTACTCAGTTGTTTTGAGAAATGATGCACTTGAGAAGTCAAAAAAATTGCTCACAGATTTGTGTGGTCATCGTAAGGCAACCAGATTTCCTTTAAAAATGGAAAACAATTTCAGAGTAAAATAACAGACTTCCTTGTCACACATTCATACTTACACAAAGCCACAGGTATTTGCGGAAATGTCTTGCGGTTCTCTTCCCACACTGTGGCTCTGGTTCTGATGGATGTGTAAGCTCTTAAACACTCACGCTGTGTTCCCTAACACTGCATTTCACTAAATAAAGGTTTGAAGCCTTAGAGATGAACATGGTTTTGCCTCCTGTTACAGAGACACGGAGCTCTCGGCGTCCTCTCCTTCACAAATGATCACTGTTTCTCTCTGACCAGCCTCGGGCCTCTGCTTCCAGAATTCAGGCCCAACGATGGCAGAACTGTACTTGCTGTTAGTTACCTAGGTAATTTCAAGATACCCATCTTTTAGAACGTTGAAAAATGGAAGTTCCTTTTGGAGATTCTCTCAAATAACAGATAAAAAAAAAAAAATTAGGCGAGATACCATTGTCTCACTTTCTGTAAAATAACACCTGGGCACTATCCCAGGTGATAGACTGGCACCAGCGTGCTGTGATTTGGGACACCAAAAACAAGCCATCCGTATCATACATAAAAAAATAGTGACTCTCATTCCTTTAAAACGTGTGATACTCTTTGGCATTCGCAACTATCTTTGCTGCTTTGCCCTGTGTAGCGCATTTTCTCTTTGACCTATTACACTTGCTTACAGGTCCTTGTACCTTTTAGGCCCGGTTGATAATAGTTCTCTGCTCAATTGTATCAGTTTTTTTCTGCTCCAATTCCGTTAATAACTGGAGACTGCAGAAGTCCGCCAGGCTTGGGCACCAAGGACAGTTAAGTTGTTGGCTATCTCTTGTGCTTCATTTACTCCCTTCCAGTGAGGAGAACATAAATGCTTGGCACTAAGTGTGCTCCAGGGAACCCCAGTCTGTTAGGAGCCGTGCTGAAGACCACTGGGCTGTGACTCAAGTCGCTGCGAAGTGTTAGAGTCTAGGGCAAATAATCTGAATAAGCAACGTTACTGCTCCCCCATCTCTTATCACAAAGTCAAACGTGGTGACTCGGAATTGACAAGGAGTAGCAGGTGGGCTGGAGAAGCGGAAGGGGCTGCTGGAAATGCAGGGGAGGCCACCGCCGCTGTTTCCAGTCCCCTCCTGGCTCCTGACAGATGGCAATTGGTACAAATGCAAAGGAAGACGTGCGTCTGGGGCTGGTCCACCACTTCCTGATACTCCAGAACCGAAGCTTTCTAGGCTAAAGACGCAACAACAAATGTCCTGAGCTGGATGCTGTAGGAGGCACAATCCTAGTGTGGAATATGGACATGGAGGGATAGGAGGATCGTCTGCTAAGTGGCTGTCGTAACTCAGACTCCACAGACGCTGCATTTAGTGCTCATGATGATACTGCGAGGAAGTACCATCTCCAGTGATAGGAAAGTGAGGGGAAAATTGAACCTTCGAGAAAGTAGCCCAAGATTGCAGAGTTAGCACAAGCTGAAAGTAAGATTCTTACCCAAATATATCTGATTATGAAGCTTTAACAGCTTTAATCATGAGGAGCATGACCAGGGGAGTGGAAAAAGCAGGAGACCTCAGATGGACAGGGTTTAGATGGAGCTCTAATTCCCTCACTTGTCATCGTTCTTTCGCCCCTATTTCCTCTTCTCCCTGTCTCTCATTTACAAGGCTCAAAAAGATCTTGAGCTACCCACTCAAGTTTGCTGGGCCTGGCTTCCCTCATCTGTGGGCTGGGCTGATACGATGATGGCACCGACCCAGGCATAAGCCCGTCATAATCAAAGCCTTGCCCCGATTCAGTGTTCCTCATTCTGACTTGACTTCAGAGACTGTCCCACGGAGCACTCACTGTAATCCCCGGAATACTGTATAAAACAATGTGAACTGGGCAGTTGTTTATCTAGCTATTATCTTGTTCTCAAAAATGTACGGAATTTCTCTTCTTTAACAAGTGCCATTTCATCTCAGACCACTTTAAAACAAGACCCATGTTCTGGTGACGGCTTGGAGACCAAGTGACTCAGCCCTGTGGCCAGGAGCCCTGTGGGGCCCTTATCTTGGCTTTATACCTCTCCCTCAGCCACACCTGTCCTTGTGCAAACTGAAGTAGGAGAGGCCTCGGGCAAGGAGGACTCCCTGTGCTGTTTCGGGTTGTTAACAAGGCCTGACAAGGAAATGAATTCTGCCAACTCCCCACTGGGCCCATGGGGCTAAAAACTCAGGGAACCCATTTCCCACAAGAAAAGTACCAATTCTCTGTACGAGAAGTTTCCAATCTAAGATGATGTCATGGAGAAAATGAGTGCTCTTTTGTTTTTTAGTTTTTTGATATTGGATTTTATTTCATTTTTTCACTTTTAATTTCATCTTGAAAGTTACAGGAGTGGGGCGCCTGGGTGGCTCAGTTGGTTAAGTGACTGTCTTCGGCTCAGGTCATGATCCTGGAGTCCCTGGATCGAGTCCCGCATCGGGCTCCCTGCTCGGCAGGGAGTCTGCTTCTCCCTCTGACTCTCCCCCCTCTCATGTACTTGCTCTCTCTCATTCTCTCTCTCTCAAATAAATAAATAAAATTAAAAAAAAAAAAAAAAGTTACAGGAGTTACTCTTTTATGGGCAGCAGGTCAAGGAGTCCCAGGGCAACTTTGTTCCAGACCTGGTGGTAAAGATGTTGAAAAAGAACAGGGATACTGTCCATTGGGCATTGATTTACGTCTCTGCAAGCTCAGTTTTCCTGAGAGTGAGTGAATGCTTGATACATCAAGGCCGATTTATGTTTCATGTATGTGATTCTACATGTTTTAAAGTACCTCTGCCTGGGATGCCTGGGTGGCTCAGTCGGTTAAGTGTCTGCCTTCGGCTCAGCTCATGATCTCAGGGTCCTGGGATCGAGCCCGGTGTCGGGCTCCCCACTCAGCGGGGAGTCTGCTTCTCCTTCCCCCTCTATCCCTACCCCCCCGCTCGTGCTCTCTCTCATGCTCTCTCTCGCAAATAAATAGAATCTTAACAAAATAAAATAAAATAAAATAAAATAAAGCCCCTCTGCCTGAAGGTTGATCATTCAGCCCAGTAGGAGCTTTACTCCTACTCTGTGCAAGCGACAGTGTTCACTACTGTGGAGCAGACGAAAAAATAAAGGTCATGATTCCTTCTTAAAGAAGGGGGAGAAAGTGGACAAAACAAGAGCTGTCTAGAGAGTATTATGCTAAACAAAATAAGTCAGTCAGAGAAAGACAAATACCATATGATTTCACTCATGTGTGGAATTTAAGAAACAAAACAAACGAGCGAAGGGGGAAGAAGAGAGAGAGACAAACCAAGAAATGAACTCTAACTACAGCGAACACACGGGTGGTCACGAGAGGGGAGATGGGTGGGAAAATGGGTGAAATGGGTGATTAAACAGGGCATACACGGGGTAATGTATGGAAGAGTTGAATCACTATTGTACACCTGGAACTACTTTGACTCTGTATTTAACTATACTGGAATTTAAATTAAAACTTAAAAATAGAGTGCCTGGGTGGCTCAGTCGTTAGGCATCTGCCTTCAAAAAACTTAAAAATAAAATGTAATATGTGAAATCACAGAAAAACCAAACAGACAAGAGCTGTCATAGGCAATATGCAGTATAATTAACTGCTGGGGAGAAAAGGTAAACATGTGATTTAAAAATTCAGACAGAGGGACACCTGGGCAGCTCAGTGTCTGCCTTCGGCTCAGGTCATGATCCCGGAGTCCAGGGATTGAGCCCCTGGCATCGGGCTCCCTGCTTAGTGGGGAGGCTGCTTCTCTCTCTGACCCTCACCCTGCTCTTGTGCACACGCTCCTTCTCTCTCTCTCAAATAAATAAATAAGATTTAAAAAAAAATTCAAGAGAGAGATGGACCCCTAACAAATTTTATTCACTCAATCATGAATTCATTCATTTATTCAAACAATGAATATTTGTGGACGCTTGTGTTTAGATGCTAAGGGGATTTCAAGATGAATAAGAAAGAGGCCACCCCCCTTGGACTTGTAGCAGAGTAGACAGGTTAAGTCAGGCATACAAAGCACTATCATTCAAGGAAGAAGGTGATAAGTGCTATAAGGTGTTGGAATTTCAGAACAGAAAGGAATAACTCAGCTTGGAGCCAATCCAGAAAGGCTCATAAAGCAGATATTCAGACTGAGGCTTGAAGAATGGGCTGGATCTTGCAGCTGACTAACATACTTCCATCGATGGTGCACAATTTCTCTTTAAGTTGACCATTGGTATTTGGAACCTATTTTGTGTAGAAACAATATTCTGTCTGGTCTTTGGTGTCCCCGGTCTATCCACAAAAGCTCGTGTAGCCCACAATGTACTTGGCGCCTGGGTGGCTCAGTCGGTTAAGCGTCTGCCTTCGGCTCAGGTCATGATCCCAGGGTCCTGGGATCGAGCCCCGCATCAGGCTCCCTGCTCCGCGGGAAGCCTGCTTCTCCCATTCCCACTCCCCCTGCTTGTGTTCCCCCTCTCTCTGTGTCTCTCTCTGTCAAATAGATAAATCTTTAAAAAAAAAAAAAAAAAGAGAGAAATAGTATAAATACATTCTTTCAACTACACGTAGATATTGTGTATGGGTTCCTATGGGAAAGTTCAGGCTGTTCAAGTGTTCAGAGCTAGACACACAGCTTCCTGCTGCCCCAGCATAGAACGAGGGACCAGGGCTCCCTCCCCGACTTCCCCCTCTGGGTCTCAAGCCAACATCACAAGGGCAGACAAGGCTTCTGGGATTGGAGAGATTGGTGGTGGTGGTTGGGGGGTATCCAGGCTATGGGGCCGACAGCTTACAAAACTTTGGGGACTCTCTTTAAAAAAATAATTTAAAAATCACTGACTTTCGCCAATTTTACAAAAACATAAGACTGTGTGAACATATTGGTAGGGTGCCTCCCAGACCTGAAAGAGTCTCAGCAAGTGAGAGACTCTGAAGTTTCAGTTTCATTAACTTTCTAGAAAGTGGAACCTTAGGATTTGCAATGCTTGGAGACAAGTGATCTGTTTATTCTCCATTCTTCACTAAAATATACTGAAGTGTTTTGCATTAGGGGATAAAGGAACTAGAGCTCCAGCAGCCAACTCCTTTGTTTCCCTTGGGGAAGAGGGAATGGGGATGGTGAGGATGCAGGAAGGCTGGGCGGGGCAGGGCTGGGGCCGGGGGGGGGGGGGGGGGGGGGGGGGGGGGGTCGATCACTGCACAGTGCAGGAGCCAGACGGACCTGGGCTGGTATTCCAGAGTGTTCCAGAGTTGATCCTGAGCAAGCGCCCCCACCTTTTTGATCTTGGGATTTCTTATTTGTAAAAAGGGGGAAATCGGCACTATTATAAGTTATAATGGCAGCTCCAGAGGACGGTTTCAATGACACGACACGTTTAAAATACCTAGCCCAATCCCTGGCTTGCCATAAGCGTTTGATAACGTGGAGGGATGAGTCATGGGGAAACTGTGATACTACCTGTTTCAAACAGCTTTGCAAAAACTCACTTTCCTGCCTGTAATACTAGTTCACTTGTCTCTACACCCGAAAGGCAGAAAGGACTGCAGGACATGTTGCCATCGTCCGCTAGAATGTAAAGCATTCTGGAGAGATGGATGCACATGTGTGTAAGTCCTTTATAGATTGCAAATTCCAATGTACATGGTATACAGTGTTGATAGGAGTGTGGCTGTCAGAGATGGTTCGCAGATTTCCAAGCTGTAGCTGCAAGCCAATTACAGTATTTCCAAAAGATGTAGATAAATCAGACTGGTGGGAGGGTGGGGACCAGAGAAGCAGATCAGGCAAAGGAGCTAAAACAATTTAGCATGAGTATTTTCATTAAACACTTGGCAGGTAGAGTCCTTACCTTTTAGAGACAAGTGCTGAAATGTTTCGAGGTGAAGTGATATGATGTCTGGGACTTGCTTCCCTAGGAGGCAAGCAGTTGAGGGTGCAGATAAAATTGGCCATCTGTCTTCTTGGGTATATGCATGAAATTTTTCATAGTAAAGACTTTAAAGAACGACCAGATAAATAAAATCACTTATTCTATAATAGGGCACATGTCAAAATGTGTCCTTTGCTGTGGCTCCACATTCCGTCGGCAGGCCCCTCCATAACACATCTCACCTGGGGACACAGAGATGGGACCCCGCCTCAGAATGGCTCTGGACTTATCAGGGAGTGCGTATGAGGCAACTTGGCTGATGTAGATGGTCCCTTATTTTAAAAGCTTCCCTAATGGGGTGCCCTGTGTCTGCTGTCATTATCTTCTTTCTAGCTTCTAACCCCGCCTTGAACGTCAGGACACCTCTGTGGTCCCTGACACCTACCTGGCCCACTGCCCTGCTGAGATCTCTGGTACCCACATTTCCAACATTCTGACTTTACTTTTGAGTTTGAAACCTGGTGTTTGAGCACCTTCCAGGTCCAGCACTGTTTGATATCTTGTGCTTATTTCCCACCCTCCCTTTCTCTCAGTTTTGGGGACCTTACCCTATCCCTGTGACCAATTGGTATTCGCAGCTCACGCAATGACAATGAAAGATGGAACAACTCTATTTTTTTTTCAACTCAAAAGAATAATGTGCATTTCATTTCCTTGCAGTTTGATTCTGGAGTTTTTAATTGATTATTTCTTTTGCTTTAAATGGATCAGTTTTCAACTATCTTAATGAAATCATTATAGTACAATTCTGAAGCATGAAAATACATACCATCTATGAGTTTCCTATTGCTGCTGGTACAAATTTCCACATAATTAAGGCTTAAAAATGACATTTGTTCTCTTACAGTTCTTGAGGTCAGAAGTCTGAAAAGGGTCTTACTGAGTTAAAATCAAGGTGTTTGTCTGGAGGCTCTAGGGGAGAACCTGTTTGCTTGAGTTTTCCAGCTTCTGGGAGCTGTCTGCATTTGTGGACTCTTGTCTCCTTCCTCCATCTTCAAAGCCAGCCGCCTGGTGCCCTCAAGTATCCTCCCTGACTCTGACCCCTCCTGCCTTCCTTTCCTATTTTAAAACACTTGTGATTATACTGGGCCCACCTGGATGATCCAGAAGAATCTCTTTAAAGCCAGCTGACTAGCCATCTTAATTCCATCTGTAACCTTAATTCCCCATTGCCATGTAACCTAGCATACACAAGGGTTCCAGGGATTAGTGTGTGAACATCTTTGGGTGGGGGGGCCCTTCTTCTGCTTACCACATACCATATTAGAGATTGAATTCACTTTAAGGAGATCCAGGGCAAAAGTTATCCCAAGAATGAAGCGGCTAGTTTAATAAAAACCATACAGATGACCAAGATACTGTTCAGTTAAGTTTGTCTAGATAAGCTGCTGATTGGGACGCCTGGGTGGCTCAGTCGGTGAAGCGTCTGCCTTCGGCTCAGGTCATGATCCCAGGGTCCTGGGATCGAGCCCTGCATCGGGCTCCCTGCTCAGTGGGGAGCCTGCTTCTCCCTCTGCCTGCTGCTCCCCCTGCTTGTGCTCTCTCTCTCTTTCTCTGACAAATAAATAAATAAAATCTTTAAAATAAATAAATAAATAAATAAATATATAAATAAACTGCTGATTGAACCACTCAGGTTCCCAACACCATCAGTTTCCAACTCAGCTTTCCCATAGGCTCCAGAGTTCCAGAAAGGGCACTTGGTGATTTTGAGTGAACTCCTGAGCCTATGACGTTGTCTTTAGGATAACAGAAGGAATGGCATACGTGTATCATTTATTGTTGTTGGCCCAGGACAACCCTGGACTTGGTCCCCGCTCAGCCCCAGGGCACCAGCTGTGCTGCATGAGGGTGCGTGTCCTGGGAACATGACCTCAGTGTCCAACACGCCTGGCCCTGTCATGGGTGCAGGAGACCCATAGGCGGAGAAGAGAATCCTGACCCAAAAGGGAACCAAGAGATCATCTGTCTTTTTCAGCTTATCTTACGGATGGAGAAAATGAGGCGCTGGAATGCTAGGTAACTTTAAAAAGATGTTTGATAGTGTCAGAGACCAGAACCCAAAGCAGACTTTTGAGGGGCCATACAGAACCTACCCTGTTTTTACCCCTAAATCACCACAGGTAACATCTACAATTCTTTTAGAAGAATATTTGTTTTTTAAAATTTTTTATTTAAAACAAAATTTTTAATGTTAATTTAATTTATTTTATTTTTTTAAAGATTTTATTTATTTATTTGACAGAGAGAGACACAGCGAGAGAGGGAACACAAGCAGGGTGAGTGGGAGAGGGAGAAGCAGGCTTCCCGCTGAGCAGGGAGCCCGATGCAGGGCTCGATCCCAGGACCCCGGGACCATGACCTGAGCTGGAGGCAGACGCTTAACGACTGAGCCACCCAGGCGCCCCTAATGTTAATTTTTTTAATGTTAAGTTAGCCACCATACAGTACATCATTAGTTTTTGATGTAGTGTTCAATGATTCATCAGTTGCATATAACACTACTAGGTATTTACCCCAAAGACACAGATGTAGTGAAAAGAAGGGGCACATGCACCCCAATGTTCATAGCAACAATGTCTGCAATAGCTAAACTGTGGAAAGAGACAAGATGCCCTTCAACAGATGAATGGATAAAGAAGATGTGGTTCATATATACAATGGAATATTACTCAGCCATCAGAAAGGATAGATACTTACCATTTGCATCGACATGGATGGAAATGGAGGGGATTATGCTAAGTGAACTAAGTCAAGCAAAGAATACTTGCTTTTTTTTTTTTAAGATTTTATTTTATTTATTTGACAGAGAGAAAGACAGCGAGAGAGGGAATAAAAGCAGGGGGAGTGGGAGAGGGAGAAGCAGGCTTCCCGCGGAGCAGGGAGCCCGATGCAGGGCTCGATCCCAGGACCCTGGCGTCATGACCTGAGCCGAAGGCAGACGCTTAACGACTGAGCCACCCAGCTGCCCCAGAATACTTGTTTTTAACAGGAAGCTCAATGTCCCCTACGTGTGACGGGACTAGAGCCCGGTGATAACAGAAGAATGAAAGGCCTTTGTTCCAAAAGTGTAAGTGAGATAAGATGTGGTGGAATAAAGTGAAGATAAGGAACACAGTGAAGATAAGGGTGGAGCCGGTATTCAGAAGGAGCTGGGAAGTGGGGCCAAAGAGGGTTGCATCTTACTACCCAGATCCCCATGAGAGGTGGGGGACTTGTGAGGCCAGCTGCACCCCAGCACTGCCGGGCTGGGGGGCCCAAGGCAACAGTGCCCCCCACACTAAGTACTTCTCCCCATGCCCTTGCTCGTGCTGTCTGGAGCCCTGCATCCATTCATGATTGTTCATTCTTTCTCAGTCAATAAATAGGTAATAGGCTCCCGCTCTGAGAGCCAGAGCAGTAGGGACCCGAGGGAACGAAGACATGAACACCCCTGGGGCGTTGACTTCATGGAGCTTTTTGTCCAGCTGAGCTGTTGACAGGATGAAATTTTCATACAACTGAGCTAAACGCACCTTCGGAAGTAGCGCAGCTAGAAATGTGTGAGTGTGCAGAAGGCGAGTCCAGAAAAAAAGGCACTCAGACGGGTACCCCGAGAGAGGCTGAGCCCAGAAAAAAGGCACTCAGACGGGTACCCCGAGAGAGGCTGCTCCTCTCTCTCTAGAACAGAGGCAGCTCTTTTCTGTAAAGAGTAAAGTACGTCTGTTGTGCTGCTCAGGGCTATTTCATCCTCCCCTGGAAAACTGGTCATAATTCAGTGGACCACTTACAATCTGTTCATTTCAGCCCTTCTAGTGAGTAGATTCTGCCCTTCCTCAGGCAAGTGATCAATAAATAGACGTTTATCGCTCTTTGGGGCCTGGAGGTTGGAATGTACAGAGTGCTTCCTTATTTGGCAATTCTGTTCATAAATGAACCCAGACCTTAACGAAGGGGAAAACATGGTACACTTTGTGACAGTTTTGAAGGGACAACTTGTGTTAGATGGTGTCTTTAATTGTGAGGTGTTCTCCCTATCAGGGACAGGTGGTTTGATTCAACAGCTTTTGTCAATGGGTTCTCCCATGATCAGACATCTGTGTGAGTTGTGTTAGATGAAGAGAACTATGCTTCCTGCATAAAGGATATTGAGGTGATTTATACGTTTTTAATGCATAAAAATGATGTCTAGTTGAACAATGAATCCTTTTATGTATTAAATAATACAAAATGATCTCTGACAATAGACGTCAGATTAAAAAAATATGTAGGCTATTTAATTCAGTTTCACACCATTTGACCTTGATATTCTAATTCAAATTGCCATATAAAATGAGCTTTCATGAAAGAGATTGATTTATTGCTATTATTTTCTATTTCCTTTTTTACAGAACTCCTGAAATAGGGCTAGAGTTATTTTTAAAAACCCAGCTCTTTGGGGCGCCTGGGTGGCTCAGTCGTTAAGCGTCTGCCTTCGGCTCAGGTCATGATCCCAGGGTCCTGGGATCGAGCCCCGCATTGGGCTCCCTGCTCCGCGGGAAGCCTGCTTCTCCCTCTCCCATTCCCTTTGCTTGTGTTCCCTCTCTCGCTGTGTCTCTCTGTCAAATAAATAAAAAAAAAATCTTTAAAAAAAAACAAAACCCAGCTCTTTATGTGTGTCTGATCAACAGCAAAATAATCTAGCATTTTAAATAAAGCAAATTGTAGGGTCCTTATAAACCTCACCATGGAGACCAGAGAGCGAAGTGTTACCATGGAGACATTTTTAAGTCCACTATGCCTGGAGTTATGATTACCACATATTCAGATATTATTAGCATGGATCGGATATTGTATGAAAGCATTTTAAGTTCCTCACTAGAAGCATGACATTAATATCAAACAGACTTCAACGCACCATATCCTCATCTCTGGCACATGAAGGGGAAACCCACAGCTCCCAGACTTCACCCCAATTCCTGATTTAGTCTGGAATGGAGGCTGAGCAATTCATATTTTAGGGCCACTCAGGAGCTGCTGAGAGCCAGGCCAGCGTGAGAACCTCACAAACAAGGGTTTCTGGGTAGGTAGTCATCAGGGATGGTGTCTCAGTTTGGTTTTGGCTAAATAAGAGTTTTTCCTGATCTTTGAGAAGCTTATTTTAAGGTTGAAAATGAATTGCAATTAATTAAAATTTGTAAAAACTTAGTTCTTTCTTAAGCATTTGCCCTCAATTCACCTATCTTACTCTATTAATTTGACACCTCTGGCCATCGCTTTGAGAGGGATTTTTTACAACTTAAGTTTCCTTAGGTATTTCAAACTGTTCGTATAATTATAATATACTCGATATTTTTAAGCACCTCAAACTTTAAAACTTTCTCAAGTTCTTTTTTTTTTTTTTTTTTAAGATTTATTTTAATGGTGGTGGGGAGGGACAGAGGAAGAGAGAGAAAGAAACTTAAGCAGATTCCCTGCTGAGCTCAGAGCCCGGAAGCAGGGCTCTATCTCACGCCTCTGAGATCAGGACCTGAACTGAAACCAAAGGTCGGCACTTAGGCGCCTGCACCACCCAGGCGCCCCACCCTTCAAGTTCTTAAGTAGCTAATAAAACTTGAAGATTTGGGCGCCTGGGTGGCTCAGTTGATTGAGCGACTGCCTTCGGCTCAGGTCATGATTCTGGAGTCCCTGGATCGAGTCCTGCATCGGGCTCCCTGCTCGGCGAGGAGCCTGCTTCCCCCTCTAACCCTCCCCCCTCTCATGTATTCTCTCTCTCTCTCATTCTTGCTCTCTCAAACAAATAAATAAATCTTAAAAAAAAAAAAAACAAAACTTGAAAATCTGAACTTCTATTCTCTTCAGTATTCTAACAGTATAAAAGAAGCATGGTGAGATTTCAATGAAATAATCACAAATCAAATAGTTACACATTTTAAATTTGAATCACTGCCCTAACTTCTCTGATTCTGAAAAGCCAATCTTTAAAACCTTTGCGAGTATATAAAATTCAAATTTACAAATTCCAAACCACAAAAATCCATTTATTAAACTCTGCAGATTTTTTCTTTTTTTTTTTTTTTTTAAGATTTATTTATTCCAGAGAGAGAGAGAGCGCTTGAGCAGGGAGGAGGGGCAGAGGGAGAGGGAGAAGCAGACTCCCCGCTGAGTGGGGAGCCAGATATGGGGCTCCATCCTGGGTAACCCTGAGATAATGACTTGAGCAGAAACCAAGAGTCAGACACTTACCTGACTGAGCCACTCATGTGCCCAGATTTGATTTTCTTAAACATTTCTGGACAATTCTAACTCCTCTTAGGGAGAAAATTTCCTCCTTGCTTATCAATCTGAGATTTGGGAAGGGACACTAACAGGTGGGATATGCTGAAGATGAGTTTTAGTCACTATATATTTATTAGGGTTTAGAGTGTTTTCTAGAGACCCTAGGCAGCAGCCCTCATGTGGCCAGAGATAATGACCACTGCTGCGGTGGCCATGTGGAGACTAGGAGCCCAGGGCCTGCATACACAGTCTCCTAGTAGGGCTGTGTGTCCCAGCCACCCCACCTAGGCACCACAGGGTAGTGAGTATGTAGGGTTTTAATTTTTCAAAATTATATGTATTTTATCTTTTTTGGAAATAATTTAAGAGATAGGGAAGTGATATTGTCATTTTAAGTCAGAGCTCTTTAACATGCTCTTCCATTTGAAGGCCTGGGGATTGAAACAGGGGGAGAGGGGCAGGATGCTAGGGCACTCACCTGATAAATGTATCTTCTAGGAGAGGATAATCATAATGGATTTCCATTATGGATTTCCCTTTAGGGACAATAGGTCCCAAATAACCAGTGTCTGAGAAGTAGTTCTCCACTTGGATTTGGTGAAAGAGGGTCATAAGTTCATGAATTCACTGAACAGTGGTCTGTATTAGTGAGGGTAAAGGCTAAGCTGCTATGACAAAGAGCCTCCAAATAGGATGGCTCATCAAAAATAGAACTTTGTTTGACTTTCACTTAATAGCCCCATGGAAAATGGGCCAGATTGATCAGGAGGCTCTGCTCCATGTGGCCATTGTGTGACCTAGGTACCCCCATACTGTTGCTCCACCATCCCTCAAGGTTACTTAACTGGGGTTCTTGGACCTCCAAAGAGTCCATGGATAGAGTTCAGAGGCACCATAGATTTGAATGGGAAAAAAATTACGTCTCTGTTTTATATTTAGCATTTCCTATGAATTATGAACTATGAACATTCTTATATATGTATCTTTTATTTTTTAAGATTTATTTATTTATTTTAGAGAGAGAGAGTGCTCGTGTGGTGGGGAGGGGCAAAGAGAGAGGGAGAGAGAAACTCAAGCAGACTTTGTGCCGAGTGTGGAGCCTGACTCAGGGCTCAATTCCACGACCAGGAGATTTCAACCTGAGCTGAAACCAAGAGTCAGACGCTCAACTGACTGTGCCATGCAGGCGCCCCATATATATGTTTAGTATATATGTGTGCTCATTTCCCTTGGATATAATCGTATGGATGGGGTTGGGCACAGAAGGTCCTAAGAACCCTATATTGGATCACAGGCGTGGTCCAGCTATGGCCTGGTCAAAGGCCTGCTCAACATTGGGCACTTTGGTTTTCCCACTCTAGGGAAGGACAAAAAACAGAAGTTCAGGAGGAGCAATTTCCTTTCAAGCAATGAGGAAGTTGCTCATTGCTTAGTCACTTACTTAGTCACGGGGCCACACCCAGCCTTCCCGGGTGTCTGGGAAATGTAGTCTCTCACTGGGCAACCATGTGCTCAGTCTAAACTCTATTAATAAGGAACACAGGGTGATAGACTACTGGCAGTCTCCACCACAAGATGCTATTGCCTGCCCCGGTGATCTTTTGGTGGGGCAGACTTTCCCCGGAGCATAAATGCACCTCCACCCAGGGTGAGGAACGGCTGAATCACCTAGCTGCCCTGTCCTGACTTTCGGCAACATATTGCCAGGGCCTGGGGCAGTCTCTCCAGGTAAAATCAGGGCCTCAGGCAAATGCGTAGATTGATCAGGTCCATGAGGTTCTCCAAAAATGGATGTATGAGACATGCTATCTGAGACGTGTCAGTGAGTAACTGCGTGACCCAAGGGTGAGTAGGGCAGTTTTATTCAGGTCTTGGGGAGGATGCTGAAGGTGCAAGGGGGCCCAAGTCATGCCCTTGTCAAATACCTTGCGTGGCACCTCACTCTTTAACAGGACTGACAAAAAAAAAATGTGTTGAAACCTTTCCAGGAAGTTGTCTCAGTGTCTCAACCAACCCTCTTGGGTCATTCATGAGTGTGGCTTTACCCCCTTCTCAGATGGGGTACAGTGGCTGCCCAAAGACATCTGTGGGCCTCCACATCGGCTGCCCCAATTTCTGCACTTGACACACTTACAACAGCAGTTACAGAGGGGAGCAGATGATTAAGTGGGAAGAAGTGAGAACATGTCTATCAGTGGACATACATAGATAGCACCCAAACTCGGTGGTTGCATTACTCAGGAATTAGCAACGTGTACATTGGCCTGGCTCCTACCAATGCCATATCGATGGACAAGGCTTCGCCATGTAATTGAAGACCAGAGTCGAACCAATACTCTTTCTTTACAGTAAACTCACACATGCCAGGAGGGCTTGGGATGGAGATTTGAGTCCACATGAAAACCCAAAGAGGTAAAGAGAGTAAATCTGTCAGTGTGAACTGTATGTAATTTAAAAAATATATACTTGGAAACAGCCACAGAAAAGCAAACAGCCAAATTCCATCTGGGAAGCGGAGAATCACATCACCCAAAGCCCCTTCCTCCCCGCTCTGTGTAATTTTGGGCTCCTGGGTTTGTACCTCCCCTCTATTTAGCATATCCAGGCAGAGATGAGAATAGCTTTGATTTACAACTCAAGGAGGGGGCTGGGAAAATCTCTAAGACGCCACAGAAGGTTTGGGACCTGCTAACATCTAGGGGCAAAGGAGGAGGAATATAGTGCTGCCAAGAAAGGGGAGAGGCAGGAATTTGGGGAGAAGAAAAGAAATCAGAAAGGCAAATGACATTGGGAAGAAAGTGTGTTTACTCCGTGAATTCCTACTGAGGGAAGTTTGGGCAGTGAGACTGGGTTCTCTAGCACGACACAAAGGAATGCATTAGTGAGAACAGAGAGCCCAAAGGGCTAGCTTTCTCACCCTCTCCCTAAAGCCTCCAAACTCTGTGCCATCTGGGTTTTAATGCTGGAGACCTTGAGTTGCTGGAGTCCTGTGTGATGTGTACGAATGCACTGGACACACACCTCCCCACCCCCCACCCCCACCCCAGGAACACCGAGGACACGCTCTGTGGGTCGGTCACACAGGTGTGCGCAGTTCATCAAGGGGGCTTTGTGGAAAACCCAGCTCTCTGAATAGCCTGGCCCCTCATTTGGTTCCAGGGGTCTGTTGACTGCACCTCAGCTTTGAACGTGTGAATTCCATTCAGATGTGTTCAGAAATTCTAGTTTGGGAAACGTTATAAATAGGTTTCTCATCAACACTTATGAGGAAAAAATACACAAGTGAAAACACACCCATTGGCTGAGGCTCTGCCGACAGATTTGAATAAAAACTTCTTGGTTGGCACAAAATACACTAGGATCTTTTGAAATAAGCCTCATGCCTGCTTGGCAAAACGTGAATGTGCTGACTGTGTATTAAAAGGGCATATTATCCTCACTTGGCAATGCACACAAAAAGTGTGCTTACTGGACAATAAAATTTTGACCTTAACTTAATACTCTTTTTCCCCCTCATTTACAATATTTGGCTTAATTAAGAAGTGAAATTGTGAATGTCTTCTTGGCAATTTGGCAATAAACATCTGTACTGAATATAAAGTTCCATTTGGTATTTGGGGGCAAAGTGACCAGTTCGTTAATGTATGGGTAAGTTTCTTGGAAAGTGAAAGAGGGCCAGGGTTGGGATCCAACCTTTTTCTAAAATGTGCTAATGGGCTTGGCCTTGCTGAAGGGGAGCAGAGAAGGGAGGTTGGCCAGAGCCTTTCATCAACAGGACAAGAACCTTCGAGAAGTCCATGCACGGGGAGGAAGTTGTTGACAGCGTTGACAATCATTTCCAAGTAGGATTTCTTCAGAACCCTTCTTACACCTGCAGAATGTGGTAAGAACAGCCTCCGTCTGAGATAAAACGGAGGCGTCTCAAATGAAGAGAGAGAGGGGCATGGTCAACAAACGGCACTTCCTCGTTCGCTTCAAATCCTTTGCTAAAATTAAGTTCATTACAAGTAGAAGCTAAGAATAAAATGACAACCAAAGGAAGACTTTAAGAAAATATAACGGAATAGTAATCAGCCCTTGGGTGTGTGGATGTGAGGAAGTCTTTTAAGTTTAGAAGAAATCACATAGCAAAAAAGATGTGAATGCATATTTTGAAATTCGGTACCTGCAAATAACAAAACAGGTGAAAAAATAGAAGATGGGGAAATATCACAGGTCAATGAGAAACAGGTGATTAATTGTTGCCTTAAATCAGGTTCCCTGGCAACTGGCTCAGATGAAGCTTTGGTATACAACAAGGTTTTTTTGGCTCTAAGTGTCTGTCAACAGATGAATGGATCAAGAAAATGTGATAGATTTATACGGCAGAATGTTTATTATTCAGCCTTAAAAAATGAAGGAAGTCCTGTCATTTGTGACAACATGGATGAAACTGGAGGGCATTATGCAAACTGAAATAAGCCAGAGAAACACAAATATTGCACTGTATCACCTATGTGTGTAATCTTTAAAAAAAGTCAAACTCGGGCACCTGGGTGACTCAGTCGATTAAGCGTCTGCCTTTGGCCCAGGTCATATGATCCCAGCGTCCTGGGATCCAGCCCCGCATCAGGCTCCCTGCTCCGTGCGGAGCCTGCTTCTCCCTCTGCCCCTCCCCCTGCTTGTGCTCCCTCTCCCTCCCTCTCTCTCTCTCTCAAATAAATAAATAAAATCTTTTAAAAAAAGAAAAAAGCCAAACTCATAGAGAGTAGAATGGTGGTTGCTAGGGGCTGGGGGTGGGAGAAATAGGGAGAGGTTGGTAAAAGGTTACAAACTTTCAGATATAAGAGGAATGAGATATGAGAATCTACTATATGACTTAGCGATTATAGCTGATAACACTGTACCATATAACTGAAATTTGCTAACAGTAGAACTTGAATGTTCTCACCAAAAAAAAAAAAAAAAAAAAGAAAAAAAAGGTAAATATGTGAGGTGATAGATGTGTTAACTACCTCAATGGGAGAATCTTTTCATAATGTATATATTTATATATATGTATATCAAATCATCACGTTCATACTTTAAATATCTTACAATTTTATTTGTCAATTATACTTCAGTAAAGCCGAAAGAACAAAAAGTTTATTGGAGAGGGTTCTAGAAACAGCTCCTCGAGGGAGGGAGGGCAGCAGGGCTGGGCAGAGGGAGAAGCTGAACAGTGATGCAGCGGCAGCAAAGGTTTCAGATGTTTCAGAATTGTTTCAAACTGAGTCAAGGGGGCTAGTTTCCACTGGACTCATCTATGGGTGTCCCCAAAGAGGGGGCCTAATCCTGGGCAAGGTGTCCCTGAAGACAGTTTGATCAGAGAGGAAAGCAGTTTTGAAATGTCCACAACTAGTCTGACTGACAATGGGGCAATGAGAGCACACCCCTCCCCTTCAAGGGGGTTCTAAGTGGCAACTCTGAAAGTTAATAAAAGGAAATCTCATTTAAAACGGAACTGGGAAGCCAGAAGGGGGAGCTCTCTCACCCTACCATTCCTTGTCAATTGCAGACCCAAACAGGAAGAGATGTTCCCTGCAAGTCAATGCTGCTTTACTCCTCCAGCTGGAGGAAGAAGGGTTTTCTCTTTCCCCCCACAGCAGCCCAACCAATGAGAGACTGTCACAGCTCAGCCAACAAAAAGCCACTACACTTTGAATTCCCAGTGTAGTCCAATGGACTTGCTTTTAACAACCCCTCCCCATGCCTCTCTTCCTCTATAAAAGAGTATCCCTCCTCTTTGTTCCCTAGACTTGTCTAGGGTCTCGCTGTGGCTTATGAGTTCTGAGCTGCAATTGCCTGCTATTCCTGCATACATTTATTTTTGCTGGCAAAATGACTGGCAGTTTTATTTTTAAGGTTAACACACCCATAGCATTCACTATAAAGAGCTAAACACTAAAAAACTCACAGTGTTAATAGGAAAAACAATGATTGCAATATAGAAATTAACAAAGGACATGACTAGACAATCCACAATTCATGAATGGGAAAATGTCCAACATCACTAGTAATCAAAGAAATAGAAATCAAGGGTGCCTGGATGGCTCAGTCGGTGAACCGTCTGCCTTCGGCTCAGGTCATGATCCCGGGGTCCTGGGATTGAGCCCTGCATCGGGCTCCCTGCTCAGCGGGGAGTCTGCTTCTCCCTCTGATCCTCCCCCTTCTCGTGTGCTCTTTCTCTCATTCTCTCTCTCTCAAATAAATAAATAAAATCTTTAAAAAAACCACAATCTTTACCAATTAAAATATACAAAATATAATAGCCAGTTATAGAGGAATTGTGGTGCTGCCTGGAAGCATAACTGATGAGAAGTGTAAATCGTTACAGCCTTTTTGGAAAGCAGTTTGGCATTCTATATCAACCCCTAAAAATGCTCCTACTTCTTTAACCCACCTCAAAAAAATTGCCCTAGACAGATAGTTCATTATTTGAAAAGACCATATGCATGAAGATATTTGTTACAGCATTCTTAATAGATGTGAAAAAAAGATGGTATAATTTAAATGTCCAATGATAGAGACAAAATTTAAGTAAATATAATTATGAAGCTGTGTAGCTATGGAGAAAAGGTTTTAGACACATTATTTAAAAAGGTAGTGGAATTCTAAATAGATATGGTTACAACTATAACAGATTGTAAGAAAAGAAACTTGAAGGAAGGAGGAATGGAACTAAATAATTTTAAAATTCAAGGCAAGAATAAATAGATGCAAATAGTAATGACAATTTTGAAAAATGGGCAGAATCACTCTAAAACATATTTATAAAGTATTCTGGTGATCTATTGTTGTATAATAAATCACCCCAAATTCAGTAGCTTAAATAACAATAATCATTTTATTACCATCTCTCATGAATCTGGGCATTGACTGGGCTCAGTTAGGTGGTTCCTACTTGGGAGTCCACATGGCATTGCAGTCAGATGGTGGCTGGAGATGTCTAAAGAAATGCTTACTCCCAAGCGCACCTGGGTGGATCAATTGGTTGCGCATCTGCCTTTGGCTCAGGTCATGATCCCAGGGTCCTGGGATTGAGCCCCTCGTAGGGTTCCCTGCTCAGTAGGGAGTCTGCTTCTCCCATGCCCCTCCCCCCCGCTTATGCTCGCTCTCTCTCTCAAATAAAGAAATAAAATCTTAAAAAAAAAAAAAAAAAGAACTGCTCACTCCCAGACCTGGGAGGTACTTGGGCCAGGAAGACTCAAATTGCTGAGGCTGGACCTATGGGGCTATGACCTATGGTTATCTCTCTCTTCCACGTGCTCTCTCCAACATGGTGGACTTGGAGTAGCAGCACTTCCTTGGATATGGCTCAGGAATTCCACAGCCAGTGTCACCCAGGGTCAGCTTCATTGCCTCATATTCCTTGAGGCAGTTACAAGGGTCTATCCAGTTTTAAGGAGAGGGAACACAGCTTCCACATCTTAACAGAGGAATGCAAAGGTTCTAGAAGACCATGCGGGATGGGAAATATTATTGCAGCCATTTTTTGCAAAATGTAATCTGCCACCCAAAATTGCAATAATTAAATAGGATTGTAGCAATGTAAAATAAAACACACTCATCAATGACACAAAATAGAAAGTCAAACAACAGATTTATTATATTTAAATTTTAATATATGATAAACATCTCAACTCAGTAGGAACAAAAAAATTATTCAATTACTTATGTCTCAATAACTGATTAATTAAAGAATTAAGTGTAAAAGAAGAAAAAAACTGAAAAAATATCAAAACACTAAGGGGGTGGGTCACTTCAGAAGCTTGAAGTTGTAAGAGAAATCCCAAAGGAAAAGATTTTTAAATGACTAAATAATTATGATAAACTTCTAAGTTAAAAAAAATCCCATTTTCCTGGGACACCTGGATGGCTCGGTCAGTTAATCGTCTGCCTTCAGCTCAGGTCATGATCCCAGAGTCCTGGGATCCAGCCCCGCATCGGGCTCCCTGCTCAGTGGGGAGCCTGCTTCTCCCTCTTCCTCTGCAGCTCGTGCTCTCTCTCACTCTCTCTCTATCTCAAATAAATAAATAAAATCTTTAAAAAATTCCCATTTTCTAAATAGAAAAGGAAATAAATGACAAATTTTGAGATATACTCTAAATAAATACAAAAGAAACAAGGTTAATATCTTCTAATGTATAAAGAGTTCATTCCAAAAAATGGACTAATGGTAAAGGACAAAAGTTAATTCCTAATAGAACACAAAAAGAAAGTAATTTCATAAGCTGTGATAGAATGTACAAAACATAAACTACATAATACAAAATTTACCATTTTAACCATTCCTAAGTATACAGTCCAATGACATCAGGTATATTCACATTGTGTAGCCATGACCACCATCTATCTCCAGAACTCTCTTCATTGTTCAAAACTGAAACTCTGCATCTGTTAAGCAATAACTCCCCATTCCTGCCTCCCCTGACCTGTGGCAACCATGAGTATACATTTTGTCCATATGAATTTGACTGCTCTAGGTCCCTCATACACATACAGTATTTCTTTTTTGGTGACTGGCTTATTTCACTTAACATGATGTCCTCAAGGTTCTTCCATGTTGTAGCCTGTGTCAGGATGTCCCTTCTTTTTAAGGCTGACTGACAGTCCACTGTATGTATAGGCCACATGTTCTTCATTCATTCACTCATTCATTCATCCATCCATCCATCCATCCATCCAAGGAGAAACCCTTTTGTTAAATTGTAAAACTAATACATGTTTATGTTTGGAAATTCAAACAATTGAGAAAAGCGTAAAATAAAAAGCAAAAGTCTTTTACTCCTCTTTATCTTTCACATTCATCCTAGTACCTCCTGTTTAGTACTCAATCATGCATCCTTCTGGAAAGTTTGTGTGTTTGTAGAAGCACACTCAGATGCTTGCCTTGTCTTTCTTTCTTTGGTCCCTAGACTGTCCTCTGATGAGAATCTTGATGGCGTTAGAGATAAAACCAGACGGTGCAACCTATAGTTATCCTGCAATATTAGGTTTTGACAATATTTTTATAAAGTATATTTAAGCCAAATATATGTGGGGTACTTGTCCTGATGCAGACTTCTGAATGCTTGCCCCCTCTTGAGAAGAGTCAGTACTAGACCCAACCAGCCCATATTAAGGAGGGCCCCACAGTGACCGTCTCTTTGGGGAAGCCTGAGGCAACAGGGAAATGACTCACCTGAGGCTGTTTCTGTTGGGTCTGCTCACAGCCAGTCACAGACATGTGGCAAGGACCTGGAGACCTTCAGCTATTGGAACGAACCTGCCTGAAGGGTGAGATATTGTTCCTCTAACTCTGTTCTTGGACTATCTTTCCCTTTGTCCCCCTCTGCGTCTCGTGAGAACTGGAACATCAAAGACAGGTTGTATCGAACATATGCTCTGAAGTCTGCAGTGAGTGAGGTTCCTCCTTTCAAAGAAAACAACCCTGGAATAAGGTTAGTTGTGGAGTTAGGCAGTAAGTCCTTAATTGTCAGGTGTCCAAATAGTCAACATGGAGTTTGCAGCAAGGACTCCATGAAGGTTCCTTTGAATTAGAAGATTAAATGGCTGCAGGGCTCTTTCAGGCTTTTTATGCCCAAGGGCATCATAGTTTTGGCTGAAGAGCTAGATCCTAAGTAAGGTTTGGGCCTCCTCACCCAGACAAGTAACCCAGTGGGTAAGGGTGGGCCATAGCCACCGGATAGACAGATTACAGTGTGGAAGAGAGAAGTCATAAATACCGGCTGGCTTAGTTTGCTAGGGTTACTGGCACAAAGCACCACAAGCTGGGTGACTTAGAACAGCAGACATTTATTGTCTTGTAGTTCTGGAGGCCAGAAGTCTGAAATCAAGGTGTTGATTTGAGGGTGCTAGGGGAGGATCTGTTCCAGGTCTATCTCCTTGACTTGTAGACCGCCATCTTTTTCTGCATCTCTTCACATCATCTTCCCTCTGTACATGCCTGTCTTTGTGTCCAAATTTCCCCTTTTTATAAGGACACCAGCCGTATTGGATTAGGGCCCACCCTAATGACCCTATTTTAACTTGACTACCTTTGTGAAGACCCTATTTTCAAATCCAGTCACATTCTGATACATTATATCTTTTTGAGGGGACACAGTTCAACTCATGATACCAGCCCAACCTCAAAACCAGCTACAGAAAAATAAAGTGCTTCTATCTGTATTTTATTGCTTATTGCCAGAGCCAACTAATTACCACCCTTTTCCCTTTAAAAGAAGTTATTATAATTTGTCCTTTTTTTCTCTCTCTCTTCTACTTGATATTGAATGTGATATTGTTGCCTGAACAGACCCATGTCCCTAAGGTGCAGAACATTGAAAGGGGATCTCAGCAGAGCTAGAGAAGCGATTGTGACCCTGGGGAATGTGGCTTTATGAAATGACTTTCGCAGGCAGCTGCTGAATTTAACTCCGGTTATGTCCTCTTGGGGAAAGAGGGGTGCATGGCAGACTAGTTCAGTTGTGTTAGATAGGGGCATCTCTAAATGGATAGGGGAAGGAGTGTATACATAAAATAGAGAAGGTCTTTTTCTAGTGGCTATGTCTGAAATGAGTGATTTCGTAGAAAGTGGACTATCAGTTTCTGTCTCTTGTGTAATTTTAAACTTGGGATGGAGGGACCCAATGTGCAGTGAAGAATTAACCTGACCCAAAAGGAAGTCTGGCCTTCACCCTCAGCTCCTGGGAGGTGATCTCCTGGCTCTGGAATGTCCTGCCTGATGGGAGTGTCTTTGCCCAGGAGCTTAGTCCACTGGACAGTCTTACAATGTGATTTATGATGGGGACTTCGGGCTTACACGGTATCAGTTCTGCTTCTGGAAGGAAGTAGAGATGAAAGGTATCCACCAGATCTTCAGGGGTTGGAGACTAGAGTCCAGCCACATGGGTAGTATGTGATCAAGCCCCAATAAAAACCTTGGACACCAAAGGCTCTGGTCAGCTTTCCTGGTTGGCAGTCCTCCATATATATCATCACATGAGAAAAGTTAACATGATCCACAGCAAACCTGGACAAGATGGCCAGACAGAAGCTCCATGATTAGACCCTCTTGGACTCTGCCACATGTGTCCCTGCCTTGGCTGATTTTAATCTGTTTTTTTTTCTCTGTAATAAACCATAACCATCAGTATTATAAACACTGAAGGTGGTTTTGGGAACCTTGCCAACTTGCAATTGATATCAGAAAGAAGGACATTCTCTTGTGGGAACTGTTCTCTCTAACTGGACAGTGGACTAAATTCCTGCATTCAGGTTCTGGAAGTCCGTGTTGCTGAGTCACACAAGGGATGACTCTCTAAGGAGAAGGCCCACAAGTACCTTCTGCTGAGGTCCTCAAAGCTGGCCTGACTCCCTCTCCTTCTGGGTTAGATCTTCCTAGGATTCTGCAAACACTAGTATCTTTCCAAGAAATTATCTGTTTTTTTCTTAAGCTTTTCCAAATTGGTCTCTGTTATTTGCAACTAAAAGAATTCTTAACTCTTCTAGAAGAACAGTCATGAAAGCATGTGGTGGGGGATTTGACCACATCCCCAAGGAATTCCTCTAAAGGATGGACAAAAGCCGACTCAGGTGAAGAGGGGAGAGGAGAGAACAAGAAGTGAGACAACTCCAAGTTTGATATGGCACTGATTTGCTATTTCCAAAATTGGGACATCAAGGGAAAAGGTGAAGTGTTTTATCCTGCCTCCCTGATGGGTTGTTTCACAGTAGACAACAGTTGATGGGACAAGTTCTTCTTTAGAGAGGGAGCAACGCTAATGATCGCAGGGAGAAAGATACTGTCGGAAAATCACTGTGTGCCTCCTCTAATGAAATAATGGATGCAAAATGAAGAATGGCCTCTAAAGCCAGCAGGGAAACAGTTGATGGGGAGTGTTCTACTGGATGGTTGGGCTGACCACACTTGAATCACTGCTCAATTTTGGTGTGACTAAGAGTCAGGCAACCAGACCTGAGTGCGATTCCTCATGAGATGCGATAGAAAATACACAGCCCCACCTTCCAAGTATTTCTGCTTCCAACCTAACTATTCTGAATATCAACAAGTTTTTGGATCTAACCATCAGTTTACAAGTAATATGGGGTATATTAGGTATTAAATGAGCAACAAGGGTTCAATCAACCAAAATCAGATTGTGAAAAATTCTATGGGAAAATTGTCTCAACATCTTCAATAAATAAATGGTAGTAATAAAATGGAGGGGAGAGGTAAATTGTTGAAGTCCAAAAGAGCCTGAGACTTAGCAAATGCATTGTCTGGATCTAGTTTGAACCCTGCTTTGAACAAAATGATTGTGAAAAGACATTAGTAAGACAGTTGGGAAAAAATTCTTTTTAAAAGATTTTATTTATTTATTTTTAGAGAGAGAAAGAGAGTGCGTGTAGGGGGGAGGAGGGGCAGAGGGGGGAGAGAGAGGGAGAGGGAAAGAATCTCAAGCACTCTGTGTTGAGTGTGGAGCCCCACACAGGGCTTGATCCCACGACCCTGAGATCATGACCTGAGCCGAAACCAAGAATCTGATGCCTAACCGACTGAGCCACCCAGGAGTCCCAACAGTTGGGAAAATTTAAACACTGACTCTGTATTTGACAGTATTAAAGCAACTTTTTTTTTTTAAAGAGAAGATAATAAATATGTTGTGGTTATGTTTAAAAAAGGAAAAGAATTTTTATCTTAGAGTACATCCCAATGTATTTCAGGTGGAACATTATGTTTTCTTTATAACATTAAAATGTATTGAAAGTGACAGCAGTCAAAATTATGTGGTGCTAGCACTTGAATAGAGACATCAGTGAACTAGAACATCATGAAATCCAGACTTCATGGCTATAAAATAATTGAGTCGAAGGAGATCGGTGTGAGGAGTATCGCTAAAACAGAAATCATCAAATATTTATAATTGTTAAAGCCGGATGACAGGAAGTCATTCTATCCTGCATGTAAGGTCAACGTTTGTGCATGTTCAAATATTTTGACAATAAAAATGACTTTGGGGGAAACTGAGTAATATTCCTCACATCCTACCCTGGGATAAATAAATCTTATCTGTAAAAACTGAAACCAAAAAGCACTGGAAGAAACCAGGGGAGGATTGTTTCATAACCTCAAAAATGTGGCAGGATTCTCCAAGGATAATAGGTTCCTATTCGTCTTCTGATGTGACTGCATTCCACTTGTTCATATCTTTTTTTTTTAAGATTTTTTATTTATTTGACAGAGAGAGACACAGCGATAGAGGGAACACAAGCAGGGGGAGTGGGAGAGGGAGAAGCAGGCTTCCCGCTGAGCAGGGAGCCTGATGCAGGGCTCGATCCCAGGACCCTGGGACCATGACCTGAGCTGAAGGCAGACGCTTAACGACTGAGCCACCCAGGCGCCCCCCACTTGTTCATATCTTATTAATGCTCTTCTTCTATCACAAAGGATGTTTGATGGCAGTTTACTTCTCTGTGCTGCTTTGTCAGGTTTTCACATTAGGCTTAGGACACCTTCATAAAGCGAATGGTGACATTTCCCATCTTTGCAGAAACTCGAGATTAAAGTAGTTATTTTGGAGACAGTTCTCCAGCCACTGGTTTACTGGTTATCCGATGAACTGTTGAGTGTGCACACGTGTGTTTTTCTTTTTCTCTTTCAGTATCATAATGAGTTGATGAGTTTTTATAGCTACAGTGTATTTCAATCTCCCATTCAAGTGGGTTCCTGTGTCTTTGACATTAACCTCAAAGTCTCTGACAGTATCCTTGCTTTCTGATGTAAGATGTTGAGGCTCATCCTGTACTTTTCCTGCCCCGGCCCTGTAAATAGCCGTTTCTCCAAAAAGTCTTGGTTCCTTTTAGTGAGAAATGGTCTCTGGAGACCACAGGACGGATACCAGGTATCCTCAATGCTACTGTTGTCATTGTTTCAAGGCCTTTCCTGTTTAGAGCTAAGAAATACATACTAATTTGTTTTTTTCCAAAAAAGAGAACTACATCATGAGTTCATACTTATCTTTCAATTCAAATTAAATAGCTCATGGACTTCACTTCTGGATTTTTATGCTTGTATCTTTTCCCTCTTATATCAAATAGCTTGGTTCCTAATTAACATAATTATGTTATATATACATAGGTATACAAATATATACTATATAGACATATATGGCTTAATAATATGTCAACTTGGCTAAACAGAACTACGTTTTCCAGAATTCCCTTCCCAGTAGATCTCAGCCCAAGGTTGGACACAGGAGAAATTTGCAAGAAATTTTGAAGTAGTCATTCTTACTCTCTGACATTCAGTGTAGACCAGGCCCTGTTGGAGCTCCAGCACATTTATGTGAATCTGCCTGCTCATCTCTTATGGGCAGAGTCCTCCAGGGCCTCAGGGATCAGTCTGGATGCCAGGTGTGAGGGGAAGAGGGTGGGAGTGAGTCCCTAATCCCCCCCATTTCCTATGTGTCTTTCTTGCCTGACCACAGCCCTGTGATGTCAGGCTTAAAACCAGGTGCAGAATAAAGAGCTGAATCAAGGCTGGTTAACCAGGTCCCACAATTGTGTATGGTCCAGTCCCTAGATGTGAATTCTTTACTGTACAGCATTTGTAGTGGTTCTGCTTCTCTGATTCCTGACTGGCACATATGTACACACAGCATATGTATATAGGTATATATATGTGTATATGTACATGCATATGTGTATAAGCATGCGTGTATATATATCCTACTATGTGCATGAAATAATTTTAAAACAATGCTAACATTATTGCTGTCAATATCAATTTTAAGAGTTGTGATTCTTTTTTTCTCCAAAATTACATATGGAAGGGGCGCCTAGGTGGCTCAGTCGGTTGAGCGTCTGCCTTTGGCTTGGGTTATGATCCCCGGGTCCTGGGATCGAGCCCCACATTGGGGGGGGGGTCCCTGCTCAGCGGGGAGTCTGCTTGTCTCTCTCCCTCTGCCCCTCCCCCCCGCTCCTACTCATGTTCTCTCTCTAAAATAAATATATAAAACCTTTAAAAAAATTATGTATTGAATAACACATCTTTCCTCCATGATTTGAAATGCCATTAGCTTCCTATACTAAATTTTCATATTTTTTTTAGTCTAGTCCAGACTTCATGATGTTCCAGTCCATTGATCTCTCTATTCAAGTGTCAGTACCACACAATTTTAATCACTGTGGCTTTTTGATACGTTTTAATACCTGATAGGACCACCCTCTCTCAATTATTTTTTAATTTTTCAGATTTTTCTGGCCATTATTGTTTGTCTTTCCTATGAAATTTAGAACCAGATAGTTTACTTTTAAATAATCCTGTTAATATTTTTATTGGCTTTATAAGTTTTTTTTTTAAAGATTTTATTTATTTGTCAGAGAGAGAGAGCACAAGCAGGGGGAGTGGTGGGTAGAGGGAGAAGCAGATTCCCCGCTGAGCAGGGAGCCCCATGTGGGACTTGATCCTAAGACTCTGGGATCATGACCTGAGCTGAAAGCGGACGCTTAACTGACTGAGCCACCCAGGCATTCCTGGTTATATAAGTTTTGATCATTTACGTTTTTAAAGAAAAGTATGCCATACGTGTCAAAAAATTTTTTCCCACAGAAATCTCACATATTAACTGTGGTTATATTGCCTGACTCTGTCTTAATGAAATGATGCTCAATCACTTGTTTTCTTGTTTACATCTATCTGTCCACAAATTTTCTGTTTCTTTCAGAGCTCTTGTATTTTTCTATCAAATGTATAGTTTTATGTTTTCCAATTTACTCATTTTTGCTTTTGACTATACAATTTCCTTCCTTTGTTCTCCCTAGAGAAAAAGAAATTAGAAGAAAAAGTGATTGTCTATGAGAAATATCTGTGCAATTTAAAGGAAAAGTATTTTTTTATTCATTCACTGAATAAAATTTAATTTTTTTTAAGGTTTTATTTATTTATTTGAGAGAGGGCAGGAGCAGGGGAAGGGGAGGGGGGAGAGGCTGGGGAGGGGCGAGGGGCGAGGGGCAGAAGGAGAAGGGGAGGGGGAGGGGGAGGGGCAGAGGGAGACGGAGAAGCAGCCTCCCTGCTGAGCAGGGAGCCCTGTACAGGGCTCGATCCCAGGACCCTGAGATCATGACCTGAGCCGAAGGCAGACGTTTCACCGACTGATCCACCCAGACGCCCCTAAAATTTAATGTTCTTTTTTTTTTTTTTTTTTAAAGATTTTATTTATTTATTCGATAAAGACACAGCGAGAGAGGGAACACAGGCAGGGGGAGTGGGAGAGGGAGAAGCAGGCTTCCCGCGGAGCAGGGAGCCTGATGCGGGGCTCAATCCCAGGACCCTGGGACCATGACCTGAGCTGAAGGCAGACGCTTAACGACTGAGCCACCCAGGCACCCCTAAAATTTAATGTTCTTAATTAGATGCTAGACAGGGAAATTAAAATATCCTTTTTATAGTGAAATAGAAATATTCCAGCATGTAAATACTATCAGATTCACAAGAATGCTTTTCTGGAAATTCTAAACCTGAATTAGCAGGCCCTGCCTTTTCTCTGGCTCCATTGATCATCCCCTGGATTGGGTTCCCTAGTTATGACCTCTCTACCATTAATGGAATAACAGAGTTCTTAGAACTGGAGTTAATACTTTACAGGTATTGTTCTATTATGCCTTAGTCGTGGCGCTCTCGCACTGGTGTCTTGGGGCCTGCCCCACCTCTAAACCACGCCCTTGTGAGGGGAGAGGCCTTAGACTCCACAAGTCACGTGGTTCTCTGGCTACCAGCGAAAGGTAGTTAGATACCAACAAATACAAACCTCTCATCCAAATGGCACTCTCTTGCCTCTGTGTAAGTATCATGCTATTTCCTATATACTTCTTGAAGCAATTTAATCATTTCTCTTATGTGTCGTAAATGGATGTTAACCAGAAATAAAATTTCATGCTGGTGCAGTAAAAGATATTCCTTTCATCTCTGAGTTTCTGTAACACAGATGTTTCCCTTTCATTGCTTCATAGGAGAATAGTGGACCTAGAAGGGCCTGTTAGCTTCGAGTCACTGCCATCTAATGTCAGAGGTTAGAAACCACACAGAGGCAGGTCTAACCATTCTGCAAAAGAAGAGCCAGTGAACGGCCCAAGGTTGTGGGGAATTTGGGGAAGAGGGTGGTTCCAGCCTCCACGCTTCCCTTAAGGTCTCATTCCCTCCTCTGCAAAAGCAGGGCGATCGTAGCAGTGGGTGATACTCTTATTGTGAGGACTAGAGGGGGTAACATACAGAAAGTGCTGATGCAGTAACTGGTGTATGATGTTCAGTAAATGTAGGCTTAAATTTTTACAACATTCATAGACCCCTGAATACCTGGGATCTTCAATACTTCAGTGGTGGCGGTGTCCCTGGATTCCTAGAATTCGGTGATAGAGAAAATAGAGCAGTCTTGGATTGCAGAACTTTAAGTACTTTTAACTTATCTCATGAAACCAATGGGCTGACTGCAGCATTTCCACCTGAGAAATGTTAGTGGTTAGCCATGCAGGTGAAATCAGAGCAGTATTTCATTGTAAACCCCCACTTTTTACTTATGTATCATATCTATGTGCACATCATTTATGATGGCATAGATCTTATTCAATTTATATAATATTGAGACAAAGGTCAATTTTCCATACAAGAAATATCACTTTGTGGGTTATCTGTGGGGAGATGTTCTGAAGATTCCCCTCCCTGTGCAACTGTTTGCTCCCACCACTGGACATCATCTTGGTGATTTCTCTGGAAACGATACGATTCAAAGCAGCAAACTTATTTTTAACCAAAGCTTTAAATAAATTAAGCCCTGTTCCATTAATTGTATTTCCTATGCTCCTTCTTCTGCTCCAACATTAGGTCAGCAAGAGAATTTCAATATCTAGGGGACAGGGTTTTTACCTTGGGATATCTACTGATGACCTTTCAGTATTCATTGGACGGATAGCTTTTGAAAACCCTGATCAAGGATCAGTGGAATTTTTGGGCCCCAAGGTTTCCCCTTCAAAAATAATAGATAAGGCCAAGGTCTATTGAAAATATGTGGGGAAAAACAAATTCCAGCTGAAAAAGGGAATTTTAGGTGCTAGAAAGGGATACAAGTCCTATCTGAAATAATAAGAAGTGGGAGCTTGGCCCAGGGGCACTTGAAATAGCTTTCGACTACCAACTTCTCCTTAAATTGGTTACCCAGTGTGCTCACCTGATGTTGTTGGAATATCTTTTTTCCACAGAGATGAAACTCCAAAATAATTTGCAACTCATTTATGGCCTGACTGGACATTGCCTGTGCCTCCTGTTTACATCGGATGGATAATCAATCTTGGGTGCTTGTCTCTGTGGCAGGGGTGGGGGCAGCGGGCAGTGGATTTGGCAAATACACCACCGAGTGGGAAGATCTCTACTGTGTCTCCTTGAAATTCTACTCTCAGAATACTTCTGTACCCTCGATGCTACTTTGCTTCTGATACTTCTGGTCACCAAACACGTGAGTGTTTTTCTCACCAGCTAGGTGTCCTACAATTTAATTCAATTCTGACACTATCTTCCTAGAGACAGCATCAGATCCCACAGGTGAAGGGCTTGGTCCTGTAAGACTGCCCTGACTTTGGATGCCAACTATAAGTCCAGGTTGTCACCTTGTGCTTCTGACCTACCAGCTCTATATCAGAGGTTCCTATGACCACCTTCTGGGTTAGATCATTTGCGAAAATGGCTCACAAAACTCACAAGAAACTTTACTTACTATTGCTAATTTATTACAAAGAATATTTCAAAAGATACAAATGAACATCCAGATGGAAGAAATGTGGAGGGCAATGTATAGGGGAAGAGGCACAGATCTCGCATGCCCTCTTCAGGCACAATGCCTTGGCCTAGAAACTCTGAGGAACCCTGGTCTTTGAGGTTTTATGGAGGTTTCATTCCGTAAGTGTGCTTGATTAAATCATTGGCCATTGGTGATTAAGCCAACCTCCAGCCCCTGAAAGTTCCACCCCTCTAATCGTATGGTTGGTTCCCCTGGCAACTAGCCCCATCCTGTGATTGGTTATCTAAGGGCTTTCCAAAATTCACCTCACTAACATAAACTCAGATGCGGTTGAAAGGTTCAACCAGAAGGGTCTAACAGAAGACTCTTACCTTTATGGCTCTTGGTACTTAGGAAATTTGAAGGGCTTTAAAAGCTCTGTGCCAGGAACAGGGACAAAGACCAAATATGTATTTCTTATTATAAATCTCAACATCACAACCACAATTTGTTTATCAATTCACCTGTTGATGGACTTTGGACTATTTCCAATTTGAGGCAATTATAAATAAAGTGCTATAAGGGGTGCCTGGGTGGCTCAGTCGGTTGAGCATCCGATTCTTGGTTTTGGCTCAGGTCATGATCTCTGGGTCGTGGGGTCAGGCCCCAGGTGGGGCTCTGTGCTCAGCGGGAGTCTGCTTGAAATTCTTTCTCACTCCCTCTCCCTCTGCCCCTCCCCGCTCTGTGCGAGTTCTCCCCCCTCCCTAAAATAAACAAATAAATCTTTAAAAAAAACCCAAAGTGTTATAAACATATGTTTTCATTACTTTTGGTGTTTAAGAATAAAATGTCTGTTTCATATGATAGGTAAATGTTTAAGTTTTTAAGAAACTGCAAAACTTTTCCCCCAAAGGGTTGCAATATTTTGCATTCCCACCAGTAGTGTTTGAGGGTTTCACCACCCCTTGGAATGATCAGTCTTAATTTGGGTCAATCTAATAGGTCAGTAGAGGTATCTTACTGGGGTTTTAATTTTAATTTCCCTAATGGGTGATGAATGGGTTATATATCTTTCAATGTGCTTATTTGGTATTCAAATCTTCTTTGGTGAGTGTTTATTCAGATCTTTTGCCCATTCTAAAATTGTTTGTTTTCTTATTATTGAGTTTTCAGAGTTCTTTATGCGTGCTACATACAAGCCATTTTATCAGATACATGATTTGCAAATATTTTCTCCCATTCTGTGGTTTGTCTTTTCATTTGCTCGACAGTGTCTTTTGAAGAACAGAAGTTTTTAATTTTGAAAAAAAGATAACATCAATTTTTCTTTAGTAGGTCATGCTTTTGGCATGGTATCACAAAACCTTCAACTAACCCAAGGTCACAAAACTTGTCTTCTGTTTGTTCCTACATGTTCAATAATTTTAGCTTTTACATTTAAGTCTATGGGTGTGAGGTGTGAAACAAAGTTCTTTCTTTTTTACATATGTTTCAAATGGTAATTTGTTGAACAATTTTTTTTCTTCTGTGAATTGTCTTGGTATCTTTGTCAAAAATCTGGTGTTCATGTATGTGTGGGTCTATTTCTGGACTCCCTGTTTTGTTCTACTGAACTATTTGTCTATATGACAATGCTATGCTATTTTGATTGCTGTAGCTATAAGAGAAGGCTTCAAGTCAAGTAGTGGTTGGCCTCCAACTTTCTTTTTCTTTTTTGAAGGTATTTTGTTTACATGGGTTCTTTGTATTTCCATGTGAATATTAGAATCATCTTGTCAATTTCTACAAAAAAGTCTACTGAGATTTTGATTTAGATTATATTAAACCTATAAATCAATTTATGGAGAATTGACATCTTAACAATATTGAGTCAGTCAGTGAACAAAGTATATCTCTCCACTTATTTAGGTCTTATTTATTTTCCCTCAGCAATGTTTTATAGTTTTCTGTAGAGGTCTTGCCTATCTTTTGTCAGATTTATTCTTAAAAATTTCATAATTTTTGATGTTATTGTAAATGATATTTTTTAAAAAATTATTTATTTGACACACAGAGAGAGAAAGCACAAGCAGGGGGAGTGGCAGACAGAAGGAGAAGCAGGCTCCCCGCTGAGCAGGGAGCTTGATGTGGAGTTGGATGCAAGGCTCGATCCCAGAACCCTGGGATCATGACCTGAGCCGAAGGCAGCTGCTTAACCGACTGAGCCACCCAGGTGCCCCTGGAATTGATTTTCTAATATTGATCTTGTATCTTGCAACCCTGATAAACATATTTACTAGTTTTAGTAGATTTCTTCTAATTTTCTACACAGATGATCAAGTCATCTATAAAGAAAGAGTTTTACTTATTCCTTTTCAATCTGGCTATGTTTATTTTTATTTTATATTTTTCTTTTATCACACTGGCTTGGATCTCAATATGTTTGTTGAATATAAGTTGTAAAAGCATAAATCCTTGTTTTGTTCCTAATCTTAGGTGGAAAGACTTCAGTCTTCCACCATTATGATGTTAGCTGCAGATTTTTATAGATGCTTTTTATTAGGTTGAAGATATTTCCTTCTATTTCTAGTTTACCAAGAATTTCTTTTTTATCAGGAATGGATATGATATATTATTATTTGAAGATGGACTATGATGAGCTAAATATGTCAAGTTGGTTTGACTATGTTTTTCAGGTCTTCCATATCCTTACTGATTTTCTGTTTACTTGTTCTACCAATTATTGAGGATTGTTGGAATCTCTGACTATAATTGTAGATTCATCTGTTTACCCTTGCTGTTCTGTCAGTTTGTATTTCATGTATTTTTCAGCTCAGTTATTATGTGCCTAAACATTTAAGATTATTCTCTCCACCTTATGAATTGACCCCTTTATCATTATGAAATGAACTTCTTTTTCCCTGGTAATATTCTTTGCTCTAAAATCTACTTTGATATTGATATAGCCACTCCATCTTTCTTTTAACTAGCATAGCATATATTTTTCCATTATTTTACTTTTAACTCTCTGTGTTTTTATATTTGAAGTGTGTTTGTTATGGGCAGCATGCAGTTGTATCTTGTTTTTTTAATCCAACCTAAAAATCTCTGCCTTTGAATTAGAGTGTTTAACCCATTCACATTTAATATGATTATTGAAATGATTTGGTGAGATGTATTATCTTGCTATTTGTTTTCTATTTGACTCACTTTTCCTTGTTCCTCTCCCATTTCTCTTCTTCTTTCTTTTGAATTAACTGAGAATTTTTTATGATTCCATTTTATACTCTTTGTTGACTTATTACCTGTAACTCTTGTATTATTTAAGTAATTGCTTTAGAGTTTATAGGATACATCTTTAACTTATCACAATCTACCTTCAAGTGATATTATATCACTGCATGTATAGTATTACAATATTGTACTTCTATTTCTCCCTTCTCAACTTCTGTGCTGTTGTTGTCATACATTTTGCTTTTATATATGTTATATTCTCTGTAGTACATTGTTCCCATTTTTGTGCAACCAATGATCTTTAAAATATATTTAAATAGTAAGAAAACATTATTTACTCACATAATAAACCATATCTGGTGTTCTTCATTCCTTTGTGTAGATCCAAATTTCTACCTGGCATCAGTTTGGGTTTTTTTTAACCTTAAAAATTTTTTATTATGAAAAATTTCAGAGTATAAAAAAATAGAAAGAACAGTATAGTGAACCCCCATGTATCCATTATCCCACTTCAATGATTACTAACATTTTGGTACCATTTATGTTTTCTAGTATGTGTATGTGATACTTAAAATAAGTAAATAAAATTAAGAAAATAAAATACACATGTTTAAGCCATACTACAGAACCATAGAGACAAAAATCTTTGGGTTGGGGCCCAGAAGTCTGATTTTAACCAGCTTCTTGCCTAGCTGGTATCTTTCATTGCCTGAATCCAGGGTCTTGAAACTTTTCTTGATCTAGCTTTTTTTTGGGGGGGAGGGTCAAGGGGTTGTTTCAGGCAGGAATATAAATCAGGTACCTGTTACTCCATTTTGGCCAAAAATAGAAATCTAGAACCCCCTTTTTAATTTCTATTTTTCTTTCTAAATCCAGTAAATGAAACTATATTAGATCTACTTTCCAATAAGAAAATAAGAAAGCATACATAGTGAGGTTCCTTTATGTGTAAGTAGGAAAAGCATCTGGTCACACACATTATTTAAAGACATTAAAAATCAAGTGCAAATGGCTGCCTTGGATAAATTCTAACTTCTCCCAATAGGTTGCACTCCATAGAAAGATCTGCACAGCCAAAGGAAGAAAAGGGATATAGTGATTAGCTAGAACATTCAGGAAGAACATGCATAACTGTCCCAAATTTCCTTTTCACTTGTGATGTGCTCTCTCTTTCTCTTTTTCTTTCTCTCTCTCTTTCTCTCTCCCCCTCTCTATCCTTCCATCCCCCCACACCCTGCCTCCCTGACTCTAAAATTATAATATCTGGAATTGGCTTTAGAGCAATAAGGGGAACTAGTTAAAGTGTTTATGTTAGTGGCTGAAAATTTGGTTTTACATAAAGAGTACCTCTTTAAGTAAAATAATAAAATGAAAGAATAACATATTCAGTATTTCAAAATGTTCCTGTTTCAAAACCCAAACAAAAGTCTCTGAACATTCAACTTTCATAGCTCTGTTTTCACCAGACACTGGAAAACATTGAAACCACACCAATCCCTCAGAAATGTGTTCCTAACCACAACTCCATGTAGGCAGACAAACAGAATTTAGGTCAGTTCCTGGAAAAGAAAGGCTTAGGAATCACATTTAACTATTTCATGTCTTTGTTCTTTTGTTCTCAGTCTGTTTCTCTTCTTCAGAGGTCATGAAGGCCAAATGTCACAATGTCAGTTCTCTTCCCACTTCTGCTCTGTTTGTACGTTTGGGTTCTCACTGGTCTGTCTGATTTCCTGGAGGCCTTCGTCTGTCTCCTTATCCCTTCCCAACTATGTCTAGAAAAATTTGGTCTCCCTAGCTTCTTTCCATAATGACCCAATTCAAGCTGAGAGAGAGGCTGTTAAGTAGACAAACTGTTCCCTTTGTGTTATATTTTGGGACTCTTCTCCTATTGTTCCTGATTCTTGGTGCTTTCTGCTATAAGGGTCCCATCACAGTCAGCCTGCAATGCAGGGACAGTTGAGGTCCAGCCTCTCAGTTTGTGTGTGGATATCACTTTAGTAGGTGGAGTTCAGGATGGTGTGTTGGTCAGGACCTGCCACGTGGATGGGACCGGCAGAGACACCCAGCAGCCTGTAGACCAAAAGAAGAAGAAATCCGATGTGCTGACAGAAGTGAAAAGGAATGTCCAGATGACTTTGCTCTTCCAAGTTCAGTCCCTTCCTGAGTCTTAAATGTGTTTTCCATTGGTTATCCTTGAAACTGTTCAATCAATATCTCCTTCTAATTACCAGTTTTTTCAGGCCTAAGTGAGCTCCAAAGCTGGCTCCTATTACATGACACAAAACTGCTTCCAGATCTGTTTCACTCCAGTGGGCTATTAAAAAAAAATTATGCTAATTCCTTGAGGGATATGAATGATGTAGTAATTTTTATATTTTGAAAGTTATGTGTTATACAGGTGTTGTCCAATAGGTATATAATGTGAACCACATATGTAATTTTAAATTATCTAGTAGTTACATTTGGAAAAGTACAAAGAAACAGGTTAATTTTAATAATATATTTTATTTAACCCACTATATCCAAGATATTATCATTTAACATGCAATCAATAAAGAAGTTAATGAGATATTTTGAATTCTTTTTTTCATACAAAGTCCTCAAACTTTTGTGAATTTCATGCTTATAGTACATCTCAGTTTGGATCAGCCATATTTCATATGCTCAACAGCTGCCCATGGTTAGTGGTTATTGGACAGTTCTTTGGCTTTACCTAACAGGAATGGCTCTATGGGTGGTTCAGTTGGTTAAGCATCTGACTCTTGATTTTGGCTCAGGTCATGATCTCAGGGTCATGAGATGGAGTCCCACACTGCACTCTGTGCTCAGCATGGAGTCTGCTTGTCCCTCTTCCTCTGCTTCTCCCCCCGCTTGCACTCTCTCTCTCTCTCTCAAATAAATAAATAGATAAAATCTTAGTAAAATAAAATGCCATACTGAACTGATAAACATTATTTCAGGGGAAGTGGAGCCCTAGGGTAACTTTCCTATGATATCATAGTGTAAAGGAAGGCACCTCTACTCCTTCATAAGTTGGGCTCTCTAATGAGAGGGGACTTCCAAAGACTTCTAAGAAGATAACTGAGGATAGCAAGGAGGGTACTCATTATTGGCGCAAAAATTCTCAATTGCATTCCTATTATTTAGGACTATGCTAAGACCTGAAGTTATAAAAATAGAAACATTTTCTAGGTTCTTGGACATTACTATCTCCTGAGGGAGAGATACACTTGTCAGAATTGTACAGATATAAGTGTTATGGAGGAAAGGAAGTCAGAGTGATGAGAGCAGATCCTGGGACTTGATCTAGGGTGGAGTTGGGGACAAGGATGTTTGAGCTGAGATCTGAAAGATGTGTAGGTGCTTAATGACCACAAAGAGAGGGAAGCATCCCAGGAGAAGAGAGAGCATGTGCAAAGGCAGCAGGAGCATGGTATGCACTTTGGGGTGGGAGAGGACTTCCGGGACTGAAGTGTGGGATGGATGAGGGTGGTGCAGCACAAGGCAGAGATGTGGGCAAAGGCCAGATCATACATGATGTATTACACCAGGTTACAAATGTTGGTCTTTATCCCAAGGGCAATGGGAAATCATTGCTGGGTTTTAAGCAAGGGATATGATGTAATCAGGCTTCAGTTTTGAAAAGTCATTCCAATTACAGTGTGGAAAGTGTCCTGAGGAGAGGTGTCTGTGAGGAGACCACTCAGGATGCTAGCTCAGGAATCCTAACAGGAGACCATGGTGGCCCACATCCCAGTAGTGGCAATAGAGATGCAGAGAAGTGGACAACCTTGAAATATGTCAGGAATGTAAAAGAGACAGATCTTTGTAGAGGGGATTAGGAGAAGCTTCCAAACTTTGCGCAGGGAGAAGCATAAAGGAGACCAGACTTGGAGAGGGGATCATGTAGAGGTTAGGGGTCCAAGAGACATGCAAGGTAAAATGTCAGGTAGCTGGTTATATAAAGGAGTCTGGACCTCAGAGGAAAGGTGAACACTGAAGATGATTTTTTTTTCTTTTTTTTAATTTAAATTTTAGTTAGTTAACATACAGTGCAATATTGGTTTCTGGAGTAGAATTCAGTGATTCATCACTTACATATAACACCCGGTGCTCATCACAACAAGTGCCCTCCTTAATACCCATCACCCCTCTAGCCCACCCCCCACTCACCTCCCTCCATCAACCCTCAGTTTGTTCTCTAACATTAAGAATCTCTTATGATTTGTTTCCCTCTCTCCTTTTTTTCTTTTCCCCCTTCTCATATGTTCATCTGCTTTTTCCCTTAAATTCCACATATGAGTGAGATAGTATGGTATTTGTCTTTCTCTGACTGACTTATTTCACCTAGCATAATATACTCTAGCTCTATCCACTTCATTGCAAATGGCAAGATTTCATTCTTTTTGATGGCTGAATAGCAATCTATGCATTTAATGAAATACCTATCAGAATACCACCAGCATTTTTCACAGAGCTAGAACAAACAATCCTAAAATTTGTATGGAACCACAAAAGACTCCAAATAGCCAAAGCAATCCTGAAGAAGAAAAACAAAACTGGAGACATCATGATTCTGAATTCTAGGCTATATTACAAAGCTGTAGTCATCAAGACAGTATGGTACTGGCACAACAACAGATCAGTGGAACAGAATAAAGAACTCAGAAATGCACCCACAACTATATAGTCAATTAATCCTTGACAAAGCAGGAAAGAATATCCAATGGAAAAAAAGACAGTCTCTTCAACAAAATGGTGTTGGGAAAATTGGACAGCCACATGCAGAAGAATGAAACTGGAACACTTTTTTACACCATACAGAAAAATAGTTTCAAAATGGTTGAAAGACCTAAATTTGAGATGGGAAACCATCAAAATCCTAGAGAAGAACACAGGCAGAAACCTCTTTGACCTCAGCTATAGCAACTTCTTATTAGACACATCGCTGGAGGCAAGGGAAACAAAAGCAAAATGAACATTGGGACTTCATCAAGATAAAAAACTTCTGCACAGCAAAGGAAACAATCAACAAAACTAAAAGGCAGCCTACAGAATAGGAGAAGATATTTGCAAAAGACCGTTAAAGGGTTAGTATCCAAAATCTATAAAGAACTTATCAAACTAAACACCCAAGAAACAAATGACCCAGTTAAGAAATGGGCAGAAGACAGGAATAGACACTTTTCCAAAGAAGACATCCAAATGGCTAACAGACACAGGAAAAGATGCTCAACATCACTCATCATCAGGGAAATACAAACCAAAACCATGATGAGCAAACACCTCACACGTGTCAGAATGGCTAAAATTAACAACACAAGAAACAATAGTTGTTGGCAAGGATGAGGAGAAAGGGGAATCCTCTTGCATTGTTGGTGGAGATGCAAACTGGTGCAGCCACTCTGGAGAACAGTATGGAAGTTTCTCAAAAAGTTAAAAATAGAACTACCCTATGATCCAGCAATTGTACTACTAGGTTTTTACCCAAGGGATACAAAACACAGATTCAAAAGGGTACATGAACCCTGATGTTTATAGCAGCATTATCAACAATAGCCAAACTTGGAGAGAGCCCAAATGTTTATTGACTGATGAATGGGTAAAGAAGATGTGGTATATATATATATGGAATATTACTCAGCCATGAAGATGATTTTGAAATCATCTGTGCACACTCCATTCTCTGGCCTCCCTGGCCTTTACTTCCTCATTTATATCATGCTTGATGTGACATGACTTTGCATATGTTACTCCATCTGCCCCAAATCCTCATAGTGACCCCCTACTTTCCCTTGATTCCAGATCAGCTGTCACTTCCTCAGGATTAACTTTCCTGACCTCCATGCCTATAATAAACCCCCACAGCACCATATATCTATCTCACCTTTGTGGCATTTGGAGCAATTACCAATTGCTGTTTTACATTTATTTGCATGCTTACTTGATTAACAACTGTTTCTGTCACTAGAATGTAAGAACAGGACCAAGTCTTTTCTTTTCCTTTCTTTTCTTTCTTTTCTTTTTTATTAGATAGATTTTATTTCTTGGGGCAGTTTTACATTCATGGAAAAATTGAGCAGAAAGTGCAAAGAGCTCCTATACATACTTTGGTCCCTCACCACACACAGACTTCCCACTATCAACATCCTGCACCTAAGCGGTACCTTTGTTACAATCACTGAATGAACAGACACATCATTATCATCCAAAGTACATAGTTTGTATTAGGATTCACTCTTGGCATTGCACATATTTTGGGCTTTGACAAAAGTATAATGACATGTATCCATCATTACAGTATCATACAGAATAGTTTCACTGCCCTAAAAATCCTTTGTGCTCTATCTCACCCATTCATTCTTCCCTCTCCCCAATCCCTGGCAACCACTGATGTTTTTCATGTCTTCATAGTTTTGTCTTTAGCAGAATGTTATACAGTTGGAATCTTAAAGTGTGCAGCTTTTTCAGTTGGCTTCCTTCACTTAGCAACATGGTATCTAAGATTTCTCCATGTCTCTTTATGGCTTGAGAGCTCATTTCTTTTTAGTGCTGAATAATATTCCATTGTCTGGATGTGCCAGAGGTTATTTACCTATTCACTTATTTTTTTTTAATTTTTAAATTTTATTATGTTATGTTAGTCACCATACAATACATCATTAGTTTTTTTTTTTAAGATTTTATTTATTTATTTGAGAGAGAGAATGAGAGAGAGAGAGCATGAGCGGGGGAGGGTCAGAGGGAGAAGCAGACTCCCCGCTGAGCAGGGAGCCCAATGCGGGACTTGATCCTGGGACTCCAGGATCATGACCTGAGCCGAAGGCAGTCGCTTAACCAACTGAGCCACCCAGGTGCCCTACATCATTAGTTTTAATGTGGTGATCCAGGATCCATTGTTTTCGTGTAACACCCAGTGCTCCATGCAGTACATGCCCTCCTTAATACACATCACTGGGCTAACCCATCCCCCCACCCCCTCCCTTCTTTTTTTTTTTAAAGATTTTATTTTATTTATTTGACAGAGAGAGACACAGCGAGAGAGGGAACACAAGCAGGGGGGAGTGAGAGAGGGAGAAGCAGGCTTCCCGCCGAGCAGGGAGCCCGATGTGGGGCTCGATCCCAGGACCCCGGGATCATGACCTGAGCCGAAGGCAGACGCTTAACGACTGAGCCATCCAGGGCTCCCCCCCTTCTAAAAACCTGTTTGTTTCTCAGAGTCCATAGTCTCTCATGGTTCATCTCTCCCTCCGATTCCCCCCCTTCATTTTTCCCTTCCTTCTCCTAATGTCCTCCATGCTATTCCTTATGTTCCACAAATAAGTGAAACCATATGATAATTGACTCTCTCTGCTTGATTTATTTCGTTTAGCATAATCTCCTCCAGTCCCATCCATGTTGATGTAAAAGTTGGGTATTCATCCTTTCTGATGGCTGAGTAATGTGGTCCATATATACAATGGAATATTACCTATTCACTTATTGAAGGATATATTGGTTGCTTCCAAATTTTGGCAATTATGAATAAAGCTGCTATAAATACCCAGATTTTGTGTGGGTGTGTTTTCAACTCCTTTGGGTAAATATTAAGGAGTGCAACTGCTGGATCATATGGTAAGAGTATGCTTAGTTTTTAAGGAACCACCAAACTGTTTTCCAAAGTGGTTGTCCCATTTTGAATTTTCACCAGCAATGAATGAGAGTTCCTCTTGCTCCACATCCTTGCCAGCATTTGGTGTTGACAGTGTTTTGAATTTTGACTGGTATTTTTAGTGGTATCTAGTTGTCTTAATTTGTAATTCCCTGATAATATATGATGTTGAGAATCTTTTAATATGCTTATTTGCCATGTTCTTTGGTGAGGTGTGTACATTGTTTTTTTAAAAAGATTTTATTTATTTATTTGAGAGTGAGAGAGCACAAGTGGGGGGGAGGGTGAGAGGCAGAGGGAGAAACAGACTCCCCACTGAGCAGGGAACAGGACATGGGGCTTGATCCCAGGACCCTGAGATCATGACCTGAACCAAAAGGAGATGCTTAACCGACTGAGCCACCCAGGTGCCCCGAGTAAATGTACATTAAATGAATGAAGAATGAAAGCAAAATGGCAAGTAATTCAAGCTGCGGATAAAGATTAGTTATTGAAATATACAATATAAGAATGAGATGAGAAGAGAATATTTAGGACCAAGATTTTGAGGATTTCCCTCATTTAATGGCTGGATAGAAGAGACTAATCAAATGGCCATAGAACATAATGAGAGAGGCTCAATCTCATTAGTCATTGGAGAAATGCAGTTTAAAACCACTATAAAATATCACTACATACCCACCAGAACGGTTAAAATTCTTGAAAAAGATAGAAATATCAAGTATTGGTAAGGATCTGGAGCAACTGGAATGCTCATACTCTGCTAGGGCAACTGTAAATTCAAACAACCAACCTGGACAACTGTAGCAATCAGAATGCTCATACTCTACTGGAGCATGTAAATTCATGCAACCAACTTGCAAAATTGGTGGCAGCAACCCAAACTGAATGTATTAATATTTTATGATCTAGAAATTCCACTCTTCACTACATATCCTACAGGCTGATACATTGGACTTTATGATTCTATTTACATTAAATTCAAAAACAGACAAAACAAATCTATTGCATTAAAAGCCAGTATAGTCATTACCTTTGAGAAGAGGTAGTTACTTGGAGGAGGAGCAAGGTGGGCATGATTCTAAGGTTCTGGTATTTCCTGATCTGGGTGTTGGTTATATGAGTGTGCTCAATGTGTGGTGATTCATCAAAGGGTTCACTTTATGGTTTCTGAGCTTTTCTGTATGCATGTTTACACCCTAACAAATTAAAAATGTATTTAGGAAGAAAAAGATAAATCTGTTTGGAATCCTCCAAAAGGAAGTAGTAAAGCTCTTTCACCATCTCTTCAGTGCCCCAAAGAGTGAGTCTCTGGGCCATTATAAGAGCAAAGGAAACTGTTCATGAAAACTTGTCAAGCATTTAAAATGTTGATGTTTTAACTTGGAACCTAATACTGTTGTGAAGAAAAAACTTAAATGATAAAAATATTTCACAGAAATGGTCTAAGATATTTAATGGTCATGAGCGAAAACCCTTGGTCTTCCAAGCCGGGTTTTACTATTGGTTCTTATCAATGTAAACTTTATTAGCCAGGACAATAACATATAAAATAAATAATTTATTTGCCTGGACACTCACTCTGGTTTTTGTAGATTCATTATTGCTGATGTATATTAAAAGTCATGAGTAGCTCTCAGCTGAGCTTGAGGTAATTGCTCAGAAATGCTATGATGGTTTCTACCAGTTTCTACCACTGAATGGGGTTGAACACGGAAAGTTGTCCATAGAGCTGCTTAGTTTCTCATAAGCCCTCACTTACTCCCTGGATAAAGGCCACTCAGTGACTGTTAGCACCTCGAATTGTGGAATTGGGGTAAAACAATCAAATCCTATACCAGGAAGAAGGAATTTGGTAACGTTAAGAGAACACCAGAATTCTGTTCAGAAGACATTGTACCTTAGTCCTGTTACTTACTGAGTAACAGGATAATTAGTAAATGGATTAGTAAATGGATAATTACTAATTACACTTTCTGCAGCTCAGTGTCCTCATCTATCCATGGGGATGATTCACTGGTTTGCTGGGAAGGATAATGACCTCACATATTTGAAAGCATTTAGCATGTGGTGGGTGCTCAATAACATTCTCCTTGTTTCTTTCATGATAACTGAGAACTGAGGAAAAAAACATGTGTTATAATCTGTATTTTTTCAGCAAATAAACTTTGTGTTGATAGAGTTGTTGAATATACAATGTATTCCATGATATAATCTAGTGAAAAGTGCTTCAGCCTCAGAGTACCTTGGTTCAAATCCTACCTGCCATTTGCTAAGTATATCACCTTAAATAAGTTACTTACAGTATCCAAAATTTAGTTTTCTTATTGCAAAATTGTTGCAAGTTTCCCTATGGGCTACTGTGAGAGTTAATGGTGATGTATGTACTACTCAGGGGTCTTGGTTTGCACGTGAAACTCAACTGCACCTTGCCTAAACCACAGGAGGGGATTTATTGGCTCTTGTTGCCAAGTTCAGGCAAAGCAGAGATGATCTGGTCTTGGGGATAACTGCAGCCTTGGACTTAGACACATTAAGTCCCTCTGTCTCTTGGATCAATGTTGGCACTTCTAATTCTTCTACAACAGATACCAAGAAAGGGACCCAAACTAGGCTCTTCAGGTCTAAAATCTTAATTATAAATGCTGTCTCTTTTGAGAGTTTTCATGCCACCTGATGATGTTTCCCAACAGTAAAGTTTGACCTCATGCAACCTCTTTTCTTCTACTGTGGGTTTTGACATGCTCATCACAGCTCTTTCCCACCTCTCTGAAATGGGAGAAATTGAAGCAACCTTGAGCTTTCTTGGACTGACTTGGATACAGCAATTCTTTGTTACCTAAGGGTGAGTTCTTTCTCAAAAGATGCATTGCTAAGAGACTAAGATAGGGGTACATTTAGGAGGTCTTGATATTGAAGATTGGCCGTCAATCCCAATGCATTCAATCATGCTCCCGCCTTTATACAGATAAATCCAAGTCAACCTGTTCATTTTTCTTTATGCATATGAGAAAAATATTTACATGTGTATATATTTACCTATTATTTATAAATGCATAGTGAATAGTTTTTCTACAGGTTCATTAAAATCCCCGAAACTCTTATTAAACTTTATTAACTCTTATTATTCCTTGTAGTATATCACGACATTTAAAACACAAGCTTTGCGTCTAGGGAAAATGTAACTTTCAATCCTGGTTTTATCACTGACCAGCTGATATTTCAGGCTAACCTCTCATTTAGGCTTGGTTTCCCTAAAAAATTATCTCATATATTGTCTGATTTGTTCTAAGAGTCCTATGAGGTATTAATAATCATAATCCACGTAGATGGATATATGCTTGCCAATTGTTTTTGGTTTTCATCTGTATGTTCATTCTGGCCACGACCCTACTCTTCCTGAGAAGCAGATGTCCCAGACTCTTGTAAGAAATAAACAGTATGTGAAAGAACACGGCAAAGGCTGCCATCGCAAAATACCATAGACTGGGTGACTTAAAGAACAGAAATGTATTTTCTCACAGTTCTGGAGGTTAGAAGTGATACGAGAGTTTGGCTGATCCAGGTTCTGGAGAAGGCTCTTTCTGGTTTGCAGATGACACCCTCCTTGCGGCATCCTCACATATCCTTCCTTCCTTCAGTGCCTGCCCACAGAGACATAGAACAGAATGAGCAAGCTCTGTGGTATCTCTTCTTTAAAGACAATAATCCTATCAGATCTGGGCCCTACCCTATGACTTTATTTAATTATAATTACCCTTTCTATGGGCCTTATCTCTAAATAATAATAATAATAATAATAATAATAATAATTGGGATTAGGGCTTTAACATATGACTTGGTGGGGGGCACAATTGAGCCCATGGCACAAAACAAAACAAAATTAACCTAAAATTGAATATAAGTAGAAACAAACAAATCTAACTATACATCAAATTACATAACCCACACAGAAAAAAACAATTAATTAAATTAACTTTTGAACCATGTGCTCTGGTTGTATGATCTTAGTGGATTTGAGGACAAAAAAAAAAAAAAAACTGCAGAGGAAACTTGAATTTGCTTAGCAGTTTTGTTGTAGGAAGTGGTATTGGTTTAGTGATATTGGGACTATTTTCTTTACACTGTAAGATAAATATGTTTTGTGCTGTTGGGAACCAGGGAAGGGAAGGGGAAAATAAGTCACGGTGGAGAGATGAGAAAGAAGAGCTGTAGTTGTATTAGTATGAACTCATCTTTGTTTGTTCCTTTAATCTAATCCATTGAAAGGGCCTATATGCTCTTTTCAATATCACTTAAACACTTAGCACCAAAATCTTGGTGTTTTAAAAAATCAGGGATCCTTAGAGAAATAGCTGACTGCAGGTCTGGGGCAGGAAAAGTGGAAGGTGAATCTGAAACCCTTACTGGGTCAGATTACTTATTTAATACAGAGGGAAAAGTTACCTTTACAATGGAGAAATCCAGTGGACACCATCTTAACTGAGTTAAGATCACCAGTAATAGGATACATTTGCAACTGAGCCCCCTGCTCATCACCTTTGTAGTATTCTTGCCAAAATGCTTAACCTGCAACTAATTAAGGGAAAACAATCAGACAAGTCCAGAATGGAGAAGACATTCTACCAGACAACTAGCTTTTCAAAAATCATGAAAGGTAGAATAAGGCATGAGGTTGTATATTTGATACTAATTAATTAATACAATGACAAATTATTATAATGATTATTAATGTAACAATATTATCAATTGTTTATCAAAAAGTTAAATATCTTGAGAATGATAATGTTACTATAGTTTTATATGAGGATGTTTTTGTTTTTGGGAGATGTATGCTGAAGTACTTAAGGGTGAAATGTGATGATTACTCTAATTTACTTTCAAATGGTACAGCCAAATAAAAGTGTCTCATATATATATTCACTACACACACATACATAAAAATATATGGTTTATATATATAAATATATATTTTATATTTATTTCTATTTTTATATTTATTTTATATTTATATTATTATATAGAAATAAAAATATATATTTATAAATAAATATATATATATGTGTATATATATATATATGTGGTGAAGGTGAAGGGTATCTGAAAGATTTGTTCAATTCTTTTAACATTTTGGTAGGTTCAAAAAATTTCAAAATAGAAAGATTGAGGCAAAACTCCAAAACTACAATGTCTCTTTCAGTGTAACACTATAAATTTCCCCATTGGGCAGCAGCTGCTTGGCTAGAAAATTCAGGCAGGGAGAGATGTCGCTTTCCTCTGCTTGTCCACATTAGGTGTTAGGACAGATTGCAAGGTTTGTTGGAAATAAAGTTCAACCCTAGAGTCTAGAATCCATGGTTGAATGGGGGCTTAAGGTCATATAGTTCATATACAAATAAGTCATGGCAGAAGGTAAGAAAGGAGAGTAGTTCCAAGGTCTTGATTTCTGGAGCAATATAAACAAACATACAAACAAATAAATAAACACACACACACATAGAAGAACAAAATAAAACATGGGGGGAACTGATGTAAAGTTGCTAACTCTGTATTTTGTCCAGTGAAGACTGACATAAAAAATTAAAAACTCATCCATTATTCCATCTGTTATCACACTTGGGTCACTAAAAATGTCATTTTAATGAAATAATGACCTCAAAGAAAAAAGGCAGTCAGGGTGAAAAGTGTTTTAAAAACCAGCTCCCTTCAGCCATGTGAATGCACACATTGTTCTTGTTCAGGGTGGACAAGTGAAGATGTGGCAGGCTGGTGTGAGCCGCTGGGTAGACACTGGGGACCACCACAGAGTGCTACCTCCTCCCGACAGGGAGTCGCATCTGCCACTTGGCTTTGCTTTGAGCCTCTAGGAGAGACAGGAGGGCTGTTAAATCCTTGCTCCAGGACGTATTCCACCTTGGACAACTCCTTGAAGAGTGAGTCTCTCCTGTAGATGAGCGGAGATGGGCCGCTCTGTGCTTCTCCTCTTTGATGGCTACTTTGCCATCTGGAGGACATCGGAATTTAGCCAGCTCAATCTTTCCCCTCAAATGCGGTAAGGTATGAATCCAAAAGAAATAAAGTGGGTACCAGTTTATCTCCCTCTTTTTGAATGTGCTTGTGATATTTGAAGGTGGCTGTTTTGTCTTAACTCATCTCTAGTTGTAATGCACCAGTCTTTCAAATATCCTTCTTAAGCTGTTGGTTGGTTACTTGATTGGTTTGCTATTTCTTGAGCTTCCACTGGTTGCTAGGATTGGTGTCGTGCCAGTGTGTCTGTGGTCCTGGGAGCCTCCCTTCTAGTCACGGGTGCCTGGTTTGCCCTCCTGGGACACCAGAATCTTGACTGGGATTGTCATTTGGGGTTGGGTTTGCCTGGAAGGATCTGTCTTCACTGAACCTCACTTCCCACTCACTTGAGTGAAGAAGGGGAATATGGTAGGTTTCATGGGTAGTTCAGAGATCCAAGTCAGGGAACTCTCTCATGAGAAGCCTGACCCAGGAACTGGAGGGCTGACTGGAACACAGTCATTTTCTAGACTCTCTCTTCCTCTTGAAACATGGTCAAAACCCATTTGTCTCTCTACAGATTGGCTTCACGCCCTCTTCTACCTCATGCATGTGGCTCATGTTTTAACACCTGGGTTTATATCACCTTCGTTCCAGTTGCACGTGGAGACTGAATAGAATCTCAGGGCCTCAATTCTAAATTCCTGTGAGAGAATTTCATTGGTCTGTTTTCAATCAGATATCCACCTGTGCCCACCTGTGGTCAAATCAGTGGCCAGAGAGTTGGGTGGGTAGTAAAACAATAGCTGCCTGGCCCTCCCACCCCCAACCCCCCACTTTTTTTTTTTGGTAGAAGGAGCATTCCTTAGAGGAAAGTGTCTTTCTAAACTAGCAAGAATTTCAAAAGCATTTGGTATAGGATTCTTTAATTTTTTTAAGCCTTCATAAATATGGCAATAGTAATAAATGAGAAAAACTGAACTCATTTCTGAATGAGCTATGTTGAGTTTATCACCACTCAACTCAAACATAAATACTGTCAGTAATCTATCACTCTCTTGCCAATTACGGCTGGGAGAATGATGTCTGTCCTGTCTCATCCTGTTCAACCTGAACTTTTCTCCTGTTTGCTTAATATCTGCTGGGGCTTAATGTGCTGATCTCTGCTGATATGGGCCACGGAGTAGGATTTTTTAAAAACAAATCTCAGGGCTTTCATAGACACTCCATCTGCAATTCCTCAAAGTTCAGATTTTGAGTACTCATCAATTGTTTTTATAGCTCTAGTTAGTGTGTGTGTGTGTGTGTGTGTGTGTGTGTGTGCGCGTGCCCCCCCCCCACATGAATAAATCTATAAGCCTGGAATGTAGGAGGTTTGCTTTCCTTCAAAATGCTTTCCATCATGCCTGTTGAAGACCCTTGTCACCCCAGCAGTGGGTTTCCCTTCTCCTGTCTCTTTTTAGTTGAGCTCGATGATCTTGGAGCTACAGCTCGGACACATTTACAGCAGGCTCTGACATTGGGCAGGGAGAGCAGTTCTGAAGCTGAATATGGCCCAAGTATGGCTCCTGAACTGTGTAGAAGCCAGGCATTCCCAGATGGTTCCGGAGTGGTGCTTCCAAACACCTCCCTGGCTGAGCTCCTCCCACACCCACTATCTTCATAGGCCGTGGGTTCCCAGACAGAGCAATAAAATGAGAATACCTGCATCTTATATTACATCTTATAATAGACTTGTAAGCAAAAACAACAAAAACCCAAATAAGACCCTCAAAGTCAAACATCCCCTCTGTTACCACTATCATTTATAAAAGAAAGGACATTTTGGGGCACCTGGGTGGCTCAGTCAGTTAAGCGTCCGACTCTTGATCTCTTGACTTGGGTCTCGATCTTGGGGTTGTGAGTTCAAACCCTGCATTAGGCTCCACTTGAAAAAAAAAGAAAGGACCTTTTAATTCCCGCAAAATAGGAAAGTCATAACCTCAGGATAAAACACTTGGATACACTTGGTGTAAAGGAAAGCTTATTACTTTATCTTTTTTTCTCTTCTCATTTTGCTGTAGGTTGATGGAAGTCTGTCACATACAACTTGGGAGCCACACTTTCAGCTGCAATGTGCAACGGAAGGTATATGAAAGTTCCAGACCTGTCCTTGGGAGCTCATGCCTGGAATCTCAGCTGAAGACAACCTTCAAAATCATCTTCTCCAACCTCCTTCTCAGTGTTTAGATAAACTAAATAACACAACAAGGTCTGGTGATGGAGATAAGACTATGACATAGTGTAAAAAGTGAGAAATCCTCTCAAAGAGGTAGGAAAATGTCCAATGGGAAGTAAGAGAAGAGGGAAAGCCGAGGTTTCAGGGATGCAGCATATGAGCCAGACTTTGAGGAGTGCTGTGATTTAGACCCATGGCTCTCAAATTTAATATACATCAGAATCAACCCAGAACTGGGCCTCTTGGTTAGTATGACAGTTTTCCGGGGGGTGATGCTGCTGCTTTGGGGACCACACTTTGAGAACCATGGATTTAGAGCTGCAGACACTGGGGCTTAGGCAGAGGTGCAGAGGCCCGCAAGTAGTGTAGGTTGGTGCAGGTAAGACGGGCAGAGAGGATTTTGTAGAATAGTGAATGCCATGTGAGGGAGCTCAGACTTTATTTGAATAGGCAATGGGGAGCCATACAAGAGTTTTGAGCCAAAGAGTAGAATTTAAAACAGTATCACATAAAAAGCAATGAAGTGCTAGCACATGCTACAATGTGGATGGACCTTGAAGACCATGCTAAGTGCAGGAAGCCAGTCACAAAGGACCATGTATTGTATGATTCCATTTATGTGAAATACCCAGAGTTGGCAAATCCATAGAGAAAGAAAGCAGATCAGTGAGTGCCAGGGGCTGGGGAGAGGAAGCTGTGGACAATGACTGCTTAATGGGTAAAAGGTTTCTTTTTGAGGTGATGAAAATGTTCTAGAACTGGATAGTGGTGATAGTTGCACAACCTTGTGAATGCACTAAATGTCACTAATGGTAAATTTTATGCTCCGTGTATTTTACTATAATAAAAAAAACCCCACATCATATTTCTTATAAAATTAGATTGTGTCACATGAGACTATTTCAGATGTAATGTTAATAGATAAAAAAAAAATACAAAACTATGTATGTAGAACGGTTGTAACCATTTCAGGATGTAACTTTACATATAGAAGAAAGATCAGAAATAACTTACTATTAGTTGTGTGTATGTGTGTGTGTTTTGGATGGTGAAAATAATGTGATTTCTCCTTTGTCACAGTGTTTCTTAATTTTCAATAAATAACCAGATATTACTCATATAATTACAAAACTGCTTTAGAAGAGGAGAAAAAGGGGGCACCTGGGTGCCTCAGTCAGTTAAGCGTCTGCCTTCAGGTCAGGTCATGATTCCAGGGTCCTGGGATCGAGCCCCATGTTGGGTTCCCTGCTCAGCAGAAAGCCTCATTCTCCCTCTCCCTCTGCCTGCCGCTCCCCCTGCTTGTGCTCTCTCACTCTCTCTGTCAAATAAATAAATAAAATTTAAAAAAAAAAAAGGAAAGGAGAGAAAGGAGACTACCATAGGGATATTGAAGTGAAGATACTTGGTGAAGATAGATACTTGGTGGGAAGATAACTTCACCAAGAATACCTGAGTGTTATCTGCAAAGGCAGGATTGAGCCTGAGGTATGGGACAGATGTGTGTCCCAGATGCTAGGACTGAGAAGTCAGACTGACATGAGTGACCCAGGAGGGGACCAGTATGAGGAAGTAAGCTGTCCCCAGCAGAAGTGGTAACTTCCCACCATCTAGAGGTCTTCTCCTTGGCATCCAGCCTTTCTATGTACTTTCCCTTGGTTTTCTTCCTTCATTCAGCTGGCAGCGTGTCTTAGGGATTTCATTTGTTCATCCATTCCTTTTTCCCAACAAATATTTGTTGAGCATCTACTATGCGCCTCCAATACTTTATCCATGTAGCTAAGTTGCAGTCTTGTTATTCTGGCCAGCTGGGTCTGGTTTAACACAGCAGAATTTTATACTGCTTCTCTCTTTCATTTTCTAAACAGAACTCTTTTCTATTCCTGGTCCAAGCTGCAGCCTCCTCTCTCAATTCCTCTGGGTAGTGAAGAGGTAATCATTCCTTTTCTGTTTCACTTCTCTGGATTGTGCCCTTGAGTTCAGGCTAGACATTGCAGTCCAGACGAGGTTCTGGACATCCCGATGGCGGGGTCAGTAAAAGCTTCCCCAAGTGGTGCCTTGTCCTCCTTGGGTCCAACACTCCCATGCAAAAGCCCTGCTACTTTATTCTGAGCAAGCCCCGTTAGCTCGGACTCATCTCTGCTTCTCTACCAGCTTCTTCTCTCTACTTTTGCCGCTTCTTGGTCACTAGCTTACACCTTATAGGCCGTGCTTTTTCTGCTTTAGACCCGGATCTATTATCTCCACTTTTTTAAAAAAAATTTTATTGTTATGTTAATCACCATACATTACATCATTAGTTTTAGATGTAGTGTTCCATGATGCATTGTTTGTGCATAACACCCAGTGCTCCATGCAGAACGTGCCCTCTTTAATACACATCACCAGGCTAACTTATCCTCCCACCCCTCTCCCCTCTAGAACCCTCAGTTTGTTTTTCAGAGTCCATCATCTCTCATGGTTCGTCTCCCCCTCCGATTTCCCCCCCTTCATTTTTCCCCTCCTGCTATCTTCTTCTTTTTTTTTTCTTAACATATATTGCATTATTTGTTTCAGAGGTACAGATCTGAGATTCAACAGTCTTGCACAATTCACAGCGCTCACCATAGCACATACCCTCCCCAGTGTCTATCACCCAGTCACCCCATCCCTCCCACCCCACCCCCCACTCCAGCAACCCTCAGTATGTTTCCTGAGATTAGGAATTCCTCATATCAGTAAGGTCATATGATACATGTCTTTCTCTGTTTGACTTATTTCGCTCAGCATAATACCCTCCAGTTCCATCCACGTCGTTGCAAATGGCAAAATCTCATTCCTTTTGATGGCTGCATAATATTCCATTGTATATATATACCACTTCTTCTTTATCCATTCATCTGTCGATGGACACCTTGGCTCTTTCCACAGTTTGGCTATTGTGGACATTGCTGCTATAAACATCAGGGTGCACATACCCCTTCAGATCCCTACATTTGTATCTTTGGGGTAAATACCCGGTAGTGCAATTGCTGGATCATATGGTAGCTCTATTTTCAACTTTTTGAGGAACCTCCATACTGTTTTCCAGAGTGGCTGCATTCCCACCAACAGTGTAGGAGGGTTCCCCTTTCTCCGCATCCCTGCCAACATCTGTCATTTCCTGACTTGTTAATTTTAGCCATTCTGACTGGTGTGAGGTGGTATCTCATTGAGGTTTTGATTTGGATTTCCCTGATGCCGAGCGATGTTGAGCACTTTTTCATGTGTCTGTTGGCCATTTGGATGCCTTCTTTGGAAAAATGTCTGTTCATGTCTTCTGCCCATTTCTTGATTGGATTCTTTGCTCTTTGGGTGTTGAGTTTGATAAGTTCTTTATAGATTTTGGATACTAGCCCTTTATCTGATATGTCATTTGCAAATACCTTCTCCCATTCTGTCGGTTGTCTTTTGGTTTTGTTGACTATTTCTTTTGCTTTGCAAAAGCTTTTTATCTTGATGAAGTCCCAATAGTTCATTTTTGCCCTTGCTTCCCTTGCCTTTGGCGATGTTTCTAGGAAGAAGTTGCTGTGGCTGAGGTCGAAGAGGTTGCTGCCTGTGTTCTCCTTTAGGATTTGGATGGACTTCTGTCTCACATTTAGGTCTTTCAACCACTTGGAGTCTATTTTTGTGTGTGGTGTAAGGAAATGGTCCAGTTTCATTCTTCTGCATGTGGCTGTCCAATTTTCCCAACACCATTTATTGAAGAGACTGTCTTTTTTCCACTGGACATTCTTTCCTGCTTTGTCAAAGATTAGTTGACCACAGAGTTGAGGGTCCATTTCTGGGCTCTCTATTCTGTTCCATTGATCGATGTGTCTGTTTTTGTGCCAGTACCATACTGTCTTGATGATGACAGCTTTGTAGTAGAGCTGGAAGTCCGGAATTGTGATGCCGCCAGCTTTGCTTTTCTTTTTCAACATTCCTCTGGCTATTCGGGGTCTTTTCTGGTTCCATACAAATTTTAGGATGATTTGTTCCATTTCTTTGAAAAAAGTGGATGGTATTTTGATGGGGATTGCATAGAATGTGTAGATTGCTCTAGGTAGCATTGACATCTTCACAATATTTGTTCTTCCAATCCACGAGCATGGAACGTTTTTCCATTTCTTTGTGTCTTCCTCAATTTCTTTCATGAGTATTTTATAGTTTTCTGAGTACAGATCCTTTGCCTCTTTGGTTAGATTTATTCCTAGGTATCTTATGGTTTTGGGTGCAATTGTAAATGGGATCGACTCCTTCATTTCTCTTTCTTCTGTCTTGTTGTTGGTGTATAGGAATGCCACTGATTTCTGTGCATTGATTTTATATCCTGCTACTTTACTGAATTCCTGTATGAGTTCTAGCAGTTTTGGGGTGGAGTCTTTTGGGTTTTCCACATAAAGTATCATATCATCTGCAAAGAGTGAGAGTTTGACTTCTTCTTTGCCAATCTGGATGCCTTTTATTTCTTTTTGTTGTCTGATTGCTGTGGCTAGGACTTCTAATACTATGTTGAATAGCAGTGGTGATAGTGGACATCCCTGCCGCATTCCTGACCTTAGGGGGAAAGCTCTCAGTTTTTCCTCATTGAGAATGATATTCGCTGTAGGTTTTTCATAGATGGCTTTTATGATATTGAGGTATGTACCCTCTATCCCTATACTCTGAAGAGTTTTGATCAAGAAAGGATGCTGTACTTTGTCAAATGCTTTTTCTGCATCTATTGAGAGGATCATATGATTCTTGTTCTTTCTTTTGTTAATGTATTGTATCACGTTGATTGATTTGCGGATGTTGAACCAACCTTGCAGCCCAGGGATAAATCCCACTTGGTCGTGGTGAATAATCCTTTTAATGTACTGTTGGATCCTATTGGCTAATATTTTGGTGAGAATTTTTGCATCCATGTTCATCAGGGATATTGGTCTGTAATTCTCCTTTTTGATGGGGTCTTTGTCTGGTTTTGGGATCAAGGTAATGCTGACCTCATAAAACGAGTTTGGAAGTTTTCCTCCCATTTCTATTTTTTGGGACAGTTTCTGAAGAATAGGTATTAATTCTTCTTTAAATGTTTGGTAGAATTCCCTGGGAAACCATCTGGCCCTGGGCTTTTGTTTGTTGGGAGAGTTTTGTTGAGTGCTTCAATTTCCTTAGTGGTTATAGGTCTGTTCAGGTTTTCTCTTTCTTCCTGGTTCAGTTTTGGTAGTTGATACATCTCTAGGAATGCATCCATTTCTTCCAGGTTATCTAATTTGCTGGCTTAGAGTTGCTCATAATATGTTCTTACAATTGTTTGTATTTCTTTGGTGTTGGTTGTGATCTCTCCTCTTTCATTCATGATTTTGTTTATTTGGGTCCTTTCTCTTTTCTTTTTGATAAGTCTGGCCAGGGGTTTATCAATCTTGTTAATTCTTTCAAAGAACCAGCTCCTAGTTTCATTGATCTGTTCTACTGTTCTTTTGGTTTCTATTTCATTGATTTCTGCTCTGATCTTTATGATTTCTCTTCTCCTGCTGGGTTTAGGCTTTATTTGCTGTTCTTTCTCCAGCTCCTTTAGGTGTAGGGTTAGGTTGTGTACTTGAGACCTTTCTTGTTTCTTGAGAAAGGCTTGTATTGCTATATACTTTCCTCTCAGGACTGCCTTTGCTGCATCCCAAAGATTTTGAATAGTTGTGTTTTCATTTTCATTGGTCTCCATGAATTTTTAAAATTCTTCTTTAATTTCCTGGTTGACCCATTCATTCTTTAGTAGGATGCTCTTTAGCCTCCATGTATTTGAGTTCTTTCCAACTTTCCTCTTGTGATTGAGTTCTAGTTTCAAAGCATTGTGGTCTGAAAATAGGCAGGGAATGATCCCAATCTTTTGGTACTGCTTGAGACCTGATTTATGACCAAAAATGTGATCGATTCTGGAGAATGTTCCATGGGCACTAGAGAAGAATGTGTATTCCATTGCTTTGGGATGGAATGTTCTGAATATGTCTGTGAAGTCCATTTGGTCCAGTGTGTCATTTAAAGTCTTTATTTCCTTGTTGATCTTTTACTTAGACGATCTGTCCATTTCAGTGAGGGGGGTGTTAAAGTCCCCCACTATTATTGTCTTGTTGTTGATGTGTTTCTTTGCTTTTGTTATTAATTGCCTTATATAATTGGCTGCTCCCATGTTAGGGGCATAGATATTTACAATTGTTAGATCTTCTTGTTGGACAGACCCTTTAAGTAGGATATAGTGTCCTTCCTCATCTCTTATTACAGTCTTTGGTTTAAAATCTAATTTGTCTGATATAAGGATTGCCACCCCAGCTTTCTTTTGGTGTCCATTAGCATGGTAAATGGTTTTCCACCGCCTCACTTTCAATCTGGGGGTGTCTTTGGGTCTAAAATGAGTCTCTTGCAGACAGCATATTGATGGGTCTTGTTTTTTAATCCAATCTGATAGCCTGTGTCTTTTGATTGGGGCATTTAGCCCATGTACATTCAGGGTAACTATTGAAAGATAGGAATTTAGTGCCATTGTATTGCCTGTAAGGTGACTGTTACTGTATATTTTTTGTGTTCCTTTCTGGTCTATGTTGCTTTTAGGCTCTCTCTTTGCTTAGAGGACCCCTTTCAAGATTTCTTGTAGGGCTGATTTCGTGTTTGCAAATTCCTTTAGTTTTTGTTTGTCCTGGAAGCTTTTTATCTCTCCTTCTATTTTCAATGACAGCCTAGCTGGATATAGTATTCTTGGCTGCATATTTTTCTCATTTAGTGCTCTGAATATATCCTGCCAGTCCTTTCTGGCCTGCCAGGTCTCTGTGGATAAGTCTGTTGCCAATCTAATGTTTCTACCATTGTAGGTTACATATCTCTTCTCCCGAGCCGCTTTCAGGATTTTCTCTTTGTCTCTGAGATTCGTAAGCTTTTCTATTAGATGTTGGGGTGTTGACCTATTTTTATTGATTTTGAGAGGGGTTCTCTGTGCTTCCTGGATTTTGATGCCTGTTTCCTTCCCCAATTTAAGGAAGTTCTCTGCTATAATTTGCTCCAATATACCTTCGGCCCCTCTCTCTCTTTCTTCTGGGATCCCAATTGTTCTAATGTTGTTTCGTCTTATGGTATCGCTTATCTCTCGAATTCTGCCCTCGTGATCCAGTAGTTGTTGATCTCTCTTTTTCTCAGCTTCTTTATTTTCCATCATTTGGTCTTCTATATCACTGATTCTGTCTTCTGCCTCATTTATCCTAGCAGTTAGCGCCCCCATATTTGATTGCACCTCATTAATAGCCTTTTTGATTTCGACTTGGTTAGATTTTAGTTCTTTTATTTCTCCAGAAAGGGTTTCTCTAATAACTTTCATGCTTTTTTCAAGCCCAGCTAGTATCTTTAAAGTGATGATTCTGAACTCTAGATCCGACATCGTACTAATGTCCGTATTGAGTAGGCCCCTGGCAGTCGGTACTACCTCTTGTTCTTTTTGTTGAGGTGATTTTTTCCATCTTGTCATTTTGTCCAGAGGAGAATAGATTAATGAGAGAACAAAATGCTAACAGGGTAACAACGTCCCCAGAAAATATACTCTAAACAAATCAGAAAAGACCTGAAGCAGGGGGAAAAGAAAGGGAAAGAGAGAAAAAAGAAAAAGAAAAAGAGAAAGATAAAAACAAACAAAAACAGAACAAAACAAAACAAAAAAAACAGAATATGATCAAATATGACCAGGCTGGTACATAGATCAGTGCCACACACTAGATTTTGGGTGTATTTTGGTCTGTTAGAAGAAAGTGCCTCCCAAAATTTTAAAGAAAGAAAAACTTATATATGTACAAAAATAAGGGTTGATATGGTGAAGGGATGGAATTTGACTGTAAAGATGAAAATTATAATTTATAAAAGGAATTGATAAGAAGTTGTTTGAAAAAAGAAAGAAGAGGATTTAAAAAAAAAAAGAAAAAAAGGGAGAGAATGTGATCAGGCAGGAGAGTAGGAAAAAACCATACACTAGAGATTTAGGGTATATTTTGATCTGTTAGAAGAAACTATATCAAAATTTTAAAGAAAGAACAACTTATATATATATGCCAAAAATATGGGTAACTACTATGAAGGGATAGAATTAGACTCTAAAAATGAAAAATAAAAATGTTTTTTAAAAAAGGGATTGATAAGATGTTTGTTGAAAAAGGGAAAAAGAAAAATTCAAAAAAAAAAAAAAAAGACAGTTAAAAAAATTAACTTTGAAAGACTAAAGAATCATGGTAAAAAAGCCATGGATTCTATGTGCAGTATTCCCCTAGCGCTGGAGTTCTGCCATTCTCATTGATCAGTTAACTTGGTCTTGGCTGGCTGTTCTTGCTGATCTTCTGGGGGAGGAGCCTGTTGCCGTGGTTCCCAAATGTCTTTGCCGGAGGCGGAATTGTCCCACCCTTGCCCGGTCTGGGCTAAGTAATCTGCTTGGGTTTGCTCTCGGGAGCTTTTGTTCCCTGCAAGCTTTCTGTACAGCTTTGGAGGCTGAGAGTGAAAATGGCGGCTTCCCAATCTCCGCCCCGGAGGAGCCGAGAACTCGGGGCCCACTCCTCAGTGCGCCCCCAGAGAAAAGCAGTCAGTCACTCCCATCTCCCCGGTCTCCGGCCGCACTCCGTGCTCACCCGGCCTGTGACCGAGCGTTTCTGTCTCTGGCACCCGACCCCGTGTGGAGTCTCCAAACCCAGCAGATCCCTGCGGTGCGCTCCCGCGCTGCTCCTCCTGGGGGAGGAAGGTGAGTCTCCCCAGATCTGCCGCTTGTTGGGTCCCTGCTGGAGGAGCAGTGGCCCGACTGTGCCGCGGATCACGGTTTATGGCAACCCCGAGCTGAGAGAGCTCCGTCTCTGCAGCCGGCTTCCCCGCTCCGATACCTGGGAGCTCTGCCACACTCAGGCACCCCCGGTCTTTCTGTGACCCCGAGGGTCCTGAGACCACACTGTCCCACGAGGGTTCCACCCCTGCTTAGCCACTGGAGCAACGTCCCTCAGCGGAGCGGACTTCTAAAAGTTCCGATTTTGTGCTCCCCGGCTCTATCACTTGCCAGAAGCGGCCGACGGAGGCCCCCTCCCCCGCCGTCTATCCTCCTGAATATCGCCTCGGATTCACTTCTCTACACGTCCTACCTTCCAGAAAGTGGTCGCTTTTCTGTTCAGAGAGTTGTTGCTATTCTTTTCTTCGATCTCCTGTTGAGTTCGTATGTGTTCAGAATGGTTTGATCCCTATCCAGCTGAATTCCTGAGACCAGACGAAATCCAGGTCTCCTACTCCGCCATCTTGCTCCGCCCCCCTATTATCTCCACTTTTTATTTTTACTCTTAAGTCATCATGGCCCTCTCCTCAGAACATGGATGTGGCCCAAACTTACATTCGTGAATTCTCACGGTGTGGCCATGGCTATAGAGGTTTGAGAAACAGTCTGTTTTTTCAAAGGGTCATGGTCAGAGGCAAGTTCATACTGTGCTTTTCTTGATGCCTCCTTGTTAATCTTTTACAACTCTAGCTCCTGGCCACATAGTGGGTGCCTGGTTAATATTTGGGGAAACAGATCAGGAGTAGTATGTTGCAGATTCAGGACAAAGAAAGAATCAGGTAAATATTGTATTAGTTAGTGTTCACTGGAGAAACAAAACTGATAGGATGTGTATAATGTGTGTATATATACATATATATAAAGAGACTTATTTTAAGGAATTGACTCAGGTGATTCTGGGGGTTGGTGAGTCCAAAATCTGTAGGGTAGGCCAGCTGGCTGGAGACTCAGGGTGCAGTCACAGTTCAAGTCTGAAGGCCGTCTGTTAGCAGAATTCCCTTTTCCTCTGGGGATGTCAGTCTTTTTCTATAAAGGCCTTCAACTGATTGGATGAGTCCTATCTACATTATGGAGGATAATCTGCTTTACTCAAAGTCTACTAATTTAAATGTTAATCTCATCTAAAAATACCTTCACAGAAACATCTAGAATAATGTTTGACCAAATATCTGGGTACCATGGGCTAGCCAAGTTAACATGTGAAGTTCACCATCACAAATACTATTGGGTTTATTGTTTGCTCTTTAGGTAAGAACTCTAGGGCATCAAGAATAATACTGTGAGTGGAAAATGCTGTGTTTCACAGACATGATCTCATGTGTTCCACAAATATTTATTATTTTTACCCTCTGGGGAGGCTCCTTGGCCCTGCAGAGATTACCAAAATGTTCAGGATACCATCCTGGACCCCTAGGAGCTTCCAGTCAACAGGGAGGAATGGGATCTGTCCAAACAGCAGTCTGTGTGTGTGTGTGTGTGTGTGTGTGTGTGTGTGTGTGTGTGAGAGAGAGAGAGAGAGTACCAACTCTCTCATCTTTGCAGCACACTCCATCAAACTGGCCCCACACATGCACAGCTCATCATTTTTACCTGCATATCCTTGCCAACACTTCAAACTAGAAACCAAGTAAAGGGCTCACTGAATAGTAACAATGTCTGGGCTTGAATCCTGTCTGTGGCCCATAAAGGCAGATCTTTACAGAGACCTCTTTGCCTCAGTTTCAAGAACAATTGCACCTTTTTCTAGGCAGGAGGGCAGTGACATAATTGATAAAAGATACTTGGCAGAGTGGTACCTGGTACCCAGCTAGCCATCAACACTCAATTAGTGTTCACTCTTGTTGTTAAGGGTCATCTTCCTTTCCAAGTTTTCGTATTCAAGAGAGGAGCATTTTCCCAGTTAGCCTGACCTAAACCCTCTAGGTCCCTTTTCCTCCCCTCCTTATCTTCTATATGCAAATACTATATATTTGGCAAAGAGTGGAGAATTTTCAGATCCTTTATCTCCCTTCTCATCAGAATCTAAAAGTAAGCTTGATGAAAGTATAATTTTGCTCACTGAGAAAATAAATAGATGTTGCATCACAGAAAAGGTGTGTGAAGGCACCACATGACAGAGTGGCTGTGAGGATATTAACGTATCAATGTCGAATCACTATGTTGTATACCTGAAATTAATATAATATCATATATCAACTATACTTCAATTAAAAATAAAAAAAGAAAGAAACGATGTGTGATTCCAAAACAGTCAAGCCAGTTTTCAGTCAGAACACCCTGAATGACCATTTCACTTTCTACCCCACTCACAGCAACGTGGAGCTTTACGTTTATGACTGCTAATTTGATAAGTAGAGAATAGTTTCTGGATGGTTAATCTTTATTTTTACTTATGAAATTGGACATTTTCTTTGTCCATTCATTTCTTACTTGGGGATTGCCTGGTTGTGTCCGCTCATTTTTTAAAGATGATTTTTCTAGAACAGTTTTAGGTTCACAGCAAAGTTGTGAGGAGGGTACCACAGTCTTCCTTTATCCATGGGGGATACATTCCAAGAGCTGCAGTGCATGCCTGAAACCACAGATAGGACTGAACCCTGTATATATTATGTTTTCTCCTACATACACCTATCTATGATAGAGTTTGATTTATAAATTAGGCACAATAAGAGATGAACAATGATAACTAATACTGAAATAGAACAATTATAACAATACACTGTAATAAAAGTGTGAATGTGATCTCCCTCTCAAAATTTTATTGTACTTACCCTTCATGATGTGAGATGATAAAGTGCCTACATGATGAGATGAAGTGAGGTGAATGACCTAGGCATTGTGACATAGCTTTAAGCTACTATTGACCTTCTGATGATATGTCAGAAGGACGATCATCTGCTTCTGGACCACAGTTGACCATGGGTAACTGAACCTCAGAAAGCAAAACCGTGGATAAGGGGGAAACCAGTGTAGAGAGATTTTCCATAATCCTCCTGGCCCCACACATCACATGCATAGCTTCCTCTATTATAAAAATCCCTCACTAGAGGGTATGATTTTTAAAATTGATAACCTATGTTGGGACATCATAATCACTCAGAGTCCATAGTTTACTTTAGGGTTCACTCTTAGGGTTGTATAGTCTATGGGTGTGGACAAGTGTATAATATGTATCCTTCATTATGGTATCATACAAAGTATTTTCAGTACCCTGGAAATCCCTGTGCTCCACTCTATCATCTCTTCCCTTGACCCCTAACCCCTGGCAACCACTGATCTTAGATAGTCTCCATAGTTTTGCCTTTTCCAGAATGTCATATAGTTGGAATCATACAGTGTGTAGCCTTTTCAGACTGGCTTCTTTCACCTAGTAATATGCATATAATGTTCCTTCATGTCTTTTATGGCTTGATAGCTCATTTCTATTTATGACTGAATTATATTCCATTGGCTGGATGTACCACAGTTAATCTATTCACATACTGAAGGACATCTTGGTTGCTTCCAACTTTTGGCAGTTACGGATAAAACTGCTATAAACGTCTGTGTGCAGGTTTTTGGGTGGATATTAAGTTTTCGACTCCTTTGAATAAATACTAAGGAGGATGATTTTGGATTGTATGGTGAGATTACATTTAACTTTATAAGAAACTGCCAATCGGTCTTCCAAAGTGGTCATACCATTTTGAATTCCCAGGAGCAATGAATGGCAGTTCCTGTTGCTCCATATCTTCACCAGCATTTGGTGCAGTCAGTGTTCTGGATTTTGGTAATTCTAATAGGTATAGTAGTAGTACCATACAACACAGTAATTTGTTGTTCTAGCACCATCTGTTGAAAAGACTATCTTTGCTTCATTGTGTTGCCTGTGCTCCTTTGTCAAAGATCAGTTGACTATATTTATGGGGGTTTATTTCCGGACTCTTTATTCTGTTCCATTGATCTATTTGTCTAGTGTTTCATCAATACCATACTGTTTTGATTACTCTAGCTTTATAGTAAGACTTAAAGTCAAGTAGTGTCAGTCCTCCAAATTTGTTCTTCTCCTTTAATATCAAGTTGGCTATTCTGGGTCTTTTGCCTCTCCATATAAACTTTAGAATGCTTGTCAACATCCACAAACATCCATTGTGTTGATCTATAGATCAATTTGGGAAGAACTGACAATACTGAGTGTTCCTGTCTATGAACATGGAATATCTCTCCATTTATTTAGTTCTTTGATTTCATTCATCAGAGTTTTATAGTTTTCTTCAGGTAGATCTTATACTTATTTTGTTATATTTATATCTAAGTATTTCATTTTTTCAGGTGATAATGTAAATGGTATTGTGTTTTTAATTTCAAATTCCACTTGTTCATTGCTAGTATATAAGAAAGTGATTGACTTTTATATATCAAGCTTGTATCCTCCAACCTTGGTATAATTGCTTATTAGTTTCAGGTTTGCTTTTTTTTAATCAATTCTTCCAGATTTTCTATGTAGACAATAATGTCATCTGACAGCAAAGATAGTTTTATGTCTTCCTTTAAAATATGTATACATTTTTAATTTCCTTTTCTTGTTATATTGCATTAGCAAGAACTTCTAGTTTGATGTTGAAAAGGAGTGGTGAGAGGGAGTAGCTTTGCCTCATACCTAATCTTAGTGTCTGCTCGTTTTTTTCTAATGGGGTCTTAGTCTCTTTCTTTCTTTCTTAACATATTAATGCTTTCCATATTATGATCATTAACTGAGTCATATTTATGCCAAATATTCTTTTAGATTGCTGTTTAAAAAAATGTTTATAATATTTCCTGCATAAAGGAGTTAACTTCTATGTGTTCAAATCTATCAGTCTTTCTCCTTGTGATTTCTGAAAGTAAACCTGCAGTTTCCTTTCTCCATTTAAGTGAAATAGAGACAGAGCCCTCCCACCTCAGCCTCTCCACAGCATACCATCAGATGCCTTTGGCACACTGCTTCTGAACAACCGCTGAAGGCAGAACCAAGAGAGGTGCCATAGCTTGAAACTCAGGCGCCCACATGGGGGCTAAGGGATAATTGTTTGGAGGAAGATCAACTTCCCGGAATATTTACCCAAGAAAGGATTTTTTGCCTTAAAAATCCCTCCTACCAGAGCTATGATGGGTTGGTTCTGAAGGAAAGTTTTAGTTCAGTAGAAGAATACATTTGAGATGTGTGTGTGGGAAGGTATGGAGTGGGCATCAGAAATGAGAGACAGAATAAACTATAAACCACCGAAAGGGGGAAAGGGGCCTTACCAGGGGCCTGGAAAACTAAGCAATCTTTTCCTAGTTCCTGTTTTTAAAGACCTAGTATGTCGTTCAGTGAAATAGCTGTTATTTAGCTGAAGTCATAACTTGCGTATTTAAGTCTTCCATGTGAACAGAGTGTAAAATGGTGAAAGCTTAGAGGTAATTTAGATGTTTATGGGTCTGTGTAAAGTGTTGGTGTTGCTTTCTAATCTAGAATCCTTTCTATATTCAGAGCTGAAAAACTGAGGAAGGAAGTGAGGCTGGTTGGAAGTTAACACTTCCTTTTTTAAGGATAATAGCAACCCAGAAAGAGTTTTACAGGCTTGGGGAAGGGAGTAGGGTGGTCAACCAGCACAGTTTACCTGGGACTGAGGGTTTCCCAGGATGCAGGACTTTCAGTATTAAAACTTGAATAGTCCCATGCAAACTGGGACAGTCAGTCAGTCATCCAGGTTTGCTGGTCATACACACACACACACACACATGCACACACCCCTACTGATTGACTTGGTTCAAACTCTACCCATTTTGATCATTGTTCCACTTACCTGGGGACTGGGTTTCATTGCATTCAAGGTTTGCTGACTCTGGAAATTATACTCATTTTCTTAATCAGAAGAGTAAGAAAAATAGAACAGAAGTACTGAACTTCAGACATTTAACAGCATACGAGAGTTGCCTGTTTATTTGTTTGCCTGTTTCCATTGTGGGCTCTATGCCAGCGGATGTTCTTTGTCTCACTTGGTTCCACGCCCAGTGTCTAGCACATAGTCAGCATCTACCATTTGCTGAATGGGTATGTCAACAATTAAAAACAGAAATTCCTGAAGATATGAGAGTTGTTTCCAACATCTAAAATCGTTTTTCTAGTTTAATAACAAATAATGTTAAAGTACAAAAAAAAAAAAAAGTCACGCACAATCTCTTTTAAGAAAAAAGTTTATCCTAAGCTCCATAGCATTACTCTAAGCAATGACAGTGAAACTCACATGAACGGTGGGAAAAGACAACCTACTGATGGCCTAAGAAATGAAACTGAATTGGGTTGACTTTGGGCTGCATCATTGTAATTTCATTTCTCAATTTTACAAATAAGCAATGGGTTTTGGGAGGTGGTCTCCCCGTTGAATCCATTCATTTATATTTTGTGGGAGGTGTTAATACATATCTTGTATCTTCTTTTAACTCAACCCTTTCAGCTCAACCAGGGATTGGAAAGACTTTAGAGGCTGATGGGCAGGAGTGTCCATGAAGAGGCCAGTTAGGTGAGGAGGTGCTCAGTGTGGAGACCCAGGGAGGTATGTCAGGAAAATCTAAAAATTACCACTTACCGCCAATCCTTTGTGAGAGCCCAACGGAGGCCTCCCTTGTTTTAATTTGGGTGATCTGCTTGTTCTTGAACATTTGTGAGTACTTCCATTCAGGTGGTAATGGAGACAATGAAGAAAATGGGCCTTGGCCCTCTTCCATCCATTTGTCTGAAGAGCTGACAGCTCATTAACTTCTCCAGCTGCTGTTCCTGAGCTTCTAAGAGATGCCACCATCCTTTCTATGTGAAGATGAAGACATTCAGAGTGGCTAAGGGAGAAGAGTCACTCACAGAGGAATGTGTATCCACTTACCTACCACACCCTTCACCATGCTGCCCCAGTCCAGGTGCGTGGGGACCATTCTCCTCCCCATGATGGAGGCTCCTTCTGTTCTCAGGCATCTCCAGCAACTCAGAATCCCTTTTAGGCTGCTTTCTCCTTCTCTGAGTCTGTGGGTGAATCGTGAGGCCCTTTCACTTCTGCTTTCCTAAAATCCCTCAAATCGCTGGCTTAACTGGTATGTCCAGGAGTTTCACTTCTCAAAATGTGTTTAAGGGATCTGAATTACAAATGAGAGAGAGCAGCATGTCTCTTAGTTAGAAAATATCCAAAACTTAAGAAAGAAAGAAAGAAAGAAAGAAAGGAGGGAGGGAAGGAAGGAAGGAAGGAAGGAAGAAAGGAAGGAGAAAGGGAAGGAAAGAAAGAAGGAAGGAAGGAAGAAAGAAAGGAGGGAAGGAAGGAAGGAAGGAAAGAAGGAAGGTAAGAAGAAAGGAAGGAGGGAAGGAAGGAAGGTCTCAGAAAATGAGATACATTAAAAGGCTATTTAACCAATATTGCAGACACTAAAGTTCCATAAAAGAAAGATACAATTATTAAAAACAAGGTTTGTAAACATTTTAATTTTTCCTTAACTGGCCTCGAGCAGACCAGATGACTCACACCTGGCCCGCTGAGATCAGCCTGCAGTCTGGGGAGCTGTAACACATTTGTGTGGCTTATCCTATTTAACATGCAGACCCAACTTTGTGTCATGTGATTCTCACAGAAACTGATCTACTACAAATTTCTCTGTAAGTCTACCTAGTATACACATTTCATTTACCACCTAGGCGACACACACCACTGTGTACCATTAAACATACCCTAGCGAAGCGTGTCGTTTGCTTGCTTAATCCCTGAGGGTGAAGGGATGTCAGTTGTCTCATCCTTTCAACGTTGCCGTGGATGCAGCTCCACTCCCTTTATCTTGGCAGAGATGATTTTTCTGTTCTCTCCCATATTTCTTTGTGTCTTTCATGCATGTTTGTGCCCGAAAAGGCAGGCTTTATACTGGTCCACTATTTGTGCTTATTTCTCCGTGATTGTCCAAAAACGGATTTGCTGGATCCGAAAATATGACCAGTTTTATGGCTCTTACTGGCTTTTGCTAGATTTTTAAAGAAAGAATGAGATGGTTTTCCCAGTCACTTTCTAGTCACTTGGTAGACTTACTCTAAATACTTGTTGGAGAATTCCTCTTTTCTTTGAAAAGACATCACATGCAGAACCTTCTGAGATGCAGTCCAAGGATGAGTATCCAGGCTCAAGCATCCATTCTGTGCATAGCCCCTGGATCCCAAGGCCGTATCATGCGTGACCCGGAGACCCACAAAAGTAGTCTTGCTTGAATAGCATAAGAGGCCGAAGATCCTGCTAGAGAAAAGTCCTAGCTGAGGTAAAAAACCATTCATTCCTAGTCACTTTTCTTTTTAAGACATTACTCGTCATTTTTAAACTCTAGTAAAACAGAGATGATCCTTGGTATAACCTATGGGTACCTTTCATAGAGATGGATAATTCCATCTGCCAATCTGTTTGGACCCTGACTTGTAAAGGGGATTTAGTTGTTAATTCCTTTATTTATGTTGAGTAGATGCTAAGAGAAGCCTAAGCAAGTATGTAGAAGCTGAGGGGAGACTTGACTAAGGAGGTGAAATCTGAGCGGGTCTCTGAAGGATGATGGGTTTCACCATGTGGGCAGAAGAGAAGCTGGGTTGGGCAGGGTATTGCCAAGATGTCCTGAAGAGCTTGGATTTTGTCTTGTTTGGTGCCATTGAAGACTTTATTTATTTTTAAAGATTTTATTTATTTATTAGAGAGAGAGAGAGAAAACACAGAGGGAGAGTGTGAGGGAGGAGCAGACTCCCCACTGAGCAGAGAGCCTGATGCAGGGCTCGATCCCAGGACCCTGAGATCATGACCTGAGCCAAAAGCAGCCACTCAACTGACTGAGCCACCCAGGAGCCCCGTCATTGAACACTTTAAAGCAGCAGAAAGGCAGGAGTCTGAATTAGTACAGTGACCTTTTACTTTACAAAGGTCTCATTAAGAAATCTTGCATGTTCTATTTTATTTTATTTCGTAAGTTCTCGGTTATATATCATTGAATGTTGATCCCTGCTTAAGTTATATCAGAACCTCTTCATATGCAGAAAATTCCAGAGGAGTCAGGACAGGCCCTTAGCACAGTAATCAAAGAGTATAATAATAGCATTCATAGAGAACATTATATCTTTAAAAGTTGAGAGCTACCCAGGATCTTGTCATTCCCAAAATATGTGTCATAGTAGTGATCATCCCTCCTTCCTGGCCGAGAGCCTTATGCATCACCTTGGGATGATCATGTAGACCAGGTTTTTCATGAGGCCAGTTTTAAGTTTCCCAGGGTGACCTGGCTGAGGAAGGGGGCCCAGTTGACAGACTAGGACTGCTACTCTGTAAAGCAGAGCACTCTGACTGACCAGAATTTGACACAAATGAGGTGATTTTTTTTAGAGTGGGGGTGGAGTGAGAGGAGGGGGGAGGGGCAGAGGGAGAGGGAGAGAGAGAGAGAGAATCTTAAGCAGACTCCAGGCCCAGCACGGAGCCCCACGCAGGGCTCAATCTCTCAAACCTGAGATCATGACCTGAGCTGAAATCAAGAGTTGGATGCTTAACCAACTGAGCCACTCGGGTGCCCCAAATGAGGTGATTTTTAATGGAGCTGGGGGTAGGGAGAAGGATAAACAGACTGGGGTGAGTCTGGGAACCTGGGGAAGGAGACCTAGATAAGGGATTTTTTTGGGAGAGCCTAGAAACCGCACAGGCATCCCAAACAGCTAGGCTAGTGGAGAAGAGCACGGAAGGAGAAGAATCATGAAAAAGGGTAAGGGAATGGAAGAGAAATTTTGTCAGCTCATTTTTGTCTGGGGATGGTCCTGCCCTCGGTGACCTGTTGTAGTTTACAAATTCCCACTCATTCCATAGGGCGGAGAAAACGGAAAGCCTTCCATTCTGGTCTGATCGGCTTTTGGAAAGCGAGAAGAAAGGCCAAAGGCAAGTGACAGTACATGGAGACTCAAGCCATACTGCCGGGGACAGTGGGGGTGTTGGGCAGGGCCGCTGCTGGCGTTGGTCACGGAGCCCATGGCCACAGACCATGCTTTGTCTCTGCAACTGTGTTGCCCTTGCTCTCTGCTCAGCAAATCTGAGGACAGGGAGGTATTGTGACCAGGGCTGGGTAATTTTGGGCAGAACTCTTTTCTCACTGCTCACGTAAAAGGCTGTTCTTGCTTTGGATACTAAACCAAGGACAGATGCTGATACAATAATCTCCACGTTGAATAAGACCCGCATCTTGTCCGTGGCTGCTTTTTGAACCATGTAGTCCAGATTTGTGCGAGTAACCCTCCACAAGCCTGTACCTGGCCAGCAGAAGACCCTGCTGCTCTGGGGAATTTAATTGCCAATTGTCAATTTGGGGGCCTGTCTTGATTCTAGAGATCTAGGATTTTTCTCCCTGGAGGTCTTGATTCGGAAGCTCCCACTGCATGGGACTACGTGGGCGCTAGGTTGCTTCAACATGGCTTCAACAGGAACAAAGCCAGATACTGAAAGTGGGTGGTCCACTGGGGGAATGGAAATGTCATCGACCAAAATTGGCAAGTCAGGAGAGAGGCCTGAGAGTTTGGGATTGGGGATGAAGTTTAAGAAAAAACACGTTATTTCTGATCTGAAATGCCAGTGGATTATTCGGGTGGATATGTCCAAAAAGCTGACTTGTCTATAGTAGCAACAAGTGAAGTCATTTCAGTGGATGAGGTTCACTGGGCTATGGATGGAGAAAAGAGGACAGGTCCCACAAACTTCCTTGACTGTCTCAAGCCAGAGCCTCTTTTTATTTGCTGGTTAAGGAACAATGGTCTGCACCGGGAGCGACATATTTCTAGCTATCCTTTTGAGGGTTGGGTGTCTGCCCAGGCAAATTACAGCATTTTCTATACTGAGCAAGGCAGCTTCCTCTCTACAATGCATGTTTCCTTTTTCAGACAGGGACACATCTGTTTTGGAGGGAGTTATAGATCCCCTGCTTCTAGAACCATTTTCAAGAACTACACGGGAGTTAGTCGAAACCCTCGCATTAGAACTGCAGGAGAAGGTGGGTTGCAAAGTTTACTGTTCCTTCTCAGCCTCACAGTTATGTCTTGGCTTCATTTCTGCGGGGATCCTAGGGTGTCATGTAACGATGGGACTGCAGGCAGACTTCGAAGTGCTCCCGGATAAAGGACCTCAGCCGGCAGCATTCACTTGGAGATGAGGAATGGAATCCTCGGGGACGCAGCCATCCGTGGGGTCTCCCCCCACGGGGAGATCCTGTCCTCCTTACACTCCACGGGGCACTGCGGCCGGGCGGGGCTGGAGGGGCAGATGCCAGACGGGGGCTCGGCAGAGCGGGGTCCGGCCGCTGCGCAGGTCTGAGGGAGGAGGCACTCTGCCAGTGACGCCGCAGGTCCCGGGGGCTGCCCCGGGGTGGCTGACGCCGTCTGGGGGCGTTCCTGGGAGCCGGGGGCCCTCGAGGTTAGACCCGAAGCCCCGGGAGGAGCCGGCCGGCGGCCACGTGACCGACCGCGGCGGGGCCGGCGGCCCAGAAATAGCCTCGGCGGCGGTCCCGCCCGCCGGCTGCAGCGAGCGAAAGGCGGAGACTGGAGGCCGCTGGCTGGGCGCGGGCGCGGCGCGGCCCCGGCCCCGGAGGATGCTGAGCCCCTGCCCGGTCCGGCCCCGAGCACATGATGGCGATACGGGAGCTCAAAGTGTGTCTTCTCGGGGTGAGTCCTGCGCCGCCACCCGCCGGGGGACACCCACGTCCGTGCGTGTCCCCCCCCGCCCCACCGTCCCCTGCGCCCCCCTTATCCGTGCGCCCCCTCTTCCCAGCCCGGCGGCGGTCGGGTTCGAGCCTGCCCCGGAGTTTCTCACTCGTTCACCCCGCCGCCGCGTCTGCCGGGATCCGCTGGGGCCTCGCGGCGCGCTCGGGCCGGGCCGGGCCGGGCCGCGGGACCCTCCGCGAGGACACGCAGCGCCGCCGCGGTCCCTCGGGCCTCCGAGGGCTTTCTCCTTCGCCTTTGATAATTTCCTTCCGGCGGAAACTTCAGGTTACTCAGCCAAGGCTCCAGATCCTTTTTGCCTCCCGGAGGCAATGGGTCTATTCACTTTGGGGGGTGGGGGTGGGGCGGGGGGAGAAAGAAAGCCCAGCCAAAGGCGAGCAAACGCAAGGGGATGCCCCGGCTGGAAGGCGAAGGGATAAGCATTGGAGAGCTTAGCGCCTCGGAAGCTTCCGTGCCCCGGAGAAAGAAGGCAGGATGAGAAAGTCTCCCGGATCACCGCTTCCCCTCCCAAAGTGGGTCTTTCTCGGTCTGAGGAAATGGGAAAGAAGCCAGAAACACAGATAGAAACCAATACCCCAGCCCCTCGCCTCGGCAGACCTGTCAGGTGATGCAGGACAGTCTCTGGAAACCCGCCGCCGAGAGCTCAGATAATATCAAGGGTCATTTCCTTTTGGGTGCCCACATCAAATTCCAGAATTTCTTCTTTTGAAAGAGCTGGTTTTAAGCCGTGTTTCCAGCAGCCTTTGGCATCGATGCCGAGGGTACTGCCCCTGGCAAATCCTGTCTCCCAAGAAAACTATTTCCTACAAAAAGAGCAGCAAAGGGGGAGACCCATTGTTATTTAAAAGAAGTGCTAACTGGCTGTCAGGAAGGAGGTAGAGACTCCTATAACGAAATGATTCCAGGTTAGGATTGAATTGTACCAGACCAGCCAAGTGTCTAGGCTCCATCTAGGCTCTTTTGGAACCTCTGGCTGGACAATGTTCTTGACTGTCTCCGGTCACTGTCTTTTGCCAGAACTGTCACTTACACTAGATCGTCCGGTTCGGCTAGAATTCCAGAAGACCTGGCAAAGGCCCTCCCTTTGCTGTTAGCCTGGGCACAAACTCCCCGGTGTGCCCGCCCTCCTGGCTTGCTCAGCCACAGCTGGGATCTGCAAAGGATCCTGTCCTGGTCTTCCTCTGTTGCAGGGGTGGGTTTCACTCTCAGCCAGGCTCTCCAACGTAGTCCCGACATAAATTCCAGGCATCTCGTGTTTTCCTTGCGAGGGGTCATTTCAGCCTCATGGAAGGCCTTCAGAGACTTAGAAGGAATGTTGTGTCCCAAGGAATCAAGAGCAACTTTGACGTGTGTTGTGTGCACGGGGATTGGCTTTGGGAGTAAATGGAGTAGGAAGTGTTTTGCCTTCTCGCCCCCCCCCCCCATGCTTTCTCCCTCAGGCCCTACCCATAACATGAATTATCTTCACTGTTCAGGGATGGGTCTCTATATCCTTCTACAAGGACATGGATCACTCGCTGTGCAATTCTGGGCAAGTACTTCAGTTGCCTCATCTATAAAATGGACATCATAACATCTTCCCTTTTAAGGCAGAGGATTATACCAGATGATCTGCTAAGATGCGTGGTACCATTTCCTGCTAATGTGTGATTCCTGGGTGACAATTAGCAAGCCTGGGAGATGAGAGAGCTGGAGGAAGTCCCTTTACTTCTTTTCTTTTATCTCTAAGAATGAAGCATACTCTTTTAGTGGCTTCCTGGAGACGGTGCCGCACCCTTGTCTGCTGGGTCTTTGCAGGGGCCCTGTTGGTAGGAGACTGGCTTACCAGGAAAGAGCTCTGCCGGAACAAGAAGGTATTTTGGGCAGCTGGAGGCTTTGACGCTTCATCCATGTAATACCACATCTGCAGCCTTCTGTTTTTTTGAGTGGCTCCAGGTTTTTTCTTGTTTAGATCAGAGGGCCAATGACCTTGTCACCCACACTGAGTAAAATTTGTTAAGTCCTGTGGTTTGGCCGGGCCTGTCCTGGGCAAGATGTGTGTGATAGGCTGTATTCTCAGTGGCTCATCCATATGGGGGCCTTGTCTGAGTGAGATAGCATTTGGGGGAGGTCAAAGCCACTTTAACCACTTGGGGTTCACTCTTGATTTGACAAAGAACCTTGTAGGTCAGTGACTACAAGAAGGGATCAAGGCCACGTCTGAAAGTCCCCTTAAAATTTTATCAGGAGTCCTGAGCTTCTTTGTTCTCTGTGTTGGGAGGGCCATCTTTTCTGGATGAAGTCTTGCGTGTGGCTAGCGTTCAGCTTCCTGTTTTTCAGCCACCACCACATCTCCCTGAAGTCTCAGTATGACTGAGACCCTACAAGCCAGGCCCTCTGTTCCTATTACTTTGTTTCCGGCCCCTTTGAGAAGGTGATCGAGAATGCCGACCTCCTAACTGAAGTCTGGCTGTCTCACTGGGGAGTGTGAGGGGCTGGTGTTTTTGTGCCTGGCTATTTGCCCTGATTGCTCCTTGGTTACACGTGAGGATACACTTCCCGTTTGAGGCACAAGGTTGTTTTAGGCACGGGCAGTGCAGACTTGTATCCCTCTTAGCTGTAGTCTGCAACCTCTACGCGGTTGGAGGTTCCCGACAGGAGGGTCATTTGCAACAGGTTGAAGCCAGAGTAAGCCAGAAGGCATGTCTTCTCTACCCGGACCTGTGCCTTTCAGGACTCTGAGGTTCGGCTTGTCTGTCTTATTTCTTTTGGTGAGTGCTCCCAAATGGAATCCACGGCAGTCCGTGGCGCATTCTCCGAATGCTTTGTGCTCTTAGAAAAACCAAGGACTTCAGAGCTTTGGATTTATTTAGGCTACCTGTTATAAATTCTTGGCTCTCATTATTTTCATGGGTGGGCCCTCTCATGTTTTTCCTAGGCCTCTGTGAATGCCCTTTCCTGGGATAAGGCAGGCCACCTTTGGAAGCCAGCCATGCAGGACGAGGTGTTTGAAGGGGCACACACTGGGAAAGGGTCCTTATTAGACACCTGGGACCCAGGAGTCTTGTTCTTGTCAATAAAGTGCCAAGAGTCCCACTTTGTAACCTGAACTAGTATTATGAAACATGTAGCTTAAAAACAACCCCCTTAAAAACAGCAGAGTATGTTAAAAAAAAAACAAAAAACTAACAAAAACAATATCGAGGCAGCAGCTGTTCCAACCCCCGAAGGTGGGAAGCTTCCCAGTATGCATTTTTAACACACATCACCATGTGGCAAAAAGCAAGGGGAGAGAGAGAGAGGGAAGGAGAGAAGGGAGAAGAGGAGGAGTCCGAGGAGGGGCAGAGGAGGGGGAGGAGAGGAGCTTTCTTTTATTTTATTATTTCCTCTGGGTATGTACACTTAAAAACTGCTTCCGGATGGAATCCCAAAGAGATTTGTATTTGGACTTTGGTTGTCTTGACGACAGTTTAGACATTTCTGTCACTTCCTCAGCCGCTGAGTGGCATGGTTAAAAGACAGCCAAGGGTGTCCTGCTTCTGGTAAGGAGCTTAGGGAAGCCTAGCCTTCTGGCCTTTGTTAGAATCTGGGTGGTGGTTCTTCACAGAGCAAACACCTGGGATTTGGTGTGACATCTGGGCAGTGGAGACTTCAGACGTGTGCAAGGCCTTCACAGGAAGGGGCTGTGTGATCCCCAGAGGCTCCAGGACCCAAGGGTGGGACACATTTCTGCTCACAGTAAGCAGATCAATCAGAGCTGTGGAACCTCAGATGGACTGCTTTGAGTGATGGTGAGCATCCCACCACCAGAAGTGTTCATAAGGTTATATGAATCTGTTAAGGTCATTGTGGAAGGAAGGAGTGGGTAGGATGGGGAGGATTGGGCCAGGCAATCCTCAGAATTGCTTTCCAAGTCTGAGATTCTAACATGTTCATTTTCAATTGTTCAATTGAAAAACCAGCTTTGCATGGGTGGGGCTGGTGGGGGAGGGTGCAGACAGGCTAGAAACCTAATTTCTTTCTTTCTTTTTTTCCTTTTAAAGATTTTATTTATTTATTTATTTGAGAGAGAGAGAGAGCATGAGCAAGGGGGCAGGGGGGCAGAGGGAGAAGCAGACTCCCCGCTGAGCAGGGAGCCCGATGCGGGGCTCGATCCCAGGACCCTTGGATCATGACCTGAGCCATGGGCAGACGCTTAACTGACTGAGCCACCCAGGCACCCCAACTTAATTTCTTTCTTACCAAACTTGATTCCTCTATTAAATTGAACCCTTTGTGGAAAGTGTGGTTTTGGCTTGAAAATAAATATAAATGACATGGTGGGATGTCTTCCCAGGAGCGCACAACACATGGTAACACTGAGCACCCAGGCCAGGCGGGTGGAATCCCCCAGGGTCTCTTTGTTCCTCTTTTGTTCAGGGTCAGCATGGCCACACGTCTCCCTCAGCTTCCAGAGCTCTGTGCGTCTCTGGGTGTGCGTCAGAGTCCCTTGTGGAGCATTTTCAAACTTCTCATGGCCCCTCCCCATCCCTTGTCAGGCATGTGGCCCCCACCCCTTACCCTGGCCCAGTGTCACTGTTCTCGTGAGTGTGTTGTATCCTTCAGGACTGCTCCAAGGCCGTTGCCATTGGAAAATAGAAAACTTCACATTTTAAGATGCTAGGACATGAAAAGATCTTGAACTCATGAATTAGAAAAGGTCTTCAAATTTAATTGTGTCCAACAAGTGAGACTACTTTTAGTGTTTGAATGTCTATGCAAATATTACACTTTAATCTTTTTTTTTAAAGATTTATTTATTTATTTTAAAGAGAGAGCGTGCGCGTGCATGTGAGCGTGAGGGGGGAGGGGCAGAGGGAGAGAGAGAATCTCAAGCAGTCGCCCTACTGAGCGCAGAGCGACTAGCAGGGCTCCATTCCACCACCCTGAGATCTTGACCTGGGCTGAAACCAAGAGTCATCAGCTCAGCCGCTCAACTGACTGAGCCACCCAGGTGCCCTTCATTTAACTTCGTTTTTATAATTTCTAATATGTGCTTGCAAATGAATAGGCATTCATTCACTCAACCACTCACCATTTATCCAGTGCTCCTTTCATGCCAGGAGCTGTGGGTGGCTGCAGGTAGACAGGACAACTTCGATGATCCTTGTCTTTTGAAGTCCTCTGCTGTTCCTGGGACGGGGACCCATCAGCAATGAACTAAGTGACATCACTTGGATTCCTGTGACAGCACCTGCCACAGAGCCATGCACAGCAGAAGTAAGAGAGTAGGATGATGACAAATACTGACTGTCATCCATCTTAGTAGATGTGAGGACAAGTGAGGGACAGAAAGTTTTTGCACCAGGTCTGTTTTGAGCACCTGCTGGGCTAGCTGTGCTAGAGACAGAGAACAGGGAAGGCGGGGCTCTGGTCGCTGCTGGTGGCGGAGAGGTCCCTGGTTGGGCAGGAAAGACAGGTGCGTGCACAAGAACTAGCATTCCCGGCCAGGGTGATGAGGGGGAATGCTGGAGGTGTCACATGGTATAGTGGGAGGTGCTGAAGTTCAATTGAACACAGAGGGACCGGGAACGAACAATCTGGGAAAGTCTCTCCGAGAGGGAAGGATTTGAACTGTGCCTCAAAGGACACCCAGGGCTTTGACAAGAACAGAAATGTGGGTGTGGACCGAAGGCACTGGGGGGAGCAGGTGGGGCCCCGGATCTCACGGTATTTTCTGCAGGGCTGAGGTGGCTGCAGGGTGTGGGAGACAGGGAGCACGGCCCTTCCGCTCCCAGGCTGACCACTGGCCTGTTGACCCCACAATCTCCCTAGCATGGGGTCTTTTATTTTGAACTTCTTTTTCCCTTGTTTTGTGTTGAAAAGTCTCAAACTCACAAAACATTTGAAAGAGTAGTGCAATGAATGTCTGTAGATCTCTCACCTAGATTCAGTGGGGATGACATTTTGCTAGTCTTGCTTTATCTCTCTTTCTTTAATTTGTTAAATAATACTATTTCTTTTTCCTGAACCAAGGGAAAGTCAATTGCAGACATCATGCCACTTGGGCCAAGCAATCATCAGAATTGCTTTCTAAGTCTGAGATTCTAACATGTTCATTTTATTTTATTTTTTTTTATTTTTTTTATTTTTTATTTTTTTTAAAGATTTTATTTATTTATTTGACAGAGACAGAGATAGCGAGAGCAGGAACAGAAGCAGCTGGAGTGGGAGAGGGAGAAGCAGGCTTCCCCCCCGAGGAGGGAGCCTGATGTGGGACTCGATCCCAGGACCCTGGGATCATGACCCGAGCCGAAGGCAGACGCTTAACCACTGAGCCACCCAGGCGTCCCTCTAACATGTTCATTTTAAATACTTAAGTATGTATCTTTTAGGAGAAAGGACATTCTCCTGCACACCTGTAATACCCCCAGAATTGAACACAGATATAATGGTATCGAGCATATAGTTCATATTTAGATTTTCCAGTTGTCCCCAAATGTCCTTTATAGCTGTTTAAAAATCCACAGTAAGAGAGCATGTACTACATTTGCTTGTCATGTCTGCCATTTAAACAGTTCCCCTCCTTTTGTCTGCCATGAATTCAGACCACTTGTCTTGCAGAAAGTCCCAAGATCTCGATTTGTCTGATTGCAACCTCATTGCTTCTTCTGGGTTATGCATTTTGGTGAGAAGACACCTTCTCAAGGTGTTGAATGGCCTTATTTTTTATGTGCTCATGTACTTTGTGGAGCTTACTACATTTTAGCAGAAAGGTGGGAAAACAGATTCTATGGCTGGTTAGAAGGTGGCCAGTGCTATATGGAAAAACAAACCTGGCCCAGAGCTGGGGGAGGGGCACAGGAGCTCTGGGAGAGGGGGAGCAGGTAGGTAGGTTGGTGGGTGAGAGTGCTCAGTCTCCGGCGGAGACCAGATGGGGCCTCTGCTTTACCCAGGGGTTGACTTTGGTTCTGCAGCTTCGGTTGCATGGTCTGACCACTGAGCTGCTGAGAGTCGCGTAGCTCCTGAGGAACCAGAGTTGTCTTTCTTGTTCCTCACTTTGTCAGCAGAAATAAGGAAAAGAAAAGGGGGATTTAACATCGGGGTCACTGAATGGGCTTCTCACTGTGGAATCTTCTGTTTCGGTGAATCTTTTTCTGATGTATTTCCTTGCTCCTACGGCTTCAGACCTGCTCTGACTTCTCTGGAGGTCATGAAATTGGCTTCTGCTTGCTCAAGATTTAGCCCAAAAGGTAGCCCCAGGCTGCTTTCAGTTCCCCCAAAGGCACCTGGGGGACCTGTGGGAGAGCAAGCAGAACCAAGGGGAAATCATTTCCCTCCTATTTTCTCTACTTCGAACAAAGTAGCAGAGAGCTGGATCCCTTTTTGTCAACGGTATTTGTTTTTCTAGAAGAAAAAGATACCTGCATTATCCAGTATCACTTCCTTTTTGCTCTCTTGGAGTCAGTATTCTAACTAGGATCTGCTGGTATAGTCCTAAAAGGTGCCTCTGTCAGAGACATCCTTGAAAGGGGAGAGAGAGGGAGAGGGAGTTGGAGGAGAGAAAGGAAGACAAGAGAAGGGGAGGAGGGCTGGGGGGAAGAATGAGAGAGAGAGAGGGAGAGAGAAAGAGTGAGGAGTGAGCATGCAACACGTGCGCATGTGCATGAAGAGTTTCATATAAAAGTTGCCCACTTGACCTTTGCTGGCAAAGGGAAAGAGCAGTGTTCCTGTGTTTTTTGTTTTTTTGTTTTTTCTGGTCTAACTATTGGCCATGGCATTTACACTTATGGCGAGCTTAATTAAGAAAGTCTTTTTTTCTTTCTTTTAAGAAGAAAAAAGCATAGCATCAATACTCCAGACTTCATGGACTTACCTTTCATTTCAGGAGCTAAAATATTTTCTAAACTTTTTCATAATAATCTTCTGAGACTATTTTCTTTATTATAAAGTAATACATGCTCATTTTAATTAAATTTTGAATCTATGAGTGACTGACTCATAATGACTGAGTAGTGAAATGATAAATGCTGATTTTCGTTTGAGACCACAAAGACGAGGGATCTGGGACAATGCCTTTAGCCTTGTTTCTTTAGAATGACATAAAATTGTACAAACTTGCCACAGTCTTGTTTCCTCTTGTTAACTGGAAATCCTGCAGGTATGAAGAAATCAGCCTACCTGCCTCCCTTAACCCCCTGGTTCCCCTTCTTGTAGCTTCTCTTCTTTCCCTGTTTTCAGTGTTACGTTTAAGATGACCGCTCTTAATTTTCTGGTCAACATCAAGTTCACTGTCCTGCTCTATGTTTTTTTTTGTTGTCTCTGTTCTTTCCTGCCCCGCAGGATCATTTTCTTCCATCCTTTTAATTTGTATTCTTATTCTCCCCACCTCTCATCGATGAATCATCAGACTGTCCTTCTTGAAAGAGGCATCCAGGGCTTAGCTCTTAGAGGGAATGTTTCTAGCCTGCTCTTCACTTGCTCCCCAACTGCTGAGTGGGGGAGTGTGTGCTGAGCTGAGCCTGGTGACCTTCCCCCCTGCTGCCAGTGTAGACCAGAAAACCCAGCCAGGCTTACCCTTTGGAGAGTAACGCAGGCAAACGAGGGTCTGTATAAAGTGAATGAGGGTTTAACTGAGGGCCGTGTGCCTTGAGAGAGGAGTAGAGCTACTCACTGGAGATGTGCTACGTGGCTGCTAGGCTATAGGCACATAGGACAGTTTCCCAGAGAGGGGGGGACAAGGTCCTTGAGGTTTATGGTCCAGCAGTGTACTTGGTGTGATGGGGCACACATAGGAATCAACCCCAGGCGACCCTGTGGGATGTCACATGATGCTTCATTGCCCCATGTTCCCGAGGAAGGGCTGGGGAGTTTGGGAGAGGCCAGGGAGGGCGTGTGGGTGCCTGCTGCTGAGCGGTGTAGGCCCAGTGCCGAGGAGGGGAGTGTGGAGGGAGTGAGTGGGAGAGGCTCTGGTCACGGCACGCGTTCATCGACAGGAAAAGGTTCTAAAAAGACTCATTTGTGGAAGTGGTGATCCCCGTGGGGCAGGACCTAATTTGCACTTTAAAACAACTTACTCTTTCTCTTCCTTGGTTTATTTAATGAGCATGCATTGCTTGTGTCAGTAATTTAAAACCTATAAAAATTTGCTGCAGGGCCAAGGAGATGTTTGACGGGTAGAGATCCCTTTGGTTGTTACTGGCAATGACGGATAATTTGATAATAAAATTGGAAAGTAATTTGGGTCAGACAGTGAGAGGTCCTTGAAACGTGAAGGTTATGCCTTTGGGCCATGAGGGGCCAGGTATGTCCTCAGCGGGACACACACTCGAGGGGCTTATCAGGATGCTGTGTTCTTATCTGCGCACGTCATTGTTTGGTCTCATTGCGACCTTGGCCGTAGCAACAGCTCTGGCTTCCCCACCACTCTCAAAGCTAGTCTCTCTCCAAATGGGGTTTTGGAAAGTTGTGGGTCTGTCATTCTGCTCCGTGGGGTCTATAGCTTTCTGTGCCTGTTCTTTTTCGATGCTGTTTTTAAAAAATAAATAAGATTATATCCTGGATCTTCAGGGTGATCACCGTGTGACAAAACTGTGTCAACTTCAGTGCTCACAAAAACTGGCTCAGAGACAAGAGCCCAGGCAGAGTTAGGACAAAAATAATGCATGGAGCCACGTGAAGACCCAGTGATCCTGTGACACATCACGGATATTTACCAGGCACTGTGCCAGGGCTTGGGCATAGAGCGGGTAACAAATCGGACCCACAGTCCTGACCTTGTGGAGCCGACATTCCAGCAGGAGTGACCACTGCTCATAAATACCTAGTACTGGTGACACCTGTGGTGGAGAAAAAGCAGGTGGGGGCAGGGGGAGGGCTGAGGGTCGGGAGGGGGGCCCTGGAAGTGCTGCCTGGGGGGTGGTTAAGTAGGGGCTTGAGGAAGGCCTCACTGAGAAGGCCTTTGAGTAAAGACACAGAGGCAATATTCCTAAGTTGGCAGAGGGGACCCAAGGCTGGAATGGGAGAGGCATGCCTGGTGAGTTTGAGCTCCAGTGGGCAGGCCAGTGTGGCCAGAGCAGAGTGACCATTGGGAAGGGAACAGTTGGAGGCTTGGGACCCGAGTCTTTTGGGTCTTGTGGGTAGGGCAACGTGGGAACTGCAGCATTTCCTGGGCATCGGGGCTGTTGGAGGTTTTGTGCAGAGCAGTAGCAATGGTCTGACCTCCCTTTTCTGCAGATGGCTCCAGCAGCTGCATAGAGGGTAGACCACCGGCAGGGGAGCTGGTGGAAGGCCAGGTCACGGTGATTTCCACCAGAGGGTAGCGGCCTAGGCTGTGAGTGGAGTCCCACTCTGGCTGTTTGAAGGTAGAAGTGAATACTTTGCTGACAGATCATGTATGGAGTAGGAGGGAACCATACCGTCACATGGTGACAGTATGCTGACCTCAGAGTGCTCCCCAGCCCTGAGCTATTTCAGTTCAGCAGAGCAACAGTATCCATCACAATAGACTGATATTCATCTGAATGTTGTCGGTTTTATAGTTTAATTTGTATTTAATTAATACATTTATCTTTATTTTCTAGTTTCAGAATAGCATTAGTAGTTTGTGTGTACTTTTATTATTTGCATTTATTTACACTATCATTAATGTCTTCGTTGGGATCCATGGGATTGTTTTTCCCCTTAAAAAAGCCTATGGAGTCTTAAAAGAGCCTGAGAAACACTGCTCTAACCTTTAAGGTTGGCCCTGGGTTAATGGAGCTGTTGTCCCTCATGAAGTGTCCGATGTTGGCAGGACTGTGGGCAAGGAGGCTGCATTCCAGGAATCAGGGTCTGCTGCAATGTGGAGGTATGTTCTTAGCTATGCCATGTGCTGGCCCAGGATGCTATTCCCAGAGGAGTAGGCCTCAACCGTGCAGTGTTGCTTTTTTCTGGTGTGATGCAGCTCATGGACAGTCTTGAAAATCCTAGACCCTCCCATAGGGATACCTGGATTCTGTTGTGTATGTGGCCAAATAATGCATTAGGCTTTTTAAAGAATGTTCTTCTCATAAAAGCATTATTCATATAAGCTTGAGAATCATGAAGTCAGTCATTTAAAGATCTTCCAGAATAATTCAGTTTAAAAGGAACTAGTAATAAATATGGTCTATAGATTTTTTTTGGTCTATCGATTTTTAAAAGAAAGATCCTTATTTAAACAGACGAGTAGTATTGTTTGTAGACCTCTACTTGTAGGTTAATCTTAGTAACATAACCTAATATGTACTATTGCACAATAAAAATAGAAATATTTTAAAAATATTGTTGTTAAAATTTTGGTTGTATGATTTACTGATTTGAGTATGTTGCTGCTGTTAATGTGAATTGTGTTATTGCACATTTCCCTTCCGTCAGCCCCGTGCTTCTGACTTGTGAATTACCACAGTTGTGTCACCGCTAACCAGATGTGCACATCCTTGTTCTTGTTTTTGAGCAGCGTAGTTACAAACACTCTGCCTGTGTCTTCATATGTCCTTGGCTTCTTCCTTACTAGCACTATAATGGTTTATAATTGCCCTTACCCCTAATCCCAGCGGGTTCAGTAATAGTTGAGAAAGATTGGTGCACAGTCCTGGCACCGAAACTAAAATGTACTCTGTTCTTCCCCAATCAAGAAAGCACTGCAGAATGCCTTTGATTAAGAAGGATGTCGATATATAGATGAGTTGGAAATCAGGCTAGTGCGCGAGTATCTCCGTAATCCTAATAGCGGACATGTGCTGAGTCTAACTCATGTGCCAGGCACCATCTGAGGGTTTCAGTTATCCATTGCTGTGTAACAAGCCACCCCACACTGAGTAGCTTAAAAGAACAAGGCATTATTTTTTCTCCCAGTTCTGTGGTTTGGCTGGGCTCAGAGGGTAGCTCCGCCTGGGTTTCCTTGCCGATTCAGGCCAATGCTGGCTGGGGCTGGAGCCATCCGCAGGCTGCATCGCTCACATGTCTGGGGCCTCCCCTGGGGTGGCTGGACCAGCTGGGGCTCACCAGGTGTCTCTCTCCACGTGGCCTCTCCCCGCGGTTAGCTTGGGCTTCTTCATAGCCTGGAGTCTCAGGGGAGGCAGACTTGTCACCTGGGGGCTGGCTGTTTCCAGAGTGAATGTTCCATGAGCTTCGGGCAGAAGCTTCTTGTGACCTAGCCTCCTAGAGCCCAGAATGTCATTTCTGCCATGTGTAATTGATGGAGCAAGTCACTAAGGCCCGCCCAGAAGCAGAGGGAGGAGATCTATGCTCCACCTCTTAATGGGAGGAATGCCAAGAATCTGTGGTGGTCTTTAATCTCCCCCAACTGAGTAAGTGCTTTGCATACATTATGGCATTATGGGACTTGTCAGGGTGAGTTCTGTTATTGTCCCCACCTTGCTGATGAGGAGACTGAAGCTCAGGGGTTAGGGACATGCACAAACACTCATGCTGAGAAGTGAGGCTTCGTGGATTAGAACTAGCTTGGTGTGACTCCAGGACCCGATGCACTTAACTATGTCGCCGTGCTGCAAACCTTGATCGTTTTTAGTCACAGATCACTTGTTCACAGCCAGCATGCCGTAATGGTTCGATAGAATGGGATTATTAAAAAAATAAAAGGCTCTGTGTTTAAAAAGTAATAATCACTGAACCAGGTTTGAAGTACATCCATGGAAGAAAAGGAGGCAAATCCCCACAATGTCAGGGTCCTGGCCAGGTGTTTTGGGAGGTAAGATGACTGATCCTCACTTCTGGGAATGTATTACGTTGTGATACTACACAGTGCAGTATCTGGATCCTGATGACAGTAGGGAGGTCCTAACCCGTCCCCAGCTGCTCTGATGCACGATGACAATGACAAGCAAAGCAACAGCACTCTGCATGGTTGCAGTGTGCGGCCCACGTACGGGGTACGCTGCCTGTCCCTGATGTGCAGATGTGAGGCACTGACGCTGGGGTGTTGGCTTTGCTCCAGGCCCACAGCCTGTGTATGAGGGGAGCGCCTGGAGCCCAGGCTTTCTGTTCCCCATTTCCCGGCTCACATGTCCAGGAAGCAGCGTTCTTGCTTTGGTCCTTTTATTCCTTTATTCTCTCATTGGATGCCTGTTAAGCAGTATGTCGGGAATGTCAGTTTGCAAATTGTGATCAGTCCGTCACAAGGCCAGCCTGCTAGATGGGTGGGGCCTGTTCGATGTTCGAAGTTTCTAGGTCTGCGTGTACAACCGTCATCACAACTCTGCCCGCCTTCTGCCAGGCAGCACAGCGGAGCGTGGACAAGCCTCTGGGCAGGGAGACTGGAGGACCTTTTCTGTCTTTGCCACTTAACTAACTCACGTAACTTCTCACAGGGAATCCTGCCTAGGAAATCATAGTCAGAAAATTCTCTTACTCTTTCACCATGAACCATTTTACATCCTAATAACCTCAAAAGGCTTAGGGGAGTTTGAATAGATTGTTTCTACAAGAGGATTCCAATTTAGAAGTTTTCTTTAATCTTCTCTGCTATGGGATGTGTAAGATATAAGTGCTAAGTAATAACTTTTGATTTACTCTATATTGTAGAACTTCATTATTTTTACTAACTTGACCAAATTTATAACATACTCTTTAAATTTTTATACTGAAGTATAATATTCATATAAAAAACTACACAGATCTTAAATGTGGTGCAAAATGGATTTTCACAAAATGAGTAGACCTATATAATCACAAACATGCAGATCCAGAAACAGTGACCAGTCCCTCCGAAGCCCATCCTGTTCCTCCTTCCTGACATTAGCCTTCAAAAAGGAAAGAAAAAAGAAAAGCAAAAAAGAAAGAAAACTAACCTATTCTTCTGACTTCTAACACCATACTATTACAGGGGACCCTTGAACAATGTGGGGATTAGGAGCACTGACCCCCTGCACAGTTGAAAATTCATGTATAACACAGTTGAAAATTCACGTTGACCCCTCCTGAAACTTAACTACAGAGAGCCTACTGTTGACCAGAAACCTTACCGATTATACAAAGTCGATTAACACCTATTTTATATATATTATATAATGTATTATTACAGTAATAATTAAGTTTTCTCTAACATCAGAGAAAAGAAAATATTAAGAAAATTATAAAGAAAATATATTTACAGTACTAGAGCGTATTCATTGAAGAAAATCTGTGTGTGAATGGACCCACGCAGTTCAAACCTGTGTTGTTCAAAGGTCAACTATATTTTCGCTTGTTTTTATTTTATTTATTTATTTATTTTTTAATTTTTAAAAGATTTTATTTATTTCAGAGAGAGAGCAAGTGGGGGGAAGGGGCAGAGGGAGAAGGAGAAGCAGACTCCCCACTGAGCAGGGACTTGATGTGGGGCTCGATCCCAGGACTCTGGGATCATGACCTGAGCCGAAGGCAGGCACTTAACTGACTGAGTCACCCAGGCACCCGATTTCGCTTGTTTTTAAATTATAACATACTTACGGAAGGATCTTCATTATTTCAAAGTAATTATACCAAAGTGGTGTTGTTTAATAGAAGCTCCTAGAGCAGGAGCCTCCCAGCTGGTGGGCGGGGGCTGCCGTCGTGTCACGGGTGCAGGGACTAGAAGGCTGGCCTTGGCAGAGGGCGCTGAGCAGGCTGCAGCCACTTGTGTCTATGTGTCCAGTGCTAAGAAATAATATCATTTTCCGTGTTTGCTGGGATATGAAGGAGGTTGGAAAGCAATGGAAGCCTATTTTAATCAATTCGTTAAATGGGAAACATTATTAGTTGTAGATAAATAAGCCTTTTTAAAGTGTTCAAGGGTGTTTGAAAGCAATTCCGTCAAGTATTAAAAATACTGTGCCTATTTTTAATGAAGAAAACCTTTCTATGAAGAAAAGCTTTGTTAAGACCCTTCTTCCTTAAAGTTGTTGTTGTTGTTCTTTTTTTTTAGAGAGAGAGAAGGCACGTGCGCGAGTGGTGGGGGAGGGACAAAGGGAGAGGGAGAGAGAGAATCTTAGGCAGGCTCTATGCTCAGTGTGGAGCCCAATGCGGGGCTCGATCTCACAACCCTGAGATCATGACCTGAGCCAAAATCAAGAGTCACATGCTTAACCAGCTGAGCCACCCAGGCGCCCCTTCCTTGCAGTTCTTTTTTAATGACTAGACTTAATACATACTTGTAAAGAATACAAATGGTACAGGGACCCCTGGGTGGCTCAGCTCAGTGTCTGCCTTTGGCTCAGGTCACAATCCCAGGGTCCTGGGATCAAGTTCTGTATCGGGCTCCTCCTTGCCCAGTGAGAAGCCTGCTTCTCCCTCTGCCTGCCACTCCCCCTGCTTGTGCTGTCTTTCTCTCTAATAAATAAATAAAGTCTTAAAAAAACAAAAAGAATACAAATGGTACAGAAAGCTTCCAAAATGAAAAGTGCAAAGACCACCTTCCTCTGGTAATGTCTTACGTTTCTTATTTAGTTTTCTAGATATGGTTGTGCATATGCAAGTGTTCTTTTCCTGCTTCTTTCACCTAGAGGTAAACCTTGACTATCTTTTCTTGTCAGTATGTATTGATCTATGTCATTTATTTTAAGAGTCACATAGAATTCTCTCACAACAATATACCATGATTTACTTAATTGGTGCCCTAATGACAGATATTTGGATAGTTCCAATTTTGGTTTTTACAAATAGTTGGCAATAAAATCTTTGTATCCAAATTTTAATGTATGTGTGTAAAATATATCTGTAGGATAATTCCCAGAAATAGAGTTTTGGGTCAGAGATATATGAAGTTTATATCTTTAAAAAGATATTGTAAAAGTAATCTCCAAAATATTGTACTAATTTACCTTCCTTTTAAGTATTTAGAGTATGATTTTCCACACCTTTACTAACAATGAATATCATCAAGATTTTGTATCTCTGCTAATATTATAGGTTAAAAATGGTAACCTGTTCTTATTTGCACTTCTTAAATAATGAATATCTTTTCATATGTTTATTGACTATTTTTTTCTGTTACTTACCAAGTCATATCATTTATCCATTTTTAATTGGGTTTTTCTTATTGATTTGCGAGAACTCTTTGCATATTAAGAAACCAAACCCTTTGTCATTTATATTGCACATATTTTCCCTCAGTTTGTTGGTTTCTATTTTACTTTGTTTACTGTATTTTAAAAATCATACCAAATATTTAAAAACCTTTATTTAGCCAATTGTGGCAGTCTTTTCTTTTGTGGTTTTGGTGTTTTATGTCTTGCTTAGAAAGTTCTTCCACACTGTAATATTATAAAAATTGTTACCTATATTTTTATTTTGCTCTACTACTTCTATAGTGTTTTTTTTAAAATTAAACTTTTTTGATCAAATAGAATTTATTTTGTACAAAAAGCTAGGTTGGGATTTAGGTTTTTTAATTTTTTTCTTATTTCAAATGTCTCACTTTATTGATTAATTCATCTTTATTTACTGATCTGATATGCTATTTGTATCATAAACAAAACCCCTATGTGTATGTGGGTCTATTTCTATATTCCATATTGTTCTATTAAAAAAATCCATTGATTTCTGAATTAATCATATTCAGGAAAACTTAGAAATAGTATAAAGGAATCAGTTTATGGTAGCTGAATGGCACAAGGTGCCTTGAACATCCAGGGCTGCAAGTTGGAACTAGTTAATAGATTTGCTCATTCAACAGATATTTATGACGCCCCTATTAACACTATTAGCCACTATTAACATGTAAGAGTTTTGCTAGGTGCTGAGTGTATGGTGAGTTTTGATTGTCTATGACAATGCGCATCTCACTGAGAATAGAAATTTGGAACACTGCATATATTGAATTAATTTGGTGGTTACTGGAAGATACTTCAATGAGTGACAAATTTAGGGTAGTTAAATGGAAAGAGTGCTGTTGGGAGCTGAGTCTTAGCTGGGGTGGGCTTGGCTCTGAAGTGTGGTGGCTCATGTGTTTGGATCGGTGGTAGAAAAATAAGCAAGTGGAGTGATGAGCTGCACTTTCCACCATCTACAGCACTTGGGTATTTTCCATGCTGTAAATCTTTATTTTTTTCCACTTCAGTGTGAGCAGGATCCCTTCCATTGGAGTTAGTCCAGAAATTGCTATGTCAGTGGGAATTATGAGTCTAAGGGTTGGGGATAAATTGAGCTTAACATGTAATGCAGTCCACTTAAAATTGTCCTTGATCATTCTTCATCTCCCTCAAATAGTGAATGGTGCTGGAGTCATCGTGGCACCAGGCTTCCGATGCACGTCATGTGTAGACTGTAGGGCACATGCTCTGGTGGATGAAATGATGACCCCTACGCTATAGAGGGGTCCTGCGCTGCTTGTCACCAGTCACACCGGGGATAGGCTGCTTCCAGGAAGATGGCACTTTCTGTGCCCAAAGCTGCCCCAGTCTTCAGTATCAATAGCCATTCTAGAGGCATAGCTTCTCCTTTATTCTGATTACTAGATTAACTTAGAATTCTGATTCCTACAGTCTGCCTGCAGTCCCAACCAAACCGCAAGCCCCGTCCCATCCTCCTGGGCTGTCATTACCTCCAGGAGTCAGCCCAAAGTGGGTGTGGCCAGAACTCCTGGGACAGTGGACCACAATGGGCCTCCCAGCTCCCTGCCTATCTTTGCTGCTCTGTCGGTCAGATCCATGTGCCCTTTGGCACAACTCCCAGCCCTTTGGCAGCTGGCCTCTTCACTGGTCTTTATTTTTTTTAAAGATTTTATTTGTTTATTTGACAGAGATAGAGAGAGAGCACAAGTAGGCAGAGTGGCAGGCAGATGGAGAGGGAGAAGCAGGCTCTCCGCTGAGCAGGGAGCTGTCAGATGTGGGGCTTGATCCCAGGACCCTGAGATCATGACCTGAGCCGAAAGCAGCCACTTAACCGACCGAGCCACCCAGGCACCCCTCCATTAGTCTTTAGACTCTGGCCCATCCTCCCTCCCAGACTGAGAGAGCCTCAGAACAGTCTTCTGGTGTTCATCCAGGTAAATTAGGTCCCTGAAGTTGGAGGTAGTAGCTATCAGAAAGAAGCAACTAGAGAAGCATTTTTTTTTTTTTTTTTTTTGGATGGGGAAGGGTGGTTGGTAAATGAAGTTACTATTTTATTTTATTTTTTATTTTTTATTTTTTTTAAAGATTTTATTCATTTATTTGAGAGAGAGAGAATGAGAGAGACAGCACATGAGAGGGGGGAGGGTCAGAGGGAGAAGCAGACTCCCTGCCGAGCAGGGAGCCCGATGTGGGACTCGATCCAGGGACTCCAGGATCATGACCTGAGCTGAAGGCAGTCGCTTAACCAACTGAGCCACCCAGGCGCCCATGAAGTTACTATTTTAAAAAAACATATAAAGGAAGCCTGATGTGGGGCTCGATCCCAGGACCCTGGGATCATGACCTGAGCCGAAGGCAGACACTTAACGACTGAGCCACCCAGGCGCCCCTAAGGAGCAACTCTTATTATCATCATTGTGCAGTTGAAATAGAAGCCCAAAGAAGTTAACTTGCTTTGGGCCCCTTGGTCAGTTAGCAGCAGGACTGATGTTCACCTCCAGGCCATTCTAGAAACTGCTGTTAAACCACCATGCCTACTGCCTCCCGTAAAAGGAGTGTGGTCAAAGTTTGGTACGTAAGTTGTGATTAAGCTCAGCATTGGCCTCAAAAATGATAGTGGCCAAGGTTGATCCACGACCAGGTTTGGTTATTGGTGTGCTCGTCCTCAGTGAGGAAGGGGGAAACCCATGTCCCTGGAACATTCATTTTAGCTGGAGGGTTGTGTCTACTCCCAAGGCTGCAGTTTTGTGCAGGATGGAGCCTATCCAGTTGAAGGTGACTTCAGTGGTGACATTTGAAGAATGGCTGAAGGGATTTTCTTTGTCCCAGGAGGTGTTGAAACAGAGCTGAGGGACCAAGCAGTGGGGGCACAGATATGCTCACTAGGTATTTTCGGAAGCTCAGGATAGCATTTTGCACAGGTACATTTCCGGTCACTGGTGGAAGGAGAGGGAAGACCATGGTTCTGGGCTGGGAGATTTCTGCCAGGAACCTTCTAGTAGCTGCTAAAATGAGAGAGGCCTTGGCCCTCACTCAGCCTTTTGGCATTAACTGGAAGTCATTGCTGTGCATTTCCCATGCTGCCCTCTTAGCGGAATTAGGCCACTGGGTATTGAAATGAGACGTTGAAAGTAGTTTGCAGCATTCTTTTTTAAACTGCATACACTTGTTCAAGTTTGTTGAAAAGAGCAGTTCAAAATAGCTGGATCTTTTATGAGAGCCAATATAAGTGTAAGTGTGTGAAATTGGAAAGACAGATCAGTAAGGGTCTGACCTAGATGCTCGTTTACAATGGTTCCACAGGCTCCAGCCTGCTGTAGTGAAGGATTGGGGTTGAGGTCTTTCCTTTCAGCTCCGGTTGCTGAGGATCTATTGGGATAGCACCTTTATTTTTTTGCTATGGCACTGTCTTCTGGAAAGTGGTAGGGAAATGGAGTCACAGTGAGCTGGGACGTGTGGTACTTCGCTCTGAGGTGGAAACTGACACAGCCCCACTCAGTTTCCGGTTTGCATGGGAACTCCCGCTAGTGAATGGTGACATTTCACACATATGACACGTGTCATTGCTCTCTGAATCGACAGGCCTCACCGTAGCTGGAATGTTCGTGCTTTTGTTGCCTGTAATCCTCAGATATCATGGGATGGGAGACTTCGTTGGCTTAGTTTCCAGATCACATGCAGAGAACACTTGTTAGAGAACCTGAAAGGCATCCGAGCCAAGAGCTCTTCTCCTTTGCACTTCACAGTTTTTTTCTGGAGGGGGGCGCCGCAGCAGGTCTGAGCTGTACAAACCATGAAATTCGATGAAAGGAATGTGGTAGACCTTGGTCTTTTACTTTAGGAAACTCTTTTGGCCTTGATTTCCGAGGGAAGCAGTTCCTGCCTTAGCAGAGGCTGAGAAGGCCAGATAACCTCTGCGGCCGCGCAGTCATGGGCACGTAACCCAGTCCGACCGATGAGAGCCATGCGTCCTGGCCTCTGCCCGGGAGCTGGGGCCCCAGGAGCTGGGATGGAGGAGGATGAGGCATCTGGGAACAGCAGTGACCCCGGAGGCAGGCCATGGTGAACCGTGTCCAGCGGACTTGCCTTGCCAGCCTGACATCGTGGGGCTGGCACCAAAATCTCTTTCCCCGGCTGGGTTCTCCAATTACCTGAAAACCCCGTTGAGCTAACCAGAATTATGGCCCTCACCCCACCCCATATTTGTGTCCTTCAGGTGTGGAGGGTTCAATGAACCATAGTCCTCAGTTCATGCCGCATTGTTATCCCAGGCCCATGTACAGCCTTTCTGATATTTTAGCTCTAATTAATTTGTTCTTCTTTTTTTTTTTTTTTTAAAGATTTTATTTATTTATTTGAGAGAAAGAATGAGAGAGAGAGCATGAGAGGGGTGAGGGTCAGAGGGAGAAGCAGACTCCCTGCTGAGCAGGGAGCCCGATGCGGGACTCGATCCCGGGACTCCAGGATCATGACCTGAGCCGAAGGCAGTCGCTTAACCAACTGAGCCACCCAGGCGCCCATTAATTTGTTCTTCTTTCTTTACTCCACTCCAGGCCCTCCATGCAGCTCTGACCATTTTGTTGTGTTCATTGTGTGTCCTTTTATTTCTATGCCAGCATTTTTTTCTGTAAAATTCCATTCTGCTTAAAGACACCACTTCAACCTCCAACCCTAACTTTAGGAATTGGTGAGATTGTTGAGCCAGGTGCGAAATGTAACCATGGGCTTGAAGAGGTGCAACCAGCAACCCAGGTCGGCAGTGGGCAAGTGTGAAAGAATGAGTCATATTAAGTGAAGGTCCTGAGCAGCAGAAGGAAAGGAGAGGCAGGGCGGGGGTGGGGAAAAGATCCCAGATAAGAGAGACCAAGGAGGTCCAGAGAGTGATCCCCGTGGAAGAAGCATCTGTGCAAGTCCTAACCACATGGCACCTCAATCTGGTCTTGGCTCCCAGCTGGCTCTGTGGGCCCAGCCAGCCCTTATAGGGATAAGGGATCGGCAAGGTGAAGATGTACAGGGCCTGGAGGCCACGTAGTCCTTGCAGAGCTGGCTTCAGTGACTGGTGCAGAAGAGACAGCGGACACGACCAGGGGATGACAGTCTTAAGTCAGAAGGGGCACTGGGAAGCAGTCTTTGGCTCTGGTCACCAAACAGCTTCCTTTGGCTCTAGGACCAAATCACTGTGTCTGTGAGCCTCATGAAGGGAAAGACTCACCAAGTGATCAAAAGCCTGTCTCTTTTGCCCCAGGATTGTGTGCCAGACATGTTGTATGTGATTTTATTCTGTCAACATCTATTTCTTCTTTTAAAAAAGAGTGTTTTTTTCTCACCCTTGACCATCTTGATGTAGAAAGTAGTACCTTGTCATTATTAAACATTTAATTTTTATTCTAGATTGTAAACCTAGAACTTAACGCTCTAGAAGCATGCTACCCACTGTTGTTACAGATCTTTTAACATGGGTCCTTTCTCCCTGGGGGACAGGGCAAGACCAGAGCTGGCCCAGGACCTCCTCATAGGTGACATTCAGTGACCCTGGAGGCTGTGTGGAGGGACCTTCTCTTGTCACTGAGGGGGCATCCTACCCTCCCGCTTCCCTCTTGCTCATTTGTTGACTGGTAGAGCTAACATTTCCCCCTGTTTGTGAGTTTGTATTTGTTCACTTATAAATTCCTTGATGGCTCAGAACATCATCATTCGTCCTGGCATTCATCCTGGGAATTTTTTGTAAATATTTGTTGTTTGTGTTAATATGATATCACGCATCCGAAGCCAATTCGGGAAATGTTTGTTAATAATTAGATTTGCCAAAGGCTGGGGAAGTTCTAAGTGGGTTATGCTTTCAGTTTCTAAAAAGCCTTCAGACCATGGTGGTAATTAATTTGCTTTCAAATTGTGTATAATTTGTGTTAGAATACACTAATTTATTTTGAAAGCACAGTACTTTCTTATCATACTTGAATTTCCAAGTTTTCTCCTAATGCCAGCAAAGTTTTGGTGGCAGTGTTTTGAATTATTGTTGCATGAGAGAGGGCAAGGGCTCATTATTTTTGTTTTAAATCTGTGATATCTCTAGCCTACTCTCTCAAGTATCTATTGAAATTTAGTACCATATTTGCCTTATAAATGTCTTATGTACCAGTTGTGAGAATGGATCAATGGATTTATGCGTCTAACAGGTTCAGTTAATTAGTTTTGAATAGTGTGCCAAGGTGACATTCTCAGTTTTATGACTTTCCATAGATGATGGATTCTGCTACCGTGACAAGGTCAAGCACATAAAATTCCCAATCAAATGCCATAGAAAGCACAGTTCTATATGTCAGTTTAATTCTGTAGTAGTCTTTTTGTCAGCATAGCTAGTGATTCCATCTGTCTCAATTTAAGATTAGCCTCACTCATGCTTTTGTAGCAGGTAATATACGTAATGTAATCTAATTCCTTATATAATATAATATGAATATATAGCACATGTAATATAAATGATATTATATGTAATGTAAATATAAAAGTATATTTATTTAGGTTGTAGTAGAGGCTGAGTGGGTGATAGAGTATCTGTAATTCAGGATCTAGAAGATGCTGCTGCTTTCCTTTTGTGAAACGATTTGTTTTCCGTATATGGCTTGGTATTGGGTGGCTAAATAATGCTGTTAATTACGTGTTACTTCTAATGAGCAGACATATGTCATCCTCTACTGTAGCTCTTCACCAGAAATGTAATGGCCAAAGTAATTTGCTTGTGTTTATTATTCTAGTCATGGGATAGTAGCAGGTGTCACAATGGAATCAATCTTGGATTAGTAATAGGTGGTCACAAAGGCAGAAAATGGCAGGCTAGAACACATTGACCCATACCTATTATATAATCTCAAGTAATGATGGTCTGTTATGCTCTGAGGGACTGAAATACTACATTGCAGAAGGCATCCAAGCCAGGGTCTCTAAATAGGTCAGAGGGTTCCACCAGATACCCCACCCCCTTCTGCTTCTTTTAAAAGCTCTTATTACTGAATGGTCATAAAAAGAGTTTTGTCTATCCTAATGCTTCCCAACAAGACAGGATTACCAGCAACTTGGTCCTGGCAGGCAGCCAGCCTGCAGCATTTCAGTGATGCTCGCTGCCGTGGCAACCCCACTGGGCCTTCCGTGGGTGCAAGTAGATGCAGTTGTTGAAGAAGAGGTGCAGCCCAGCAGGCCAGTGAGCATGGCCTTGGTTTGAATGATGTCATGCCAGCCTGGGCCACTGGGAGACCATGGTGGCCACCTGCCCAGTAGCTAAATATGGGTAGGTGGCATTTTCCAAATAAGGACATTGGGAAGAATATGGGTTTAAAGAAATGGATGGTGATACTGGTATAGTGTCATACTATACAAATCAATCTCATAAATTAGGATTTAGAATTTGTGGGAATTCAGACACAAGGCACAGGATGAATTTATCTTGTTCCCCTTCTGAAGAAGTGGGGTACAAAGGAAATGAATGGGTTCAACAAGCTGTAAGGATAATTCTTAGCCTATTTAGAGGAATATATAGGTTTTTAAGTTTCTTAGGTGAGCTGCATTGATTAGGACTGGGGCGAAGTTGCTGCAACAAGAGACTTAAAAGCGTAGTGACTGAAGCAGGATGGAAATCATTTCTTTCTTCTCTGTTAGTCCTGGTGGCTGGTTCAGGGTGGCTTTGGTGGCTTATGAGGCCAACACATTGTCTCTGCTTCCATCCTGTTTGCCGGAACCTAGACCCATGGTTGCTTCTACCAGCAAGCGTGACCGAGTGCCCAGCTAAAACTCAGGGTTCTGTTTCTAACAGATGAGGGGAGAGTGGGGACCCCCGACAGGTTCCCCTCTCTGCACCTTTTACATTCCCACCAGGTCATTGCCACGATGTGAGTTTGAAGAATACGAGTTCAGGCCTTGACTGGAACTTTGAATTGGTTCTTCTCTCAGACTCTGGACTTGGAAAGAGAGGGAAGCAAGATGGGGTCGTGGAAGAGCAGATGGTTCCAGTGAGACCCACCTGACCGAATCCTGACTCAGTCACTTGCTATTTGTGTGACCTTACGTTGTGCTGTTGAGCCTCTCTGAGACTCAGATCCCTCACCGTAGAACGTTGCCAACGATGTCTACCTCACAAAGTTGTTGTGATAGTTACACAGCAGAAGTAAAAAGAGAACATCCAGGAAGGAGCATGCCTGCCATGTGCTAAGTTCCCACTAAGAGTTAGTTCTTCCTCTCTAGGAAGAATTGTAGATGTCACCAACTTGCCAAATGCTTCTAGATGAACAAGTTGGTTTGCTCAGAAGCTAAATTTAATTTGCATTATTGCACAAGGATTACATCACTTTACAGTAAAGATATTTTTACTCTTCCAAATGCAAATTTTAGAATTCTGTTGATGGGCTGATGTTCACCCACAGGCAACTCATGCCATCAGGACACATCTTCCTCGGGCCCTGTCACACCAATGCTACAAGTGTATCAATATATAGCATAAGAGGGGTAAACAGAAAAGCAGGTTTCCTTGGGGAAATGATGTGTGACACTGCCTCATGGGGATCTGAGGCGCAGCACGTGGCCTCAGAGGAGGCTTTGAGGCCATGACGAGGTGTGGCACTCACACAGGGCAGATGTGCTCTTTGTGGCCTCCATTCCTGTGGTCCCGGGCAAGCCCCAGGCAGGTGCTGCTTTGAGGAGGTGAGACTCTGCTGGAGCACCGTGTGCTGTGAAGTGTGAGAGGTGGTTAATGGCACGCCGGGGATGTGGCAAATGAGGTCCTTAGGGAGGCAGCTCCAGAACCGGGTGCCGGCGCTAAGTGACAGAGACCATCATGAGAACTGAAGTGGTGGAGTCAGAATTTATGAGGCTTTCCTGGTGTTAAAAAGGAGACAGCAGGCCCACAGTGGAGTCCCTTGTGTTAAGCCTAGGTCAGAAACCAAGATGTCATACCTGATCTCATGGCAGTGTCAGCCTCTGCCAGGACTTTTGACCTCTAGGCATTACCTGGTCAGCACTAGTGAGGTCATCCACCTGAGAGATGCCTTTTGTCCCCAATAGGAAGGTGACCTTGTCTGAAACAACCCACTCTATGCTAGAAACTTCGTTTTCCTTCCTTCCTCTGCCTACAAAAGCCTCTCGTTTTGTACAGCTCTTTGGAACTCCTCTCTATCTGCTAGATGGGATGCTGTCTGATTCATGAGTTGTTGAGTAAAGCCTATAAGATCTTTGAAATTTACTCAGTTGAGGTTTTTTTTTTTCTTTAGCAGTGAGAATGGCACATAATTTGTCCGAGGGTCCTCCTTTCCCTACCCTGCGAAGCAGCCCGGCAGAGATTCATGCCCTCTCGGGCGGACCACGGGGAAGCTGCATTCCCCCCGTATCACTACTGCCCTGTGTGTGTGCCGCCACGCCTCCCCGGCCAGGATGCACACCTGCGTGCACACAGGCAGTTCTCCGGAGGGTTTTGCTGGCGTCCAGCGGGCTGTGAGGGGCAGCAGAGGTCCTTGCCTCCTGGCCTGGGGGGCTTGCAGCCACAGGGCGCACTCACCATCGGCCCCACTGCGCACTGGGAGCCCCTGCTGCTGTTCCAGCCTTGGGAAGTGGCAGGAGCCTCTTAGCTCCCTCTGGTGTGGTAACTTTTCTTAGGAACCCTGAGATTGCCATGGGGGGGGGGGGCAGAATTCATTTGGAGACCCTTGCCTTGTTTTTCCCCATGGCTCCTTCGTCTTTTATGAACGGAACGTATCCCTCGCTCAATGCCCACAGGCCTCCTGATGCTACGGGGGCCCGTGAGCCAGGCAAGGAAAGGGAGTCTGTGGCCTCTCAAAGTGGCTTCCGGGCCTATGGTGTCCTGGGGGCTCCAGCTCGCCGCCCTCTCTCCTGTCCAGAGCTGACCTCAGATCTCACCAACAGACTCTTGGTCCCAGAGTGGACCCCCTTGCTGAGCACCTGGCAAAGCCAAAGCGTCAGCCTCTCAGAGTCGGGAGACACAGGCCCACCATAGGGAATTATAAGTTCGAGTTAAGGTGGTCTTTCCAAAAGAGGAACTTGGATGGGACTGGGTAAGAATCATGATATCATGGTGCAGGATTGGTGGAAACGGCAAGAGGAAGTTTTTGAGGGGTTCAAAGGATCCTGGGGTGTGAACTGTCTGTTGCTGCGTCCCATTGAAGAGTCCCTGGGCCTTCTGGGAAGTTCCTGTCGGAACAATCATCCCATTTGTCTGGGCAGGAAGGGTAAAGAAATGCTAATGTGACAGAGGGACAGCCAAATCCTGTTAAAGTAGCCCGGAGGGGGCAAGTGTAGTGGGGAGGACATTCATTCTCAGTGTTTTCTTCACGGCCTTTTGTCTTCTAATAAAAGATATGTTTTTATTCATAAACGTAGATGGGATAAATGACTATAAAGCACTTGCAAACAGGCCCTGACAGGCTTACCAGCACAATGAAGACTTATGACAGTGCTTTAATAATTCAGCCCACAGACCTATTTTTGATACAGTTTTGTTTGAAATCATTTATTTTCCTTGATTTGTCATTTTTTTTTTTCAGTTCTGTGTGGTAAGTTTCCCTATACAGGCATTACTGGCATCTGAGGAGAATGCCTAACAGGTGTACAAATAACATATATGCTTGAAAATATGCTTGAAAGCTATAAAACAATTGTTACTGAAAATCGACAGGATATACGTAACATCTGAATTATCTATCTCGCTTACTTGAACATGAGGTATTGCCTTCAGTCACATCATAAAACCTGAATGTTTATACAGTGCCTATCTGAAAAGTGACCTCTAGGCACTACCTGGTCAGCACTAATGAGGTGGAAAACTGTGCCTTGTGTAGAGAGCACCCTTCCAAGGTATCTGATTCTGGCCTTTTCCTTGTCTTTGATATGTTTTACAGTTTTCTAAGTTGTAGGTAACTGGTAGCAATGCAAAATAGTTACTGTCTATAGACATGGAAAAAAGCTCTTTGTGTGGTTAAAATGACTATCCCTCCCCATTATGAAGAAAAGCCTGTTTCTTGTATATCTGTAAATTCGTTTCAACCATTAATTCAATCATTCCTTTAATCCATATAAATTTGTGCTTCTCTGACTTCTCCTTTGAACTGATTGTAACATCTTACTAATACCCTCATTAATAATGAGGTCAATAAAATCTTTAACATATGTTTATTTTATATCTTATGAGGGTCATGGTTTTACCTTTGGTAATTATTCTTTAACATAAAATTTTATGGTCTCTATTAAAAATAACAAAGGTGCTGTGCTTCCTTTAACCAGTGACAGAAATGGACCCTAGTATAAGAGGAACTTGGATCCAAAAAGTGGAAGAACTAGGGGCTCAAAACATTGGAAGGTTTTCTCTTAATATTGTAAAAATGAGTATAGACTCATAAACAACCAATGGGTTAAAAGAAATTACGATGGAGTTTAGAAAATAATTTGAGATGAATTAAAATGAAAACACAACACCCTCAAATTTATGGGATGTTGTAAAAGCAGTGCTCAGAGGGAAATTTATAGCTACAAATGCCTGCATTTAAAAGATTTTAAATCAATAACCTAACTTACATGAAACAGAGATTAGAAAAATCAGAGGGAAAATTAATGAAACCAAAAGTTGGTTCTTTTTTAAAAAAAAGATTCTATTTATTTATTTGAGAGAGAAAGTGAGAGAGTGAGCCTGAGTGGGGGGAGGGGCAAAGGGAGAGGGAGATGAGAGAATCTCAAGCAGACTCCTCACCCAGCATGGAGCCTGACATGGAGCTCGATCTCGGGATCCTGAGATCGTGACCTGAGCTGAAATCAAGAGTCTGATTTCACTTAACCAGGTGAGCCATCCAGGCACCCCCATAAGTTGGTTCTTTGAAGATCAGCAAAATTGATGAACCTTTAGCTAGATTGCTAAGAAAAAAGAGAAAAGCAAATAACTAAATTAAAAAATGAAAGTGAGGATGTTACTGCTGATCTTGTAGAAATGAAAAGAATTATGGGAGAATACCATGAGAAGTTGTATGCCAAAAAGTTAGATAATCTAGATTAAATGGATCGATTCCTAGAAGCTATCTACACACTGCCAAAACTGTCCCCCCTCCCAAAATAGAAAATCTGAACAGACCTATAACAAGGGATTGAATCAATTATTAAAAAGTTCAGGACGAGATGGCTTTATTGGTGAATTCTACTAAACATTTAAAGAATAGCATCAATCTCTCTCAAACTCTTCTAAAAAAATAGAAGAGAAGGGAATACTATCTGTCTCATTTTATGAGGCTAGCATTGCCCTGATACCAAGGTCAAGATAAGAAAACTACAGACCAAGATTCCTATGATACTGATGCAAAAATCCTCAACAAATTACTAGCAAATGGAATTCAGCAGCATATTAGAAAGATTATCCACCATAACCAAGTGGGATTTATCCCAGGAGTGCAAGAGCAGTTCAACATAAGTTCAATCAATGTAATATGCCATATTAATAGAATGAAGGAATAAAACCTACATGATCATCTCAATCAGAAAAAGCATTTACAAATTCCAGCACCCTTTCGCAATAAAATCATGAAAAAAAAAAGAGAAATAGAAGGAAACTACTTCCACATGATAAAAGGCATTATGAAAAACCCACCATGTTCAATGGTGAAAGACCGAAATCTTTCCTTCGAAGACAAGGAATAAGGCAACGATGCACACAAAAATCAGTCATGTTTCTGTATACCAGCAGTGAACAATCTTAAAAGGAAATTAACAAAATGGTTCCATTTACAGTAGGATCCAAAAGAATACGTAGAAATAAATTTAACCAAAGTGGTGAAAGACTTACGCACTGAGAACTAAAAACATTGCTGAAAGAAATCAAAGAAGACCTAAGTAAATGGAAATATGTATCACGTTTATGGACTGGAAGACTTATTATTTTTTAAAGTATAAGTGTTTTTATTTTTATTTTTAATTTTTTTCATAAAGAGAAAAGTTTAATAAAGTCCATACTCAGTGGCACTTTTAACTAAATCTCTAAAAATCCATCCAATAAGGTATAAAATTTTAAAAATCAGATTCTCATAATTTTGACCTTTACTCAGAATTTTATATTTTTTCTTTAAGTATTTTATTTTATTTGTTTTTTTAAATATTTTATTCATTTATTTGAGAGAAAGTGAGAACAAGCTAGAGCGCACAAGTAGGGGGAGTGGCAGAGGGAGAGGGAGAAGCAGGGAGCCCGACGTGGGGCTTGATCCCAGGACCTGGAGATCATGACCTGAGCTGAAAGCAGCTGCTTAACCGACTGAGCTTTTTTATTTTAATTCCAGTTAGTCAACATACAGTGTTGTGTTATATTAGTTTCAGGTGTATAATATAGTGATTTCAACACTTTCATTACAACACCCTGTACTCATCAGTACAAGTGTTTCCCTTTGAATTTTTGCTTTTGTTTCTCTTGCCTCAGGAGACATATCTAGAAAGAAGTTGCTATGGCCGATGTCAAAGAAGCTATTGCCTGTGTTCTTTTCTAGGATTTTTATGATTTCATGTCTCACATTTAAGTCTTCAATCCACTTTGAATTTATTTTTGTGTATGGTGGGAGAAAGTGATCCAGTTTCATTCTTTTGCACGTTGCTGTCTAGTTTTCCCAACACCATTTGTTGAGGAGGCTGTGGAAGACTTATTGTTAAGATGGCAGTAATACCCAAAGTGATGAACAGATTCAGTGCAATTCCTGTCAAAATTCCAATGGCTTTATTTTTTTGCAGAAATGGAAAAGCCAGTCTTTAAATTCATATGGAATTGCAAGGGGCTCCAAGTAGCTAAAATAATCTTGAAAAAGAAGAACAAAGTTGGAGGACTCACACTTCCTGATTTCAAAACTCACTAAAAATCAGCAGTAAGCTAAACAGTGTGGTACTGGCATAAGAATAGACATGTAGACGAAAGGAATAGAATTGAGATTCCAGAAATAAACCATACATCTATGGGCAATTGACTTTTGACAAGAGTGCTGAGATCATTTAATGAGAGAACAGTAGTCTCTTCAACATATGGTGCCGGGACAACTAGATAGCCACATGTTTCAATTGAACCCTACTTCATACCATATACAAAAATTAACTCAAAATGGATCAATGACCTAAATAGAAGATCTAAATCTCTTAAGTTCTTAATGGAAAACAGGGTTAAATCTTCATGACCTTGGATTTACCAATAGATTCTTAGATATAACAACAAAAGCATAAGCAACAAAAGAAAAAAATGCATTGGTTGGATTCCATTTAAATTAAAAAATTATGTGCATCAAAGGACAATATTAAGAAAGTAAAGAGACAACTTACAGAATGGGAGGAAATATTTGCAAATCAAATGTCTGGTAAGGATCTAACATCCAGATATGTAAAATAGACTTACAGCTCAAAAACAAAAAGAGGGATAACCCAGTTTAAAAATGGATAAAGGATTTGAATAGACATTTCTCCAAAGACAATATACAAATGGCCAAGAGTGCATGAAAAGATGCTTGACATCATTAGTCATTAGGGAAATGCAAATTAAAACTGCAGTGAAATACCACCTCACACCCACTAGAATGGCTGTAATTAAAAAAAAAAAAAGAAAATAATAAATGTTGTTGAGGATGTGGGGAAATTTTGGAACCTTCATATGTAGCTGGTGGAAATATAAAATGGTACAGCTGCTGTGGAAAACAGAAGTTTGGCCATTCCTCAAAAAGTTAAACAGAATTACCATATGACCCAGCAATTTCACTCTGAGGTATATACACAAACAATTGAAAACAGGTTCTCAAATAAATACTTGTACATGAATGTTCATAACAGCATTATTCACAATAGCCAAAAGGTGGAAACGACCCACGTAGTTTGGATGGATGAGTGGATAAACAATTGTGGTTTATACATATGATGAAACATTAGCTTTAAAAAAGTGAAATCCTGATACACTGTGGATGAACCTGGAAAACACTATGCTAATCGAAAGAAGCCAGTCACATATGTGATTCCATTTATATGAAATATCCAGAACAGGTAAATCCAGAGACAAAGTAGATCTGTGATTGCCAGGGGCTGCGCGGAGGGGAGAATGGGGGAATAATTTCTTAATGAGCATAGAGTTATTTGGGGATGAAGAAAATACTTTGGAACTGAATAGAGGTCGTGGTTGCATAATATTGTGAATTACTAAGTGCCATTGAGTTGTTCACTTTAAAATAGCTAATTATGTGTTACCCAGATTACACCTCAACAACAACTACTACTACTACAAAAGACGAGGGTAGACAATTTACATGTTTGATATAGTTTAAATGTGAGGAATTAGTTCCCAGGAGGAAGAGGGTTTAGATTGGCAGTATTAGTATTTTCCCACCAAAACCACAAAGGACACCTCTGGCCAATGGCATTGAGATAGGAAGCACCCTCCCAGGGGTTCTCAGGATTATGTGCAATTTCCAGTGAGTTTCCTGTAATTCCACCTCACCAACTTTGTTACAGATTACTCATGGCATATCTCACAGAGTCAAGAATCTGTGATTTAGGTGATGGTCATTTTAAATTTTGATCATGTGAAGGTGGGGGGCGGGACAGGAGTGTGGGGAGAAATGTCAGTGTATAATGTTACATTTATTAAGAAAAGTTTAAGGAGGGTGACTGGGTGGCTCAGGTCATGATCCCGGGATCCTGGGATTGTGTCTTGCATAGGGCTCCCTGCTCAGCAGGGAGTCTGCTTCTCCCTCTGCCCCTCCCCCTGCTTGTGCGCATGCACTCTCTCTCTCTCTCCCTCGCAAAAATAAATAAATAATAGTTAAAAAAAAGTTTAAGGAAGAATACAAGGAATACTTTGTATAGAATTACGAAATTCAAGTGATACAGGAAGGTACAGAATGAAAAGGGAAGGCTTCTCTACCTTGGCCAATCACTGTTAATATGTTTTGTGATTTTTTTTTTTTTTTAAAGAACTGTTTCAAGCTTGTGTGTGCTTACACATAGATTTTTCTTAAAAAAAATAAAGAAGTCATTACAGACTTGCATATGGCTTTTTCCCCTTTTTATTGACATATAATTGACATAATAATGTTTTAGGAGTACAACATAATGATTCCCTATTTGTATATATTGCAAAATGATCACCACAGTAAGTATAGTTAACTTCTCTCACCACACATCGTTACAAAGTTTTTTTCTTATGAACTTTTAAGATCTGCCCTATCAGTAACTTACAAATATACAATACACCATTGTTAACTTTAGTCACCATGCTGTACACTAGATCCCCAGGACTTATTTATTTTATGACAGGAATTTTGTACCTTTTGACCACCTTCCCTCATTTTACCCACCTTTGCCCCAACCTCTGGCAACCAACAATCTGTTTTGGCTTTTTATTGAACAGGGACTCTTAGAGCTCTTCCCATACATACAAGCACTACTGATGTACTTTATTCTTTTAAATGGCTATGTAGGGGTGCCTGGGTGGCTCAGTTGGTTGGGCATCTGTCTTCGGCTTGGGTCATGATCCCGGAGTCGTGGGATGGAGCCCCGCGTTTGGGGGGGGTCCCTGCACAGCGGGAAGCCTGCTTCTCCCTCTCCCTCTACTCCTCCCCAACTCGTGTTCTCTCTCTCTTGCTCACTCTCTCAAATAAATAAATAAAAGCTTAAAAAAAAAATAAGTGGCTGTGTAATCATCATGGTAATAATGAGCACTTATTGAACATTTGCAATGTGCCAGTGCTGTTCTAAGTGCTATGGATACATTACCTCATTTAATCTTCACAAATCCGTGAGATAGGGCCTGCCGCTGCTTCTGTTTTACAGATGAGGCAACATTGCCCAGAGAGACTCAGCAAGAAATTTAAATTCCTTGTGTCTGATCCCAAACCCATGCTCTGACCCCCACAAAATTCTGCTCCCCTTCACAGTTTGTGGGAGAGCTGGGGTTTATCATTATTTACAGCTTTCATGCATTCTACTGCTTGACTGTTTTCTGTTCCCCTAATGTTGTCTCCTATTAAAAGAGCTAGGGAATAACCAAGAAGAGTTAAACAATTATGATGAAGATTTTCAAAATTTTTTCCCAAGAATGGTTACTAGGGCTTGATTTCTTAGCCCAGAAAAGAGGGTGTCTATAATTTTTATAGCATGGGTCCACACTAAAAGAAATAGCGACTGCTATTCTCACCTGTAGGGGAGGCAGGTCCTAGTTGTTCTTTTGGGACACCACACGGAAACACATTGAAACTGTATTGGTCTCCTTGGCCTGCCCTGCCACACAGTGGCTCCGTCCCAGAATAAAAGGGTGGGCCAAGAAAGCCCTCGACCCTTGGGCTAGAGGGCCGTTGGCTGTTTCTTCTTTATTTTCTTCCTATGAGGCCATCGTGTCTCCCCAAACTGAGCTCCAGATTGAAATGTAGCCTGTAGCTCAACTAACAGGTCAGAGGGGGGAGGGTATGGGATGCTTTATGAATTTGTGCACATTAACAGATGAGGGCATATTTTGGAGATGTGTGTTGGCAAGAACAGTTGTATGTATACTGGGGATTTCTGTTTTGGCTTCTGTGGAGAAAGAAGGAAACAGCATAGTGATGCCCATCAGCCTTTCTGCTACTGTCTTGCAGGAGCATAAGCAGCTAGCTAGTTTGGATCAAGCATCAAGAAAAAGGTAATGGAAAACTCAAGCTCCCCAATTTTTTCCTTTGGTCAGCAAAATGACAGGATGCTCCTGCCGTCTGTGTGTCCTGGCTGACCCTGCGTTCCTGGCCCCCGCAGATACAATTGGCCATTTAGATCCATTTAACAGAAAAGGATCCGATCTTGTGGTAAAAATGCAGGTTTGGCATACGCCGGGACTCTGGGGACTCATTCTGAAATATACTGATTTTTTTGGAGGGGAGAGGGCAGGCACACAAAATAGGGATTCTGGGCAGATTTGCCAGCATGTTTCCATGTGCATCATACACTCGGGAGAGTCTGTTTTGTGCCACTGTGGACAAGGCACCAGATTTACAGGCGGAAACCAGAGTTTGAAATTAGCTGCTAAGGTCATGTGGTTAGGTCATGGAGGAGCAGAAGTGTGTGCTCTGAGTTCAGAGAAGGTCTGCAATATCTTTCTTGATCTCCAAAGTTGTCCAAACCACTAAGTGAAGAAACATACTTCCTTTGGCTCATCTGACCAAATTACTACCTGTAAAATTTTGGCCTGGTTGCCTCAGTTGAGCTGCAATCTTCCTGCCTGGTTGAGAGAGAATCCAATGGGGGAAGTAGGGACAGAGTATCGTCGGTCCCCAGAGCCAAAACATGAATGGGTATAAGGTCCAAATTGAAACCAGAATGATGATTTCACTCCTGTCTTTCCTACCACATCATCTTTCCTAGCACATTTATTTTTCTTTCAAGTTTCTTTTTTTAAAAAAATTACTTATTTACTTATGTAATCTCTACCCCCAACGTGGGGCTCGAACTCACGACCCTGAGATCAAGAATTGCATGCTTTTCCGACTGAGCCAGCCAGGCAACCCTCCTTTCTCTCTCTCTCTCTTTTTAAATAGAGTCAATCAGTTGTACTTTCGTAAAGCTAGAGTATAGAAATGAACATTCGCTGGCAAATTAGAGGATGCACATCGCTTTCTGTGACTTAGATTCTGAGTGCATGTGTAGCAATCATGCCTGTGGCCCACAATGTGGACGAAATATGCTCAAGTGTAAAATGTGTCCAGGTGAGCCCTCCTGATGCTCTGGCCAGAAGCAGATGGACTTCGCTGTTGGCAGGGCCTGGACATCAGGCTGTGGAGATCTTTTCTAGGCTCCACATGTTGACTTTTTCCAGGTAGGAGAAATCGTTATTCTGGTGTATCATTCTCCAGCCACCACGGTAGAGTGGCACATTATTAAGCTATGGTTTGGATGTAATAAATAATACTTGTGGCAGAAACTGACTTCAGCTAGTGCCTGTAAAAAAACAGTGTGTGTGACAATGTGACAAGGAAGTGAGGAGGTCGAGTGGAGAGGGGATCAGTGGTGATGTGATATGACCAGGGCTTATCTAGAAAGTCCTTAGAGATGTTTCCCCGGGTGTGTGTGTGTGTGTGTATGTGTGTGTGTGTGTGTGAAACTTCAGATGGGGCAGCCCGCTGCTGGGCTGCCTTGGGCGGTTCCCACATGTACCAAGGCCTCAGGAAGAGAGCGAACATCCTGGGGTCACCAGCAGCCCTGGGCATGCTGTCTCCGGGCTGCTTCCTTCCTTCTTCCTTCTGAGGGAGTGAAAAGATGGCCACCCCCAGCTTCCGCCTTACGTGACACAGTTGTAGCTTCGGGGAGCTTTGTCTCTCTGTGTTTCCTGGCCTGTGTGGAAGGACACACCGAGAGTCCCTTCCCCAGTGCTTGCTTGTAGTTATTAGAAGTCTCTCTGTGGCGCCATTGAGGCTTTTTTGATTAACAGAAATGTGAAATCAGTTCGCCAGCTTTGGCATCCAATAGATTTCTGGGCTTTGATGGCACAGTATTGAGAAGATCCTAACTGACATGTCATTCTTTTAAAATTGTGTTTCGGTGTACGTTTTATATGTTGTGTAATATCTTAGTACAGTAGCACATGTATACAGGTTGTAAGTAAATATACACGTATTAGAGGATGCACACAGTGATTTCAGTGTTGGTATATGAAGTTCAAACATGCACTGATGCCTTATATCATCGTGAGCAGGAAGGTGGCCTGCACTGTGGGAGTATCCTGTTGTCTGTACTTATTTGTATTAAATTATTTTTTAATATCAAAGTTAACCAAAGTTGTTTGTTTATAAGTTACAAACTGCCTGTTACTTCACTTGGAGATTTCTCAGCTCTGGACTTTTTCCTCCCCAGCGTTTGAAGGTCTCACATGCTCAGATTCTATAAGGTTTTGTTGACATCTTAGGACTCAGATGTGGCCTGAAGATGGTTTAGTGATAGGGAAAGAAAGTACCAGGAGACAGAGGCCTGGTATTGGCCTTAGCCCATTCCAGTGTGACTGTGAATTGCGCCGGGCCTCAAGTTCTCTATCCATACAATGGGAATAATGACCTCAGAGTCACCGTGAAGGTCAAATGCAGTAATAAATCTGAGTCTGCTCTATGAACCACAGAGCCTTTAGAATGTAGGTTAAGGTAGAGAGAGGCCATTGTTTTAGCGTCTCATGAACTTTTGACAAAGGGAATATTCTCACACATCATGCCTGAGGGGAATTGTGGGGTGCCAAGGAACTCACCACTGGACGTGAGCAGTCATACCCCAGGGTGGGCAAGAGATTGTTCCTGTGTATGGTGCACCACTAGCTGCCTCTCTGTGTCATGAGGATGAATTCAAGACGAAAGTCTACCTCTTCTGGGCTGTTAAGGCGTTGAAGTCTGCCTCCATTTCTTGTTCCCATGTATGTAGCCTGTGCACTTATGGGATAAGAGATATCCTATTGAGGGGTGCCTGGGTGGCTCAGTCAGTTGGGCGTCTGCCTTCAGCTCAGGTCATGATCCAGGAGTCGTGGGATCAAGCCCCAAATCGGGCTCCCTGCTCAGCGGGGAGTCTGTTTTTTCCCTCTGCCTCTCACCCCACTCGTGCTTTCTCTCTCTCAAATAAATAAATAAATAAATAAATAAATAAATAAATAAAATCTTTTTAAAAGAAGGAGATATCCTAATGACTCTCCAGTGCCTGACACAGTGCCAGGTATGGCTTAGGCACGCAGGACATGCTTAGGGTAGAAGAGAAATGACCATCATACCTGTTTGCATCTCTGGGCCTTGTCACATAATTAGGAGCCCAGACGGTGTTCATCAAGAGGCAGTAGGGTTGGGATGGAGGTCAAGAGCTCGGGCTTCTGAGGCGTGGGCCAGTTCAATTGCTGAACCTCCCTAAGCCTGTTTTCCCAACTGTGAGGGGTGATAATAGTACATCTTTCATCGAATTGGGTTGAAGATTAAATAAGATGATGCAAGTTAACAGCACAGAATCTAGCTTAACAAAATGTCAACTATCATCACTGTCATTATGAATAACATGATTGGCATTATTAAAAGCTCATTGATATTGTGATTTGGAACTTGGAAGCCCAGAAGCTCCATTTTTGCCTTGATGTCTTTAACTGTCTTCCATTTAATTTTCCCTTAGTCACCATTTTTGTTGGAGACACCAATTTCAACTTACCTGGATGAGTGCACTGACTTTTTAGGGCAGGCTCACTTCAGTGCCCTCGATATTAACCTCTGTCAGTGGGAACTTCTTTTTTTAATGACGCCTGGGGCTCAATCCCAGGATGCTGGGATCATGACCTGAGACGAAGGCAGATGTTTAACCGCCTGAGCCACCCAGGCACCCCCGGTGGGAACTTCTTACCCTCCGGCAAGGTTTTAGATTAGTTTTCCATGTTGGAGGGGTCGCAGGTGTTTTTTTAGACCAGTGTTGTACCATAGCATTAAGGACATGAGGTTGACTCCACAATTTAATATTAAGCGAAGAGTAGATCTGCAGTCACTTACTTTCTTCCTGACCTTCAGCTGGTCTTTGGCTGGGGAGCACTTGAGGACACGGTATAGGAGAGCATATTGCATTCAGAGTATACTTCATGGCTTTACTGCTTATTATCAACATAACACCCATTCAGGTTGTTCCTGGGAAATTTGTCCACATCTGAGTGTCTGTCTTTATCTGCAGACACACTCGCTCTATCTCATTTGGATGATAAAAGAACAGAAATGCCTCATCTTTGATCTTGGGGGCTTGGGCAATGGTGGGGAGTTGGGGGTTTCTGCTGACCTCTGCTTGGAGGCTGCAATGTGCGGTGGATTCTTCAGGTAGCTGTGATGTAGGAATACTTGATATTAACCTCTGTCAGTCTCTTAAGCACGTGTGGAAGTGCCAGATGACATGAAATCAGAATTCTAAACCATGAAAAAGTCAAGCTAGCATGGTAGTGATGGGGGGTATTTCTGCTCACACTCCAGAGGCCAACTCCCCTTCCTCTGGCACACTCCCTTCCTTTCTTGCAAGTGCCTTTCCTGATGCTAGTGTGCTAATCGAGTCTAGGCCTTGATGTAGTTGACCTTCATAAGTATAGGACGATTCCTAATACATCATGGGTCATGGCTGTTATTTTGTTGGAACCGTGATATAGTCAGGACGGTGGATCAGCGGTGAGAAGATGGTCATCTCCCCATCTTGCTCCTTATGCAGCCTGCAAGTGTGCTTGCGTTTCATTTGATGAAATCACATTTGCTGTCAGCTAGTATCTTCATTAAGGTATCACTACAGGTAGTTATATTACACTGAATCTCGGCTTGGTGATCTGAGAAGCGTTGAGTGTTCGTTCATATGAGTGAGGTGGCTGAGGATGCTAACTTTTCAAAGTGACTGTAGTCGGGATGTATGAACTGTTTTTTCAGTCTGCCCTGCAGAATTGAGCATAGAGTACAGGTCCAGCTCTTCTAGAGTCTTAGCACTGACATGATAGACTTTGGCTGCCATCACCTATGATGGCACATAGCAGGTGCTCAGTAAAAATGCAGCCAATGAAAGAGCAGCCTTCTAAATGGTCTTTGTTTCCTCCTTTGCTTTCCCTCCAATCCTCTTAAAGCTCCACAACTGGGTGGATTTCATTGGTTCCCACTGTCCTCAGACAAGTCCCGGACTCCTTACCCAGGTTAGGACAATGCCCTTGGCCTGTGGGTGTTCCGGGGTCTGTTCTGATTGAGTGACGCTCTTTGTGCTGGTGGTTAAATCATCCTGACATTGCTCTTGCCGGCCTGATCTCTCTCTAGCCTGCAGAACATTTGTTTGCATTCTCCTGCTCCTGTTTCCAGGTGCTTCTTCCTGGTGGGTGTATCAGTGTTAATTAGGGTTCCTTCAGGGAAGCAGAGCTACTGTATTATGGGAAAGGATTCACGGCGGTTGTCACACTTGATACCAGTGTGGGCGGAGGGGCAAGGGGAGACCTGGAAGGAGCTTGAAAATCAGAGGAAACCCCTCGAACCAGACAAATACCAGTGCGGTGGTCAGGTGGGGCTGTCATGGAAGCTCTGAGAAGCTGACACAGCCAACAGCAAGTGGCCTGCAGAGGGGCGGGGCAGCTAGCTGTCTGTGGGCAGGGCAGCTCTGCCTCTCGCCTACATCTGCAGGGAGGTCTGGGGCCACAGTTGGGAGAAGAGGTGGATGCAGAAGTGGGCTGTGCTGGGAACCTCTTTCTACCTGTGTGCTGAAGACCTTCAGTAGTGTAACGGCAATTCTTGACTTCCTGCAAATTCCCCTTTTGGCCAATTCTACCCCAGAACCCTATGGAGAAAGGGATCCTGAGAAATGTCATCCCTGCTTTAGCCAAGTTGACAGCAGGATAATCTAGGACGGTGCAGAGCAGACGGGTGTAGCAGAGCGCGTGTGGGGTGTGTACGCATGTGTGCACGCATGCAGATGTGCATGTGTGTGCATGCATTTGTGTGCATGTGCGTGCATGCGTGTGGGTGGGTGTACAGTGTGTGTGTTTCACATGCACACATGTGCTTCAGATCCCCTGCAGAGAAATGTGTGAGAATATCAAAAGAGGGGAGATAGAGCCTCTGGCTTAGAGAGCTCCTTTAAGCTTCCGACTGGGTTCTAGTCAGAGTGGGATCTGTAGGAGAGGCCAGAAGAAGGGGCAGAAGGGGCATCTGCTGGTCTCTGGGCTCTCCATCCACATGGTCATGGGGAGCTGCTGGCATCTTTGCCTCCCAGAGGAAAAAACCTCAAACCTCCACTAAGTTCAATTCTTGGACAGACTTTCTTTATCCCCTTCCTCTGTTCCTGTTGCTAGAATTCAGCTCTCCCACCTCTCTTCCTCTGTTCTCCAGTCCTACTCCGTGCCTTTCCTGGCAAATGCATCCTTTTGGTTTCAGATTTAATGCCCCTGCCTCCACGAAGCCTTCCCTGATCTCTCAAACGTGGGTTAGATGCCCCTTTGTTTCCCCGTCATAGCACTTACCATGCATGATATGTGATGCTCTCCAGTTTACTTGTCTCTTCTTCCCTGGACCAGGAGTTCTGTGGGGGTAGGGACATATGATCTTGCTGGGACTTATCAGCAAGCACCATTTCTTCCCTTCCTGATGTCATACAAGTGATAAGTGCTGGCCTTTCTGATTCCAAGTTCTAAGCTGTGTGTGTGAGCATGTGTGTGTGTGTGTGTGTGTGCGCACGCATGCATGCGTATGTGTGTGTCTGTGAATGGTTCATCCATCCCCCCGTGGTGATGACCAGTTGACCACGGCTGCTAGGACCTCTGCTCTGGAAGTGCAGCCCGGAGGGTGGGACCTCAGGACCGTGTACCCTACAACATCTTCAGAGTTCACCAGATTGCCTTGCTGGGTGGGAACCGGAAGCAAGGCGGTAGAAGATTAAGCAACACTGATCTTTAGATCAAGCAGTGTGTGGATTTGAGATGGAAAAGCAGTAGTAGCTTTGTTTTTTCTAGGTTTTGTACCCAGTGTTGCCTTGAACACAGACATTCGGAGATGGGGTGGGGCGTAGCCTGAAACGGAGATGCTCAGCATTCAGAATGGGAGGGAGTCAGAGGGCGTCTATGGATTCAGCAGATCTTTCGAATATTTAGGTTATAAGTAACAGTGAGAATCTGATGAGGGACCTTCTCACATTCTCACCCGCAGAGGTAATGTGTGATTTGGGGGGTGTCAAATGCCTGACACCCATGACTCATCCTACAGAAGGGTGACGGGAGTGAAGAGGCAATGTGCTTGCCTGGGGTCCAGCGGCAGGGGGGACAGAGGAGAGGCTCGCTCTTTCAGTTCATAGCTGCGCCCCCACCGAGCTGCAGCTTGACTTTTGCCTGGTGGTGGGGGAAATAACGTGAGGCCATCAGATTCTGACAAGGCACAGCACCCTGGCTGGTCTTCGGGTGCTGTGCCTCTGATGTGCTCTGATGTGTTGATGTGTCCATTATTAGGATTGTGTGTATGTGTGTGCGTGTGTGTGTGTGTGTTAGAAGCTCCCTGGCTAGGGAGGGGAGGCTATGGTGAAAAAGGGGAGCATCAGCCTAGGGTGCTCCCTGATAAGCACCTTCATTCTCGGGGGTATTCAGGCAGGTACATTGTTGGGTCATTGTTTGTCTTGCCTTTTATCTGAGACTTTGCCATTACACATTTTCTCCACAGAGATTTAGGATTGATTTAATGAGCTGTTCTTCAGAACAGTCATGAAGTGGGGTAATAGGATTCTCTCAAGCCCAGAGATGAGGAAATGAGCTCCCCGGATGTGTCCTCCATGTTTCCTTTCTCCCTCGGTCTTCGCACTCTCAAGCACCAACCATCCAGGCCATGGCCTGACTGCTGGGTTGGAGAACATTCCTACGCTTCCCCTGAAGTGTCTTGTCATGGCTCCTAAGGACCACAGTAAGGGTGTGTGGATGGAGGAGGAGGAGAAGAACCGAAACAGCTCCTGCCCCACCCGCTGGTGTTGGAGTCCCTGCTGACTCACTGTGTGGAAATGATATTAAATGAAGGAGAATGTTTCTAATGAGATGAAAAGGCACTTCATAAAACAACGCAACCCTACACAGGGCGCTTGTGAATGGTTACTCAAAGCAACTCTGAAATGTCTATAATGAGATCTTAAAAGCAAATTCTGAAATCCCCCGTTCTCTGCTTTCTGATCTTGCATGCTGTGATTTTTTTCCCTAGAGGCCTTAAGATTGAGTTATTCCTTTACATTGTAGCTCTTTATCTACCATAACTGTATTTGCTGACTTTGGGTTTATCTTCAGTGCTTAAATCACTCTAAAATAGGTTTTGTCAGTAAAGTCATGTAATATCTTTCTTCTCTCACGGGCCTGAGAGTGGCTCCTAGAGGAGGACTTGGAATCGCTGCTCTCGGGGCAGAGCCTCGTGAGTCCCATGCAGCTTTGCCGTCATCATGCGTCCGGGCCACCCTCTCATACTTCTGACCTGCCCTCAACTTTCACTTCCCGCTCTGCAAAGGAGGCATAACTCTACTTCATTAAGGTTGCTGCATGGATGAAATAAAATTGGTTCAGAGTCAGTGCTTAATACATGTCTGCTACATCTTAGTTATCCACTGCTGTGTAACAAGTTGCACCAAAATTTAACAGCTTAAGACCGCATGCACTTACTCTCTCACTGTTTTGTGGGTCAGGAATCTGGGCACAGCTTCATGGGTCCTCTGGCTCAGGGTCACTTACAAGGCTGCAGTCAGGTGTCTCCTGGGGCTGTAGTCACCTTGGAACGGGATGGGGGGGGCAGGGTCTGCTTCCAAGCGCCCTCAGTGGTTTCTGGCAGGACACAGTTGCTGAGACCCCCTGTAAACGTGCTCTGAGGCCTTGATGGCTGTGGCTAGAACCTCTTTCAGTTCGCTGCGTCGTGGTCCCCCCATGCATGGCGGCTCGCTTCCTCAGAGCCGGCAGGTGAGAGGGCCAGCAGGAGTGTCAGAAAGAGGGCAATCAGTTTTTGTAACCTAACCTCGGGAGTGACACTCATTTTTTTTCATATTCTGTTTTTTAAAAGCAAGTCATTAGGTCCAGGCCACATGCAGGGAACCAAATACGGGGGGTCGGGATCATTGGGAACCATTTTAGAAGCTGGCTACTACAATTATGATCATTATTTATCTTTATTTGCAAGCTCTGCAAATTGGGAACAATGAATATTGAGTGTTTTGTAAGGAAAATTCCAGAATATAATAAAATCTGAGGTTTCATGTTTGGTGCCTGTTGTAGGCCAGGTATTTCATGAATCAGTGGATTTTCCCTCTATGAAGAGGGGAGCCTATGTCTTTGTCATTTGTCCAGTGACCTGTCTTGCCCAGCCAAGAGCCCACACATAGGTTGCTTGTGAGGAAAGAAGGGTGGCCAAAGGATGGTTGGTTCCTTGAGCAGGAAGTACGATTTAAGTAAGAAATTGTGTTAACTTTTTTTGTTTTTAAGTGGTTAAGGTCACACCTTCTAAGATCATTAGATAAACAAATTTTTGCTTAGCTGCACAGGGTTTGTACATGAGGACAAACTGCTATCTGAGAAATGCCAAGAAGCAGTGGGTCTGTTATAAGAATAACGGAAGTAAAGGAGCTAGGGAGCTGCCCTTCCTCTTTTAAAGAGTGTCTTCCTTCTTCAACTTATCTGCGAAGTAAGGCAGGAGGAGATATGGTGACCGAGAGGACTGCTTTAAGAGCTGGGGAAGGAGAGGGACAGAGCCCCGGGTATTCCTCTTTCCTCATTCCTGCTACGTCCATGTCTTTGGCTTCTCTGCGACTCCGAGGACATTGCCACCAGCTGGGCCGAAAGACACTTCACCACTAGGGCCAGAACATCCATGCCTGAAGGATTTCTAAACTTCAGAATTTACTAGATCTGCCAACTCTGGAATAATGTGAGGCAAATAAACTTAACAACGGTAGAAAGGGGATGGTAGTTTTAAATATCATAAATATTTTCTTCCTAGCATTGGTTTCTTTGGGGCTGGGTGATGTCCCCGAAACATGACCATTTCTTCTTTTTGAACACTTACCTAAGAGTCAGAGAAGATCTGGGGAGGAGTCTTAGACTTGACACCCATGTCCTTGGCCAGGTTGCTGTGATTCCCTCCTATAAAATGAGGATGCTAAGACTTAATCAAACATGATGAGAGATATGAGGAGACAAGGCAGTTTAACCTTTCCACAGACAATAGAAACAGACCCACAGGGGATATGGATAATGGAATTACCAGATGTAGCTTTAAAATATGTAAAATATAAACATGTTAATATATTCAAGGAAATAAAAGTCATGATTTCAGAAGCTTGCAAGCAATTGAAAACTATAAAAAAGAAAATTTTACGACAGAAAAAATACAATAATTGATGTCGAGGAAATCAATAAATGGGATTATCATCATGTTAGATACATTGGTAGAAAGAACTAGAAATTAGATCAGATCTCCAAACTGAAACTCAGACAAAAATATAGAAAACAGAGAAAAGAGTATAAGAGATATATAAGATAAGGTGAAAAAGTTTAATACGAGCCTATCTGGAATCCCAGAAGGAGAGAAGAGATATAATAGAGCAGAAGCAATACTCAGAGATAATAACGGATACTTTCCATATGAAATGCCTAGCTTGGTGCCTGGAACTTTTTATGTGCTCAGTAAATGTCAGCTTTTCTTATTGCCCACATTACTGTTTTGCTCGCTCCTGTTCCTATGAAAGATTTGTGCTATTGGCAATATTGCTGGAGTCCAAATCTGCTAGACCATTTGTTCAACAAAGATCTCTTTAGTCTCCCAGGGCGTTCTGCTTGTGCTGAAAGCCCGAGCATCTGGTTCTCACTGGCTAAAATCCCCAGTTTGAAATTAGAGTAAGTTTTCCCATGGAAACAAGTAAGTTACCCTATAGATATAAACAGAGATCAGGTTCCTCCATTGTAGAGTGCTATAGTTCAGCCGCAAGTTTGGGAAATAATCATTATTTATTTACAGCATTATTTCAACAGAAAAATGCTCTCTGAATTTCAAATGATTAGCCAGCAAATGCAGTGCTGGAAGATGGCCATCGGTCATTCATTTGATGTATCGGCGATTGCCTGGACAATGACCTCGGTGCGATCACTCTAATTTCTTGTCTTTGATTCCTTTGTGAAGTTTAAGTCTGAGTGTAAGTGTCCTGACTGCAGGAATTGGGCTTAATTTTCTCATTTCCCGTCCTTGCATATTGCTGACGCACAGGCACTGAATAGACGAGTGGATGTGTGATGGATGCACGCCTTTTGGAGAGAGATGGTTTGGCCAGTGAATAGAGCCCTGGGTGTGGGGAAAGGGATGTCTGAACCTTGATGATGCTTTTACTAGTTGTAGGACCGTAGACCATGGTTTCTTTACATGGGAAATGTGGACAGTGCCTTCTGTCCTCCGCTTTACAAAGGGCTGTTGTGAGGACCCAGTGAGAGAAAGTGAATACATGTGTCTCTGTTCCCTTTGGAACCATTTAATTATCTCCTTCTTGTGGTATTCATGCTCCTCGTTTCTGCTGATTCCTTTCTATTACCTAGGAGGATATTTTTACATGTCTCCTGGTCAGCTTTTGCACCCCAAACAATGACCTCTTATTCTCTGTATGTTGACTTTACATTATTCTCATATACATCTAGAGAACTGTGGACATTTCCAAGCTTTGTTCATTAGAGCCCAAGGGGCATTGATCTAAATGCATAAATTCACTTATGTTGTTGGGGCACTTGAGTGGCGCAGTTGGTTAAGTGTCTGCCTTCGGTTCAGGTCATGATCCTGGAGTCCCCAGATTGAGCCCCACATTGCGTCAGGCTCCCTGCTCAGTGGGGAGCCGGCTTCTCCCTCTGCCCCTTCCCCTGCTCTTCCTCTCTCTCTCTTTCTCAAGTAAATAAATAAAATCTTTAAAAAATTTTCACTTATGTTATTTACATGCTTAAAGTAATGTCTGTAAGCGTTTTTGTCGCCATGAGGTAGATAAAGAAAATAGTTTAGTGACTCTCAGACTCGGGACAGAACCCACCTTTTTCAATATGAGACAATTCAGTTTCCTTATGTCATATATGTAGTTAGGTTCCCTTTGTAAATGGATTTTGAGACATTTGTTATAATGCACATCATTGACATGTTTCAAAATAACCATGACAAAGGTACAGCAAAGTTGTTTGTGGGAATGCTCAGGGGCTTTTAATTTATATTGTATTTTCCTCAAATAATTTTGGGGTGTGGTTTCCTAAACACAGTGGGATGCCTATAGTTGGATTTTCTTGCATTGCTAGTTCAAATTTTTCCCAGAACGTAGCGTGAAGGCTGATACTTACTCTGTTTGGACAGAGGTCTCACACCACCAAAGGAAATCTTGTAGAATGTGTGATAATAAAATAAGCACATTATAGACTTGAATTTAATGATGTTTTTTGTTTTCACGGCACTTTTTTTTTGGTAGTGGTAACTGTGATTTATAAATATTGAACCCTTTTCATTTCGGTGCCAAAGATATTTAGGGCTCAGGGGCAAACAGGCCCATTAAGTCTGTAATTCCAATAAGCCTTTAAATGTCATCCAGGAACAAAGTACTTCAGTTCTCCTGTGGAAAAGGTGTTGCAGAGACAGAACTGAAGTGATGCATGGGAGCTCTCCACGGAGCTTACTGGAAGCTCTGGGGGTGATGTGCAGTATTTTGACCTTGAATCCTTAGTCTGGCCAATTCAGGTTCCTCAGAAGCAGTGGCCCGACTGAGTGATTGGGGTATTCTGCCCATTGCTTTGTCAAAAATCCCATGCGGAGGAGGGGAATGGGAGTGTGTATCCTCTTCCCCCTAGCCAAAGCCTTAAAAAAATACTTGGTGGGTTAATATGGAATTTGTGCCGCCTTTCTGTGGGGTTTCTTTGGAATTAGGTATAGACTGCAGAGCTTCGAGGATTGGGATATGCTTGACAGAGCATATTCCTTTGTGTCAACTCCTGTTCTGCTTTCTCTTCTGGGTGGATCCAGGGTTTGGGGAGGGCCAGGTGGTGCCATTGAGGAGTCCTGGCTGGGATGTGGGGACCTGGCCAGCTGACACAGGCGTGGTGGTGAGGCCCTGGGCCAGGCGCCCTACAGCCGCAGGAAACGGAAATTGTCTCCTCCGTGACCTCATCTCTTCAGCAGCAGCACACACTTCCTCTAGACATTTCTTCCCCATCTGCCCCGAAGTGGAACTAATAAGCAGGCACACACAACACAGCCCCAAATCACTAGTCACTGTTCTCTGCACTTGCCTGCAGTTTGTCTCCACAAGGCCATCTCGTGCACGCGGAGGGGCATGTCCAGTGTCCTTGATGGTGCTCTCGGCTTCCTGTACCTTTGGGGTCCAAAGATCAAGCCGTTTGCCATCCCACGGTTCTGCCTGTTCCTCTCTTTGCTGTTTCTCTCCATCCATAAAACCTGGCTGACCTTCACAGTTCTCCTAAATTCCTAACTTAACTCCCTATCAACGTGTAAGCACTTTAGACTTTTTAGAAGTGCATAAGGCTCAAAGTCGAAACACTTAAATAAGTGGATGACTAAAACAAACAAATAAATGCAAAAAAACCCCTTGCCATGTGGCTTCTCTCTGAGTCCTAGACTAGAGATAGATGCTGAAATGATCATTTCCATAGTTCACATGATGGGCAAATCATATTCTGCCTCTTTGACATTTGGTTGGCATGAAATGAAAGCTTAACAGATTCCTCTCTGTGCCACAAGTTATTTAGTTTATAGTGGTTTTTTGGGGCCATTTCTAATTTTTATAAATAATACTTCCATGAACTTTTTTGTGCTTATTTTTTTTTACATTCCTAGGAATGGAATTCCTGAGTCTGTGATTCTTGGTCTAGCTTGTCATTTCCTTTCCAAAGGAAGCATGTTGGCTTATAATGCACTTTGTGAGTTTGGAGAGGAGGAGACGGTAGGAGCGTGTTGACTGTTGGGAAGAGTAGGGCAACGGCAGAAGACAGCCATTTGTCCTGGGAACACTCATTGCTTGAGTCATACTCATTGTCTGCAGAGCTGGGTTGCAAAGATTTTGAGGCCCTTTTCAGGTTCAATAAAATAACATATCCTCAACTGATTAGTGATCTCTTCCACGAGAGCAGGATTAGGTAGGGGTGGTATATTTGCCTTATGGTGAGAGGTAGGAACGCCTCCTTGAAGCCTGTTACAGTCATCCAGGAGGGAAGGGATCATCAAGGGATGCCCTGCGTTTTACAGGACAGCCGCTGCAGTTTGTGGTTTGTGATTTCATAATCACAGATTTACACGTGATTAATAAATGTGACCATTCGAACAGCAGAGATTGTCATGTCAGAATAAGTGGTGGTTCTCGGAAGATTGCATTATTAGCCCCAGATAGTGACTTATATGGGAGGAATATCATTGAAGGCATCCATTTCCCCGTAAGTAGATGGAACCGATCGCTGGGCCTTGTGGGTCTGATGCCAAACCACACAAATGAGAATACAATAACACATTGATTACCCCCCAGGGATGATTCTGCTGAACTTTATTCCTGGTTTGTGGAATCAGAATTGGTTTTATTCTAGTGCCTCCCCAGTAGCTGGTAGTATGTCCGCCTTTCATTACAAGCAAAACCCCAGCAGATCTCTTTTGAGGACACACGGTGCTACAGGAATACAAGTACTCCTTGGGAGTTCTAGAAAATGGACTTTTGGGGGAAGAAATTTACATTTGGCAGGGAGGTTGATTTAACCTGGTGAGAGCCTTAAGAGGATTTCACTGGCACTCAGAAAATTAGGTTCTGACTCGACCAGCCAGCTGTGTGACCCTGAGGAAGTCCTACAGCTTCCTCTTTTGAAAAACGAGGAGCCTGGACAAGATGGACTATGCTAGTTTCATAATCTTGTGGAACGGAAAACTATCTGCAGAGATGAGTTTCCTTCCATCCCTGTGAGCCCACTAAAAATAAAATGGCCTTTTAGAGAATGGTGGGCAGCTGCGGGCACCCCCCTCCCCCCGCCCCCGTCCTTTCTTTACCCAGTCGGCTTTCGGCTTTTCCTGCTTCAACGCCGTAGGTTTTCTCGGGCGCGAGGCCTGACTCAGCGGCGCTTCCCTCTTGTGTCTGTGTGTCACCGGGCGAACGAGGTTCCTGCAGGAAGAGGAACTCACCGAGGCAGGCGATTCGGGAAAAGCACCCCGTCTCCTGGCGGGCGGCGGGCTCCCTCCCAATCCTTGAGCAGGGCCTTCCCCTGGTGGCCGGTGGGGGGACAGCAGCCCCCCCCCCCCCCGCCCCCGCAGATCGTTTCTGGAACCGCGCAAAGCCACGGGCCACAGAAGATTCGTTGAAGCAGTTCTTTGTGAAGAATATTGTCTTTTCTGAGACAGACTTAAACTTTGCCTCTCCTTTTGTTTTTTAATTTTTTTTTTCCTGTCAAATATATGAGAGAGAGAAAGAGAAACTTCAAGAGTGAAATGGTAAAAAGAAAAGAGACACAGAGCGGGGTTTGAATGAAGAATGAATTGTCAGTCTAAATTTGAGCAGGCTTGCTGCTTTAACTATTCAGAAAAGCCGGTATTTCAAGCCCGAGTTATCTGTGGAAGATGATGAGTAGAGAGGAATTATTTCCAGATGGCTTTTGAATGTTTCATCCTCAAGGGCATTTTGAGAATGGGCCTTGGCGGATCTGTTGGGCTGTTTTGGGGATCTGGAGCCGGGTGTTCTGAGCGGAGCCCTTGGGTAGGGCGAAAGGAGAGACCCAAAATGTGCTTCCTAGAGCCGAGTCCTCATCATGAGGTGCACGGTCTCGCCGAAGCCTGCACACCAGGGGCCCCTCACTCGCAGAGAGTAAGAGCCATGGTGCTAGCAGGGGAAGGGGCTCTGGGCGCTGCTGGGAACGGCAGGCGTTCCAGAGGGCTGATTTCTCAGCTTGGAAGCAGGGGGAGCCTGGCTGTAAGCCGAAAGGACACCAAAGAGGGCCCAAAAGGGACAAAACTCGGGAGGTGCGTATTTGTCCGCTGAGCCCTGGGCAGAGCAGCCCTGCCCGCCTGTGGGTGCGGATACTCCCTCCTCCAGGCGCCTCTCCCAGCTGTGTAAGTGGGGGGGGGGGTGCTCTATGTCCTGTGGGTCTGGGTTTGCCCGCTGCGGGCGCGGGAAGGGCAGGGCTTGCTGACTGCCTGCTGGCCCAGTGGTGAGCCCGAGAGAGAGCATTTCTACACTGGGGATGAGACAGACGCTCACGTCAGCCCTGCCTTCCCATCTTGGGGATTGCTTCTGGGGGTGCACAGGCAGCAAAGATGAATCGTTTAGCATTTCTTGTGGGATAATGAACTTGAGAGCTTCCTATGGGAGGAGTTGCACGCTATGAGCTCCGTGACATAAAAATATGTAAAAGTACACATCGGTCCCCACCCTGCCCACCTGGCCATTTGCAGAGAGCAGTTCACCTTGCAAGAGCGCATTTTCCTCCTCTTCAAGGGTAGGGCAGCATCATCCTTTGGTTTTTACGTTCTCTGGGGGTTGTGTGGGCTAAAGGGTGACAAGGGCTGCTCATCCGTGGGGCCGGGGGACAGAGAGAGTTCAAAGCAACTGAGATAAAAAGAACTGAGTTGTGGGGTTTGGGGAACTGTGAGACACATTAGCCGGAATCCATCCTGAAGGTTCGGCTCAGAAATAGCAGCGGCATATTGATCTGGAATCCGAGAGCTAGTGTTTTAATTCTGTCGCCACCTCTTTGAACTCTGCACATCGATGTGCACACTGCAGATAAAAGGCCTTGGTGCTTTTGTTTCATTATGGCTCACAACCAGTGAAGGCCACTCTCCCTGGGATAGGAGACCTTCTTGAGAATGATGTTCTGATGAGTGTCACCAGCCGGGGCCCCTATTGCTCCACATTTGCAGGAACTGTCCTCTAAGCATGGGGGCCGGGGGGGGGGGGGCAGCGCGGCGTGAGAAGGAGTAAAAATAATTCAGATTGCCAGTTGATATTTCAAATCTCATTTTGTATTTCAGTGTAAAGAAGAGCACATTTCTTTTTTTCAACATTTCCTCCTTGATCTTTAGGCTTTTAGACACCTTTAACAGAAGAGAACCATATCAGTATTTTTTTCTTTTTGGGCTATGTCGTTTCCCATTCACATATAGATTGCATGATCCTTTCCGATGAGCATGTGTCGAGGAGGACATCTCTGTGTCTCCTTGCCTTGCCACCCCTCTTAGAAGAGCAGTGACTGCCAACTGAGGCTAGTTGCTTTGTTCTAGTATGTTCTACTTCCTGGGCAGTTTCCTGATTTTACCTTATACCTCTTCCTTTGAAATTTCCATTTCTACCATCATATTTTTTAATTTCTAAGGTCAGTCTTATTCGCTGAATAATCTTCTAAAATAGTATCCTGCTCTTTTTTTGTATGGGTATAAACATTTGGTATTTCTTAGCTGAGCGTTTATTTTTGATAGATTAAAATGTGTCCCGAAAGGTCTGTTAGCACAGCAGCTTGAGGACTGTTGCAACATCGCTTTTAGTTGGGGGATTCCATGTGTCAGGATCTGCAGGATTTTCCCCTCTTACCCAGAGGGGACTCCACACTTCTTCTGTCTGGCTTCACACGGGGCAACGTGTGAGCTGCATCTCAAGGCCCCAAGCCTAGCCCTGTCTGATACAGGTTTCCTGGAGACTCAACTTCCACCTCTTCTTGGAATGCAGGAGAGTCAATCCTATGGTTTTGTGGCCAGGGGCACCAAGGGTATTTTTTTTGTGCAGCCTTTCAACAGTTACTCCTGCTTTCAGCCTTGTTCTCCAATTCTTGATGTGTTCAGGGATTCTGTGGCATGAATTGTCTTGCTTCTCCGTGGCTCTCCTCCCTGGTGGCCTTCAAGGTTCCAACTTCTTCTTTCCCAGTGACCACTAGGCCACGTGCTTTTCATTGACATCACTTGTCTGGTGTCTCATCTCCTATCTGTTTGACCTTATGAATTTATGTCTTTTATTCCTTAAGCCATTTGACAAAGGTGTTTGGAGGGAGTGGATAGAAATGCATGTATTTGCCAAATGGCCAACAGATATATGAAAAAGTGCTCAACATCGCTCGGCATCAGGGAAATGCAAATCAAAACCTCAATGAGATACCACCTCACATCAGTCAGAATGGCTAAAATTAACAAGTCAGGAAATGACAGATGTTGGCGGGGATGCGGAGAAAGGGGAACCCCCCTACACTGTTGGTGGGAATGCAAGCTGGTGCAGCCACTCTGGAAAACAGTATGGAGGTTCCTCAAAAAGTTGAAAATAGAGCTACCATACGATCCAGCAATGGCACTACTGGGTATTTACCCCAAAGATACAAATGTAGGGATCCGAAAGGGTACGTGCACCCCGATGTTTATAGCAGCAATGTCCACAATAGCCAAACTGTGGAAAGAGCCAAGATGTCCATCGCCAGATGAATGGATAAAGAAGATGTGGTATGTATATACAATGGAATATTATGCAGCCATCAAAAGGAATGAAATCTTGCCATTTGCAACGACGTGGTTGGAACTGGAGGGTGTTATGCTGAGCGAAATAAGTCAATGAGAGAAAGACATGTATCATATGACCTCAGTGATATGAGGAATTCTTAATCTCAGGAAACAAACTGAGGGTTGCTGGAGTGGGGTGGGGTGGCTAGGTGATAGACATTGGGGAGGGTGTGTGCTATGGTGAGTGCTGTGAATTGTGCAAGACTGTTGAATCACAGATCTGTACCTCTGAAACAAATAATACATTATATCTTAAAAAAAAAAAAAGAAGATAGCAGGAGGGAAAGAATGAAGGGGGGGAATTGGAGGGGGAGCCAAACCATGAGAGATGATGGACTCTGAAAAACAAACTGAGGGTTCTAGAGGGGAGGGGGGTGGGAGGATGGGTTAGCCTGGTGATGGGTATTAAAGAGGGCACGTTCTGCATGGAGCATTGGGTGTTATACGCAAACAATAAATCATGGAACACTAAAAAAAATATATGTAAAAAATTAAAAAATAAATCATTAAAAAAAAAAGAAATGCACGTATTTGATTTCCAACGTGTAATGGACCTCTATCCTAATCAGCTTTAAAGAATTATTTAACAGAAAGAGCATTGAGATGAGACCTTTTTATAATTAAGCAGAACTGGAGGTTATTATGCAGCCATTAGATTCTGAAGAACAAATGTTAGAAATGCAGACATTAGAATTCATAAGTCTTACTGGGTGATACTTAGAAAAATAGATTACATAGTTTTTGAGTGCTAAAGGTTTTGAACAAAAGCAGTTTTATCTCTACCAAAACAATGCAGTGTGTTACCATACTTCTCCTCTAGACCCCTTCAAAATTTTTCGAATTTCTGGAGATACATATATTGTGAACATGTGAGTTCTAGGTTAATTATTGTATGTATGTGGGCCATGTTTCTAAAGCTTATTTTTACTATAGTTCTTTCCCTGCTACGAAAGCAATACAATTTCCTTGTAGAAAATACTGGTAAGAAATAGAAGAAAATATCCTCCTCTCCTACTCCCACCGATGAGAAGTAACTTCTCCTGTCGTCTGGTTCTATGTTTATACTAGGTTAGAACTGAATACCCTTGGTCTTCATGGCTGTGTGTCCTCAATCTTTTCCAGGATACCGGGGTTGGGAAATCAAGCATCGTGTGTCGATTTGTCCAGGATCACTTTGACCACAACATCAGCCCGACCATTGGGTAAGTTCCTGTATGTTCTTCTCTTTCACATTTCTTCCTTCCAAAACACCGAGAGGTCACTTTGTGCCTGAGCCTTCAAGAGTTTTCACCCCAGCCAGTGAGAATCTATCCCAACTGTAAAGACTTTGTGACAGAAATGCAGTGACTTTTAGGCAGGATGTCTGGGCTTACTGTCCCTGTCAATAATTCTTTTTTCCTAGCTGACTGGCTTCTTGGGCTTCAGCCTAAGACCATCTCCTTGATCTCCAAGAGCATTACTCTGTGAGTCACGTCGGCTTTATTTCCAGATGGAAGTTGAGACACAGGACAAATCCCTGAAGGTCGAGCTTTAAGTTCCTGCCAGTAAACCTGGAAATACTGTCCACTCACACAGCACAGTTGTCCAGAGTCTGTGGGGGCAGATGGATTTTCCTTTCTGGATTAATTGAGTGTTAGCATTTCCATTCTTATGCTTGGGGAGGGGAGGTGGATTGTTCACTCTGAGACCCCAACCTTAGAATATAGGGACGTTTTCCTATTCCGTTTTCCCCTTTCCTACAGATGCTTTTGCCAGATGTGCTTTGCTGTGCCATTTTGCAGGTGCTTGCTTTTTCACTATCTTAGAACTTGGCCTCACTAAAGTTTCTCCCTGAAAATATCATGCTCTTTGCAGAGAGCAAAGGTTTTGTTTTCTTCAGAAGGGAAAGAATGTGTGTCTGTATTTTGGCAACACTGTAGGATTGATGAGCACAGGGGTGATTGTCTCTATCACTTGTAAGTGGAGAAGATTCATAGCAGGGCATAAGTAGATGCTCCAGCAGTTGGTTGATAGGCCAGTGGCTGGAGTGGGGTAGGTGAGAAAATCCACTACAGTTTGCAGTTAAAAGTGCCTTAAAGAAACATGTTCACAAAAAATATGCATCAAGAACAAGTTAGCTGTGTCCATTTCATGGATGCTGGCAGAGGACACATGACTCTGGATCAGACACAGGGGAAGTAGCAGCAGTTGGAGTATTCTCATTTTATATTGGTTCCTGGAGCACTAATTTCTTGTAGGGTGACGTGAAGAGGATCAGATGATATGCTATATGCAGTGGATTGAGTTATAAGAGAGGACCCCCAAGTTTAGGGAACCCAAATCTTTTATAATGGGCAGTAAACATGTCTGTGCTTTGCTCCAGAGGGAGACCTTGTTTCTCTCTTCCAAGACTATTTGCCTCTAAGAGGTGGATCATTTGGGTCACAGTATCTTGGTCAAAGCAAGTCATAATGCCTGTCCAGATTCAAGGGAGGGGAAATAAATCCCACCTCATGGTGGGAGGCAATCATTCAGAGGGGGAGCCGTATGGATCATTGGTACCCATTTTGGAGACAATCAGTCAAACCCTGTTGACCCTGCTTTGTCTAAGAAATGCATTGTGGTGGTTTTGGGCTTTTAAAAAATTATGTATTATATGGAAATTCTCTGTACTTTATCTTCTTTTTTTCTGTAAACCTAATACTTCTCTAAAAATAGTCCATTAATTAAAAAATTATGTATTCATTCCTCAAATTATAATGCTCATTATGAAAAATTCAGACCATACATAAAAATGTAAAATAAAAATTGAAGTCAGAGGATTTTACTAGCTTTCTGATCCCATTTTCTTCAATTTACATCAACAATATTTAGGGTCCAAAGTGCATACTTAACATGCTTCTTATAAGTATTTTCTGTGTCTATGCAGGTGTACAAATACATAATTTCTAAAACCAAAAATGGCATCATATTCTACCTGCCATGCCACATCATGCATTCTCCATCCTCTGCCTTATTTTTCTTTCATGAATACAAATTTCTTAGAAGACAAAATAAAAGGAACACTTTACTGTATATTTCCTTGACAGAGTCAAGAGTAAAGTCTAATTTTTCTGATTATAAAAGTTCATATTCATTCTAAAAAACCACAGAATTTATAAAAATTGGAATCATAGTATACATACAGTTTTTTATCCTGTTTTCTTAATATATTTTGAACATTTTCTTATAATATCACATAACCTTTAGAAACATGGAAATACTATTTTCTCTTTTTATAAAAGTATTATATACTAATAAAAGATTGAAAATGAAGAAAACTGTGAAGAAAATATAAAAACCACCTATAATCTGGGGCTCCTGGGTGGCTCAGTTGGTTAAATGTCTGCCTTGAGCTCAGATCATGATCCCGGGGTCCTGGGATGGAGCCCCGCTTTGGGGAGCCTGCTTCTCCCTCTCCCCCCTGCTTATGCTCTATCTCTTGCTATCTCTTTCAAATAAATAAATAAAATCTTAAAAAGAAAAAACAAACTGCCCATAATCTGCCTTCTGGAGTAGCTACCATAAATATCTAGTATATCTTCTTCCAGGGTTTTTGCTATGTGTATATAAAATCTTTAGTAATTCACCATTATATTATGAATTCCATGTTACTAAATGGTCTTTTAAAAAAGGATTTTCACCCCACTTTTATGGAGATATAATTGACATACATCATTATATAAAAAAGCAATGATTTTTGGGGCACCTGGGTGGCTCAGTCAGTTAAGCGTCTAACTCTTGGTTTCAGGTCAGGTCATGATCTCAGGGTCGTGGAATCAAGCCCCGTGTTGGGCTCTGCATTCAGCATGGAGTCTGCTTGTCCCTCTCCCTCTGCTCCTCCCCTGCCCTCTCTCTCCTCAATCTCTCTCTCTCTCTCAAATAAATAAATAAATAAATAAAAACTTTTTTTAAAAGCAATGATTTTTAATGGCTGTATTTTCCATTTAAGTCGTTGAGGTTATTTATAATTTTTTTTGTTTACTTTTTAAATAATGTATGATGTATATCCTGGGGCATAAATATTTGCACGTACCTCTGATTATTTCATTGGGTTAAATTCATAGCAATGGAATAATTCAGTCAAAGAATATGAACATATTTAAGGCTCTTGATGGATATTGCCAAATTGTTTTTCAGAAAGGTTGTCCTTATTTTTCTGTACACTTACCAGCTTTAGGTCTTGAAACATTTTTGTATATATGATTTTGAATTGTTATTTTCCGCTGAACTTCAAACTTAAGCATTTTCTCATACCTTAAAATTTCTTCATAAATATAATGTTAAGTGACTGTAAATTCTGTGCTGTTCTGCTGTCTACATTCCTTACTTTTCTTCTGGAGTCAAGGTTGGGATGGGCTCTTCCATTCTTATCTGTTGTCCTTTCCTGATATCGTTCAATTGCCCAATTAAAAAACCCACTCAAAATTTATCCTCTCTTATGATTTTGAAAAAAGTGTTTCCAGACTCCAGCTTCAGAAAACTAAAGCTAGCAGGAACAAAAGCATTTCTTAGAAGGTGTTATATATGGACTGCAGTTCTCATCCTCCAGCTGCTGGGTTCAGTGTGCTGGGACTCTGGCTTTAGATGAGTTTTGTTTAGCCAGCACAGTGCTTTAAAATTTTTAAGCCAGTAATGGAGAATCAGGAGATTTTTACATAATAAACCTGCATTTCTGGCTTCTTTTAAAAAATCAGTAGACTTGGCGTAGCTGGTGCACATGCCCACGTGGCAGGAGCCAGCTGGACCCGAGCCTCGGGTGCTCCGTGTGGGTGGGCGGGCTCTCTCCTTTCCACGGCGCTCCTGCTGTTTACTGTTATTTTTATCAGTATGAGTTTTATACCTAGTCCGCTTGGCTCATTTATATGGTTGCTGCCTAGTCCTGTAGACATTTGAGTTCAGGCCCCAGGCCCAGGGCCTTTTTCACTGTAACGCTGCTGACTCCAAGAATCAGAGCAGCGAGGTGACTTGTTGAGGCACACACAGCCGTGAGCAGCGAACTGATGACTCAGACCAAGTGAGTCCACTTTCAAAGTCCACCCTTGTTCTTCCCACTGTGATCAAACTGCCACTGGGGAAAGTCCACGGGCTGTAAAATGTCATTGTTTCAGCATCGAAAGAGTTCATTCTTACTGTCTTCTGTGACTCACAATGAAAAATCTTGGCTTTGCTATTCAAGCAGATTGTGTTGAAATCTTGAACATATATGTGTGTGTGTGTGTGTGTGTGTGTGTGTGTGTTGTGTGTCTCCCTTTCTGTTTCGACTTTTACAAGGTAATTGTGTTACTTCTATGCCAGATTTTGGTTCCCACAGATAACAAAGTCAGTTCAGCATTGCCAAGGCTCCCCCCTCCACCACTCTGGAAGATAATCTGTAGAGAAGAAAAGAAGCTTGAGGTTCTTAAGATCGAATGTTAGCAAAGCTGTTAGAAAAAAAAACAACAACCCAAACAACCAAAAGAAAAAGGATTGTCAGTCGTTATTTCAAATATTAGTCGTCTTTTTTCTAGTGGCAGGAAATGAGGAACACAGAGGGGTGTGTACATGAGCGTGTGTGTGTGTGTGTGTATGTGATCCGCATGACGACTATACTAAAGCTGGTCCTCGCAGACTTACTGTGTATCAAGCAGGAATTTCACAGGTATCATTCCCTCATTTGACCCTACAACAAGCCCCCCAGATATGCAAAGTAGATACTGGTTCTGTTTCTCAGATGAGGAAACTGAGGGGCTATCTAAACACTCATTCTACCTTGCTGGAAGCGAGGGCAGGCCTCTGCATTTTGTTCCTGACTGTGCTGATAGATTCTTTGACCGTGGACAAGGCAGTCTTTCGGGACTCAGATTTTACCCCCCTTGTCTGTAGAGTGAAGAGGTTGGCCTGGATATTTCATGTTTTTTTCCATCTCTAAAAGTCTCTGGTTCTAAGATTTTAAAGGCATGAACTTAATTTTCTAAGCCTGAGAACTTTTTAAGGGCAGGGTTGATATATTATTTATCCTAGTGCCTAGAATTTATTGAAGAACGAATGAAAATCTGGCCTACATCAAAGTAAAAACAAAACCAAAGGTGTTTACGGAAAAATTCTCTAAACAAAGTTAAAGGCCAAAGGTTAAACCAGAAAAAATATTATTTAAAATATACTATTACAAAATTTTAGTGTAAAATACTCAAGAAGTGAATAAGAAAAGGGTGAGCACCCCAACCAAAAAGTGGGCACAAGGTCACAAACTAAATATTTACTAAGAAAAACACAAGTGAACAATAAACACTAAAATGATGTTCAAAGTTATAAGAAGCATAATAAAAATGGGAATGACATATCATTTCTCCTTATCATACTGGAAAAGATTTGAAAGATCAGGATTGGCGGGGAGAAGGTCATCTCCTACATTGTCGTCATGAGTGTGTAGGCTGCTCCCACCCAGTGTGGCATGTCTGTTTCTAAGGAAATAGTTGTACAAGGACACAAAGATATAAGTACAAAGATACTCATTTAATCATCATAATAATAGTGGAAAATAGGTGACCAAAATGTCCATCAGTGGGGTAGCGAATAAAGCCATAACATGGTGTAGAATATTTAGTCATTTTAGATGATGTTGATCTGTATTCACAGAAATGGAAAGATATCCATGATACATCGAGTGGAGGGAAAACAAAATGAATGTAGAGTGTGATCAATTACGGATGTAAACACTGTATAAACATAATTTGGAAGGATATATACCAACTTATTAGCAGTGATTGTGGCTAGGTGGTGACATGACAATTGATTTCTATTTCCTCCTTTGTTTTCATTTTTTGAATTTCTTTTTTGGGATGTTCGTATATTGCTTTTGTAATGGGAAAAGTAATAAAGACATTTCCATTTTTGGAATATATTTGCTCTTATCAGTAGTCTGTATATTTTAAGCACTTTAAAAGAAATAAAGTGTCATAGGACAGTTGTGGTTTTGATGATATTGGGTCATATCACTTAGAAAACTGCTTAGAATTTCCATTTAGTGCAATCGTAGGTTGATAAATAGAACTGTTAACTTTTGGCGTTGTGTGAGTATGTTGTGAGGGTTGTGTGGGAATTGCAGGGACATATGCTTTTCTACTTGAGACTTGTATAGTTTGCCTCTTAGTCTTGGGGAAAAGTAGGAGAAGTTGAGAAAACATTACTGGGATGGGTGCTGAGTGACGTAGGGCTGTACTGTGTGCTGGATGGTGGGTCGGCTGGGCCATAGGAAGTAGGGTAGACAGCCTGATACCTTACCCCTAAAAACTCTACTGTGCCTCTCCTGAGAATAAGAACATAGTGAGTATACCATTATCACACCTAGAAAATTAATTTTTAAAAAAGATTTTATTTATTTGAGAGAGAGAGAGAGGAGAGAGAGGGTGGGAGAGGAGCAGAGGGAAAGGGACAAGCAGACTCCACGCTGAGTGTGGAGCCCAACGAGGGGCTTGATCCCCAACCCTGAGATCATGACCTGTGCTGAAACCAAGAGTCGGACTCTTAACCGACTGAGCCACCCAGGTGCCCCTAGAAAATTAATTTTGATTCAATGATAGTATCTGACATATAGTCTAAATTTAAATTTCCCCAGTTGTCCTCAAAATGTCTTTTAAAGATTTTCCCCTCCTAATTCCAGATGCATCCAAGGGGCATTTGGTGGTTTTATCTCTTTCTTCTCTCTTAATTTAGCTTCTAGAACAATCTTCCTGCCTTTTGTTTTGTTTGCTTTTCATGACTTTGACTTACTTGAAGCATTCAGGCCAGTTGTCTTGTAGAATGCTCTACATTCTGGATTTGCCTGATCTGTTTCTTATGATTACATTCAGGTGAACTGGTTTTGGCCAGAATGCTGCACAGATGATGTATGTGCTTCTTATTCCATCACACGAGGAGGCTTATCATGTCTGGTTGTCCCACTGTTGGGGAGACCCACTAGTTTTTAATGAATGGGAAGCTTTATCTCACAGAAAAAAAAAGTCAAGGGTATAAACTTTCCACGTATTGTATATTTACGTCTTTCATGAACACAAAGAAAACGTTTATTAACAGGAAATATACAAAAAAAAGAAAGTGTCAAGTGTTTCATTACCTACTGAGAGTTTCGAATCCTTTTTTTTTTTTAATGGAGAAAATGTAAATATTTGGTAAACCACCAGCCTTTACCCCTGCATGTATGAAAGCAGGGTGGGAATGAGATACGGTCTTCTTTTAGTTGCTGCTAGTGTCGGATGCACAGCATGGGTGCATGTGGAAGGCAGTTTTCTGTGTGTGCCATCACAAGGCCCACACTGTGATGTGGGCTGCCCAGTCCGTTCTTCATTGTTGTAATAATATGTTTTTAAAATCTTAGGTTTTATTTTCTTTCCTGAGATTTGGGGCATATTATCTTAGAACAATTGAGCATACTATCTTAGGACAGTGTTTTTGGAAGCACAGTGCTTTGAATGCATTCTTGTCTTTTCAAAAAATTTTTCCTTCCCTAAACCTCCAGTTAGACTAACAAAAAATGCAGAATATTTTCTTCTGGCTGACAGGACTCTAGCAGCCCTTCTTTCCTCTTAGTGGTGCCCCAGGAGGGAGCTTTTGGAGTCTTGCTGAGGCAAAATGAACTTGTGTGAAACAGGAGTCTTTGTGAAGATTGAGGGGCGCCTGGTAACGTGGAGATGTTGATTCTCTTTTTCAGGGCATCTTTTATGACCAAAACCGTGCCTTGTGGAAATGAGCTTCATAAGTTCCTCATCTGGGACACTGCTGGGCAGGAACGGGTAAGTTGTTGGCTTTCTAGCGAAAATACTGAGCCCGGTTCTCGAAGGTTTCTTTGTATTTGGCAAGACTCTTGGTTGCAAGTGACAGAAACCCAGATTCAGTGATTTAATCAAAAAAGGAAATGTGTTCTTCCACTGTGTGAAAATGTATGGGGTAGCCCTCTTGAGATAGGGCCAAGTTCATCAAGTCCCCCAAATGTATTGTCAGAGGCACCTGGCTCTATTCCTGTTTCTCTCCTTGTTTCCCTCTAGACTGGCTTCATTTTTAGGCAGACTCACTTCCTTCCCTTCCCCGAGGGTGGCAAGGATGGCTGCATCAGTGACTCCAGGCCTGCATTCTGCCACCTGAGCAGCCCCACAGATGACAGTACCTTTTTTCCGCGAGTTGCGCCCCGTGTCTCAGCATGGTCATGTGTCCCACTCATGAACTTGACACTGTGTAGTAGCATTCACGGGGGATTTGGCACTCTTATTTGTAGGGCCTGGTAATACACTTTACCCCTAAAGGTAGGGGCTGCCATCAGCCACACTGGTTGGAAGTCCGGTAGGCTTAGTTACCCAAGGAAAATATGGGTTCTCTTACTAGAAAATGGGGCAATGGACGTTGGGTTAGCAGAAAGAGCCAATGACTTGTCTCATTCTTCATTCCTTTTATTTGCCAAAAATATTGATGGGGAAGATTATTTAAGAAGCTCGTGTTTTTAGATTTTAAAAAGTGAAATAATACCAGCACAGACTGACTGTAACAGGATATTCGGGTAATCACTAGAGTGTATATTATCAAAGTCGAAAGGGGTGGTCAGAATAAGTGACACACGGGGATAACCACTAGCTTGTCTTCACTGGGGGCTTCCAGCCTACTCAAAACTTTCATCAGAGCTAATGATTACGGAGTAAAATAGGTTGAGCTTCCCCTCGTCTGATCCAAGCTCACGTGTCACCTTCTTTACCTACCCTATTCAAATGTCAACATTCCCCTTTTTCCGTCCCTGCTCCACTCACTTCCTTTTTCTCCACAGCTCTTACCACCTTCTAATACACTATTGAATTCCATTATTGATTATCTCTCTCTCAAAGGAAGAGAATCCAGGGTTTGGGATAATGCATCCCTTTCCTTACCAGCTCCTAACAAGTCAAGTCTGTGTTTCTGTAAGTTTCATTTTATACAAGTCCCCACTCCAGCAGTTGTAGATTAAGGCTACTAGGGTTTTAAAGATGTCTTTCTTCTTAATCAGGACGAATCTTCTGGCCTACAAATGCCAACCTCATTAGAATGTCTTCTATTTTGCTGCTAAGTTGAGAGCACAGACTTGCACACACGAAGCCATTACTTAGAGCACCTCTTTAACTCTGTTAGTCTGCTGTGCCTGCTGACCTCCGAAATGAGAAGGCGGATCCTAGGAGAAAATGTATACTCAGGGATCTCATCTTTACATAGCTTCCTCTTTACCTACTATGTACGTATATTTGTAGTATGTAGATCTGCTAGGTTTTTGGGGTTTGGGGTTTGGTTTTTTGGTTGTTATTTAAACTTAAGCAGAGAGGTTTTCTTGCTCCCATTTTTACTTTTGGTCATGAAATAGTTGCTTTTGCAGCCACTGTTAATGAGCATCAGTCAATTTTACCAATAGCTGGCTTAGTATTAGCAGTACTACTGCTTCTCCTATTAGCGGATATTTCCCGAGGGCTAGCTATGTTCCACGCAGTGTTCTCATGCCTTCCGTGTACTAACTAACACGCTTAGTCCTCTCGCAGCACTCTGAACTGGGGACTATTTTTATCCCTCTTTATAAGTGAGGTCACGGAGGGACAGAGTGGTTAAGTAACTTGCTCAAGATCACACAGCCCATTAGGCCGAAAGCTGAAATCTGAATCCAGCAGTTTGGGTCCTGAGCTTTGCTTTGTAGTTTTGTTCTGCTAGAAAAATCACACAAAAGCCATGCAGCCAAGAGTAAAATTATCCAAAATCCCACCACCCAGATATCTCCACTGTTTTTCAAATTTAGTTTTTAAATTGAAGGATAATTGACATCCAATATTAGCTTCAGGTGTACATCATAGTGATTTGATATTTTTATACTTCTTATGAAATGATCCCCACAATAAGTCTAATTTCCGCTTATTTACATTAGATGACTATTCTTCAGATATCTCACTCTGTGTGTGTTGGTAACTTCATATCAAAGGGCTCAGGGTTCTTTATAACCTGCTGTTTTCATGTGGTAATAACAGTGTTTCTGAAGAGAGATTTCTGTATGATCTAAACGGAGTATTTGACATCTACTTACCTATTCTGATAAAATATTCAAGTAGGTGACTGCTTTTGATGAAATTTGGTCCTCTAAAGTGACTACTGTAGTTTATAGCTTGCTGCCTGACCATCTCAAAGCAAAATAGCAATAGAAAATTTTTCGTATGACCATATTTCTAATAATTCTAATTGCTTTTCCTAAAATTGGATTTTTAGAGGTGATAGACATCTGTGCCTATATTGCTATGTCTGTCATTTTAAAAGCATAGTATTATATATGTTATTATATTATACATATTATATTATGCATTATATATATATTATATATTATTGTATCAGTGTTATTTGTATTATTAGTAGTATCTACTATGATAATTATTAGTATTAGGTGTGCAAGGCCAAGTCCACACTAGTGCTTCAGGGAGGAGGGACTGACTTTTGGATGAGAACTTCAGGTGGATGCTTTTTAGAATCTAGATTTGTGGACAGCATGTGAGAAATGTCTGCACAGCCTTTGTGGTCATTGATGCCTCTAACCCTCGAAGGCCTGATTTAGTTATCCTCAGGCCGTCCTTGTCTGCTGTCCCTCCGTGCAGTCTCGCATCTCTCCAGTGATGGCAATTTCTCAGTCATTTTGGCAGCTTGTTGTTGGATTTAATCATGCTTATAATGACGTTGCCTAATGTTGGAGCTAAAAATACCTTCCCTGCTGCTGCATGTGCCCACCGCTGTTTGTTCTGTCTCATTCATTGTTGGAGTCCAGCGCACTTTATTATCCCTCCTAATCTTTGTAGGAATCGGCTACTGTTCTTCTTAGTCTTCACAATTTTAAACAAACAAAATCTCTTTGGATTTATGATTTGATAATATAAAGACATAGATTTCTGTGTCCTTAAAGGGGTATAATGCTCAGTGCAGTGCTTAGCATGTGTTAATTACTCAGTATTTGTTTAGTTGTGGAACTATCGAACCACCTCTGCCTAGCATACACGGTATTCATTCTGGACTACATTTGTGGCACAAATTCGTACTCTTGAGAACTCACTCTCCCATCTGAGCACTGGAAAGGTAAAAGGAGCCCTCTCTTTCTCCCTCTCTCTGTAGAAGAGAGTGTTCATTCTTGATATGCTGTCTTAATTATGCTTTTCATTCAACCACATATGATGAACATCCTATGATCCTTTCAATGGCAAACGGTAATCCATAGACTGCCTCTGTAAAAAAGTGTTTTCAAATTTAACCATTTTCAATTAACCAAGTGATTGTTGAATCCAATTTGTTAGAAGCTTAACATTTTCAAGGTTTGTGCATTCAGTTTGTTGCTGCCAAGAGGGGTATAGAGGGTGCAAGAGTGCCATTGGAGTGCCCGTGTTGTAGTGTTGGTGTGGGCTTTTGGGGGTTTTCATCCTGTCCTCTCGGAATGAGTTGTTGTGCTGGTTTCTGCTTTGTGTGGAGCTATGAGGAGAACTCAACAGTGGGGCAGCAGACGCCCTGGAAGAATATACACAGGAGCTCGAAGAGGTCCCAGGGGAGAGAAAGGAATTTATCTGCCCAGCTTCGTCCTCCTATCTCCCACTGGTCAGGGTTTGTGATGGGAAGATGAGGCTTCTGTCCTAATGTGTCAACACATCTGTCTTTCCCTTTGGGTTTCTTTTGGACTCCTTTCTTTGTTTTTCCACATAAACTGGGGACTAGAATATCCTCATTGTTATTAAAATGTTTGGGGGCACCCGGGTGGCTCAGTAGGTTAAGCGGCTCAGGTCTCGGTTTCAGGGTCATGAGATCGAGCTCAGCATTGGGCTCCTCACTGAGCGTGGAGACTGCTTGGGATTCTCTCTCCCTCTTCCTCTGCACCCCCCCCCCCAAAAAAAGTCTCATCTATAGGAATTGCAACCTCCATGTTCTAGATGTGTGCTTCCAAGTCATTCTGTTTTTGCTTTAAAACACAATTGCAATCCATAGGATAACTCCATTAAAATGTTCATATCTTGGAAGAATTCCATGCTTCATTTTCTTGATCTGATCCATCAGAGCAGTATTATTTTAAGAATCTAACATGAACAAATATTAACATCATTATCTTGTTTCACTTGGGTTGAAGTCAGTGTTATGGCTGTCTATCTGCCCTACTGCCTCAGTCAGAATAGTTGTATTTATAAAATTTGCATTTCAAATGCGCCACAGTCACAAATTCCGCATAGGTGAATTGATGGTTCTTTGGTTAGAATAAAAGCTCTCCCCTGACTCTACTAACATATCTGAAGTTGAATAGATTGACTTCTGAAATCAAGCTCGTCATTATATACTTTTTTTTTTTAAAGATTTTATTTATTTATTTGACAGATAGAGAGAGAGAACAAGTATGCAGAGAGGCAGGCAGAGGGAGAGGGAGAAGCAGGCTCCCCGCTGAGCAGGGAGCCCGATGCGGGGCTCGATCCCAGGACCCTGGGATCATGACCCGAGCCGAAGGCAGCCGCTTAACCGACTGAGCCACGCAGGCGCCCCCATTATATACTTTTTAAAGATGAAATTGGAGAACACATACACAGACTAAAAAATAGGCCCCCTTTCCCAATACTTAGCAAGAATTATGGAGCTTTGAATTTAATGATAAAAATGACATGATACAAAGATTTGTGTAGGAAATTATATAATTTTTACCTACCGCCTTTTTTTGGGTATTTTAAAAAAATCGATGGAACACGGAAAATGAAAGAAATGATAAGAACAATATTAAATACTGAATAGGACTAAGCCCGTATTATTTAATAAAAGATTGAGCTATTGTAGAAGTCTAAATATGATCTTAAATAAACAAGACTTTATTTAGAATTTAGAATACCATTATTAATCCTGAAAATTGACACATGGCTGTGTGTTTTAATTCTTTTTTTATCTTTTTATTTAAAAGTACTCTTGTACTGGGGTGCTTGGGTGGCTCAGTTGGTTAAATGTCTGACTCTTGATCTCCATTCAGGTCTTGATTTCAGGGTCGTGAGTTCAAGCCCCACGTTGGGCTCCACAGTAGGTGCGGAGCCTACAAAAAACCCCCCCCCAAAACAAAAAACTCATACTTACAGAAAAGTTACAAAAATATTATGGAGCTCTCTAGCTGAGGTGGCTCTGCTTCAAGCTGTGGGTCTGTCTGTGTGGTGGTGCCTGGAGGGACTCTGCTTGCTTGTTCATTCTGGGGTTAGAGAGGCAGCCGCTACCTGAGGAAGCTCTCCTTGGGCAATACAGAAGCACAAGGAGCAAGGCACAGCTCTTAATGCTAGCGTTAGAACGAGCACATGACACATGGCCTATATTCCTTTGGCCAAGGCAAGTCACATGGCTTAGCCCAAGGTCAAATGATAGGGAGACATAGCCTTTAAAGGAATGGAGAAAACTCCATTGGCATAAACAGGGCATGGATTCACGCAGAGGTGAACAATTAATTGGTGGTCGTAATTTTGTCTGCCATAGGCTTCTACTGGGTTCTCTTGCTCTGTGTACTTTGGAGGCTCTACTTCACCCAGCTTGGGACTTTTTTTCAGACATCTACCTCAGTCTTTCCCACTGAACTTTCCATTTACACACTCTACAATGTTTTATACAAAATGAATTTCCTGCTAAGAAATCTGAAACTGTAGAGATAATGTTTGCCCTCCTGTGGCTTTTAAAATACAGTGGACCCTTGAACAACATGGGGGTTAGGGGTGCTGACCCCCCACACAGTTGAAAATCCATGTATAACTTTGGACTCCCCAAAATGTAACTATTAATACCTACTGTTGATGGGAAGCCTTCATGAGAACACATATTGTGTGTGTTACATGTAATATACTATACTCTTAAAGTCAGCTCGAGAAAAGAAAAGGTTATTAGAAAATCATAACAAAATGTGTTCACAGTACTGTAAAATAAAAAATCTGCATTTAAGTGGACTTGTGCAGTTCAAACCGTGTTGTTCAAGGGTCAACTGTATATTCATTACTTCCTGGTGCCTGAGATGGTCCCTCCCTGTGTTTCTGAAGAGAGCCCAGTAGGAAGGTAGCTGTAGTATGTACTATTTACCTGTTCCTTGACAGGGGAACTCTTTTCCTGTCCACTCCTGCACCCATTCTAGACTTGCTCAAAGCTTCAGTCTCATAAGCTTTTTGTTTTCATTCCCTGGTTCACCTCTGAAGCAGCTGAGCCATGCTTTCATCTTTTTTGGGTAATCCATCCTAGAGTTTTAGTGGTTGGAAATAAAATTAACTGATAAACGTTTTTGTCTGCATTTGTTTCTGCAGGGATTATCAGCATGTAGAGTATTACCTCTCTTTTTGAAAAACTGTTTTATTGAGGGGCGCCTGGGTGGCTCCGTCAGTGAAGCATCTGCCTTTGGCTCAGGTCATGATCCCAGGGTCCTGGGATCGAGCCCCACGTCTGGCTCTCTGCTCAGTGAGGAGCCTGCTTGTCCCTTTTCCTGCTGCTCATGCTCTCTCTCAACTAAATATAAAATCTTTAAAAAAAAAACCCAGCTTTATTGAGATATAATCCACAGACCATACAATTGACTCATTTAAAGTGTACAGTTCAGTGGACTCTAGTATATTAAGATTGTGTAGCTATTGCTACAATTAATTTTAAACCCATTAACAGTCATTCCCCATTTCTTCCTAAGTCCCCCAGCCCTTGGCTGCTTTCTGCCTCTAGATTCATCTCATCTGGACATTTCATATAGATGGAATCATGCAATCTGTGTGTTTTTGTGACTGGCTTCTTTCACTTAGCATAATGTCATCAATGTTGATCCACATTGTAACTTGAATCAGTGCTTCCTTCTTTTTCATGGCTAATACTCCATTGTATGGATGCCCTACATTTTGTTTATCCATTCATCAGGTTATGGACATTTAGGTTGTTTCTACATTTTGGTTTTTATAAATAATGCTGCTTTAAGCATTCACATACAAGTTTTTATGTAGATAGTTCTGTTTGTTTGTTTGTTTAATCTCTTAGGAATATATCTAGGACTGAAATTGATGGGTCCTATGGTAACTCTCTGTTTAGCATTTTGAGGACCAGCCGAACTTCTCCAAAGTGGCTGCACCATTTTATATTCCTACCAGCAATGTATGAGGCTCCACATTCCCACCAACACTTGTCTTTGCCAAACTCAGGGTTACAAAGATTTACTCCTATATGTTCTTCTAAGAGTTTTATAGTTTTAGCTTTTACCTTTAGCTCTATGATCCATTTTTGCATATCTTGTAAGGAAGGGATTCAACTTCACTCTCTGTATGTTGCTATCATACAAAATCAGTTGCCCCAACACAATTTGTTGAAAAGATTATTCTTTGCCCAAATTGGTTTTCTTGGCACCTTTGTTGATATGATAATCAGCTGGCCACAAATGTGCGGGTTTAATTCTGGACTCAATTCTCTTTCTTTGATCTAATTTTTACCCGTCTGCCAATACCACATTGCCCTGATTGCTGTAGGTTTTTTTAGCAAGTTTGGAAATTAGGAAGTATGAGTCCTCTAACTTTGTCCTTTTTCAAGATTATTTTGGCTATTCTGTGTCCCTTTCACTTCGACAGGAATTTTAGGATCAGCTTTTACATTTTTGCAAAAACTCCAGCTGTATTTTGATAGGGATTGGGTTAAATCTATAGATGAATGTGAGGTTACCTACTCCTAAAACCTTTAAGTTATAAGTGATAAACAAGTTGCAAGCTGTTTTTCATCTCTAACTGTGGACCAGAAGTGCAGCCTTGACCTCAGAGCAGTACTTAAAGAAAAAATTCTGAATAAAATATTAAATCTTTGAAATGTTAAAATGTGTTCCCTGTAACAAATTCATATAGAACTGTAAGTAAGGTTATATTTGTGATCACTTACAATTTACCAAACTATTACTAGATTTGAAATGCATGATACTTGACTAAATTATGTTTTTTAAAAGAAGGAACCTATCTTCAAAATAGTATTATTTGCCTCTGATTTAGTTTTTTTCAGCAGTGTTATCTAACCCGGGACCAGACTTTATTACTTAATACATACTGCTCAAGAGAGTGTGATAATATGCTGAAACCCATTGATTCAAAGGCTTACAGTGACTCTCCTAGTGAGTGTACAAACTTTTCACCCCCAATTGTGAGATATTTCAAGCACTCCAGAAAATAATATAATAAGTATATTTATACCACCCCGATTCGTTTACTCTTTGCTTGTTCCTTCTGTCAGAAATTTTCCCGGCTGGGACACCTGGGTGGCTCAGATGGTTAAGCGTGTGCCTTCAGCTCAGGTCATGATCCCAGGGTCCTGGGATGGAGCCCCGCGTTGGGCTCCCTGCTCAGCGGGGAATCTGCTTCTCCCTCTGCCCCCTGCTCGTGCTCTCTCTCTCTCTCAATAAATAAAATCTTTAAAAAAGAAGTGTTCCAGGAAGCTGGGTACCTGAAGAAGGCCAAGTCCGGCTGGCGCCCTCCAGGAGCCGACGGGTTAGCATGCTGGGGAGCCGTGCTGTGGAGCCTGCTGTTCGCCTCCTTGGGCCTACATTTGCAAGCGCCTCCCAGGCTCCTACAGTGACAGGATGACGTGCGCAGAGACAGAGGCATCCCCGCAGGGCCGTGGCCCAAACACCAGGTCTCCGTGGGCCCCCGAGAAAGAAAAGAGAACGAAGGCAGCAAATAGCTGAGGTCAAGTTCGGGCTTGACAAACATCAAAAGAAACTTTTTTTGTGCTTTCTTTCCTTCTTTCTTCGGGGCCTCGGACTCTGTGGTCAAGAAAGTGGTTCTCTTTTCATAGACAGTGGCTAAAGTCAGAGGAAATTTTAACCTTTGGAAGGCCTTGAAGAATGGGGCCTCTTAGAAGCTCCGAACGAGCTGCTCCGGTTTCCTCCTTGCTTGCGCTGCGGCCACTGGAAATACAGGCCCGGCTCCGAGCGGCTGCAGCCAACAGCACATGCGCAGACTCTGCTCCTCGCCCACGGCTGGCGGGAAATTGCTTCACCCTCTTGCACTTTTCCCACACCCACTGGAGAACGATTTCCATAAGGATTTCCGTCCAGTGGAAGAGGGTCAATACCTGGTTTTGCTTTCCTCCCCCACCTATCACAAGAGAACGGTGCTTTTAATTAGTACACATTGACATCCTGGTAAGGGAGCTATTCCTCCTCTCCACCCTCCGCTCCCATCGCACCCCCTCAGAAGGAAAACCCAGTGAGGACTATGTGGTAAGGAGACCCAGCAGAAGCCTGCAAATCCGGTGTATGCTGCTACAAATGAGGTAAACAGCTCTGTGGTAGGGCTCTGCCCCATCATCTGTTAGAAGAAGCCTCAGGAATCCCCTGATTTAAAAGTGGTACAGCGGAAGAGGTGCAGGGATGTTTAGAAATCGGAGACCGAAGCTGCGGGAGGAAAGGGTGACTGTGGCATTCGAGTTGGGGAGTCCGACGGCAGCCGTGTGGGCAGGGCTAGAGCCGCCATTGCGGGCAGACCCGGTTCCCAGAGGTGTTCCCTTTGGGGGGTGTTGGTGTCATTTAGGAAATTAGGAGGTTAGGTGCAGAATGGCACTGGCGGGAGAGAACGAGGAAAGACATGTCCGTATATTAAAATAAAGGTAGTGAGTGCTAAGGGAAACTCCAAGCACTTGTGCCCTCAGCCCGCGATGAGAAGGCTGGAAGCCAGGGAAAGGAAATGGGGAGGGGACAGACAGGAACAGCAGACAGGGAAGCCTCAAGCTTCAAGTCTCGCGAAGCAAGGGGGAGCTTCTCCTGCCTGAAAGTAGCCCCTGCCCCCTTGTCCCTGCAGCACCCTCTCTGTCACAGTAGACCCCACCGTTGTCCTTCGTTCCCTGGTGGGTGTCTGCCCCCTTCCAGGCCTGCCTGTGCTGGCCCCTCCGGGGGGCCTGGCCTCTTCTGGAAGGGACGGCCACGCCGCTAGGGGAGGACTCTTCACAAGTCAGGCAACGACATTTTACGGGTGTGTATTTTGGTCGGGGATGCCCTAAGTAGCTTCTAATTATGAAGCATTGTCTGTGCTCCTGGGTTGAGGCCAACTTCTGTTCTCCGACTCCGCCGCTGCGCGTAGGAAGAAGACTCTAAGACACACTTTATCTGCTTGTGTTTTTCTCCTCTCTCCTCCCCTGCCCTCCCCTCCATTCCTGCCTCTCCCTCCCCTTCGCTTTGTACTTTTGTGCACCTAATTTCCTGAGTCTGGATCAAATACAAACCAAAGGGCCTATGAAGCCTGTGAATATCGTTCGTGACAAGGAAATTAGGCACATGGACTTCATCTAATAACAAAAGAGCGTGCTCCTGAGGCGCCAAAGGACGTGTCTAAACAGGAACAGCTGGAGTGTCCTGAGAACACAGAGCTTGCTGTTTGGAGACATTTATATCCAGACCAGCCCCTTTGAAGGCGGCCTGACTCCGCCCTTCTTCTTCACCTTCTGTTTGTTTCCTAGGGCTGCTGGAACAGATCACCACACATTGAGCAGCTCCAAACAGCTCCTCACAGTTCTGAAAGTCAGGAGTCCGAGAAGGGCTTACCAGGCCAATACCAAGGCATAGGCAGGGCTGTGTTCCTTTCTGGAGGCTTTGGGGAAGAATCCGTTCCTGGCCTTTTTCAGAGGCTGCCCGGCTTCCCTGGTTTGTGCCTGCATTCCTCCATCTTCAAGGCCGGCAGCAGAGCATCTTCCAAGCTCTCTTGACTCTCTAGCCTCCCTCTGCCACTCGTAAGGAACCTGATGATGATGCTGGACACTGTGTGATGCAGGGTAATCTTCCCATCTCAAGGTCAGCTGGTCAGCAACCTTAATTCCATTAGCAACCTCAATGCCCCCTCACCATGTAGCATAACATATTTACAGGTCCCAGCGATTAAGATGTGGACATCTTTGGGGACTGTTATTCTACCTGCCACCTCCTTAGAACAGTCCCCATCACATACCAAGTGTTCAATAGATACTTGTTGAATGAATGAATATGTTTAGTATAAGCCCGTATCTGCATTACATCAACTTATGCAGCGTTTCATTGTAGGGAAGCAACTGAAGAATGGAAAGAGTATGGAATTTGGAGTCAGAAGACCTGTGTTCGAGGGCTGGTTACACCATTTAAGAGCTGTGTGTCTGTGGGCAATTTACTGAACCATTCTGAGCTTATTTTCTCATCTATAAAATGGGAAGAGTTTTATCTAGTCCACCTGCCTTCACAGGGTTATTGTTTTATCATGTGTGTTCTGTCATTATGTATTTGTGAGTCCCTGCTATGGCCCAGATAGGGGGTCAGGAGGGGTTCTCAGGAGGTGGCAGTTGAAAAAGGTGTGAATGAAAGGTGGGAGTGAGGATGTCTAGTGGAGGTGGGTCCAGTCTGGGGAAGGCATGTGGGACGACCCTGAGGGCTCCATGTGGCTACGTGTTCAGGGAGCAGGGAGGAGGCCAGGGGCTGGGGAGAGAGAGAGGGAGGACGGGCCGAGTGCCCCAGTGACACCATAGGACAGTTTGGATTTTATGCTTAGTAAGTTAGAAGGATTTTGAAAAATGACACAATTTGACTTTGTTTGAAGAAAAAACCGTTCTGCTTTACAGTTAACATAACATGACATCCAGTGTTTGCTTCTGAAGATTCCAGTGGCGGGAGTGGGGTGGGAGGGGAGGTGGAAACATGCCAGGGGCCATGTGTTCGGGCTGATCTTTAGACTAGGAGATGAGAGCATGGAAGCGCATTGTACCATGCTCTCTTCTTGTGTGTATGGTTGAAAATTTCCGCAATTAAAAAGTTAAAAATAGATTCGATGGTATGTGTAAATAACATAACTCAGAAGTTAAAAACAGGATCCCTCTGGCTGCTGTGTGGCCACTACAGTATCTAAATTCTCCGGTGGAAACTTCCAGATAACCAGTCAAGGAAAGGGGGGTCTGCAGGCTGTACTTGGTGAACACAGCACAGAGGCCTGGGTGCCTGGTGCTTTGGGGGTGAATGAAACCACACGCCTGCAAGTGTGTTTTGTGTGACCCTGATCTCTTCCTAGCAAGGTGCTGTCACAGATTCGGGAAGCTCGTCGTGGGCGCCCAGCAAGGCAGGCTTTTCTGCGGGCACCATGGTGGCAGGGTTCCAGGACGGGTACCACCGCCAGGGAGCGCTGGGTCAGGCCCCACTCTGGGGCCCATGGGCCAAGGTCTGTCCTGCTCTGTGCGTAATCCCAAGTGATGTTTGCTTTGCTGTCCTGTTCTGCAGGGAGACGTGTCTCGAAGATGGGATGTTTACTGTGAACAGGAGGGCTGTATACAGACGGGAGAGACCAAAGCAACCTGAGCAGAGTGCAGCGTACGGAAAGAGGGAGAGCCATGACCAACGCTCATGGCATTTCCTTCCAATGAACGGGGACTGTGTGTGATGAGAAACACAGATAATTTCGGGACAGGGTGGGGCAGAATTCTGGACTTCGAGGAAATTCCATTGGCTTGCTAACAGACAGGAATTAGAGCTGAGGTTCTCTGTAGTTGGGTATTAATGTGGGTGGGAAGAAATGTGTTTCTACATCATTTCAAAACCTTGACTTCTTATACATTATTCTAGGGATCAGAATATGCCAGTTCATTACCTTGTCTTTTACAAAACACGAATCCATGCCCTCCCCACCAACACCTTCTTTTGTGGAAGGATGTTTGGATTTGTGTTTTATCATTGTCTCCTAAAGAAGGTTTGGACCGTACCTTGTCAAAAAGGAGTCAAAAGGAGGTCAAGTTACCTCTAAAACCCAGCTTCCTCCTGGTACTTTTGCTTCAGTGCCCTGATCCCTGAATGTTGAGGAAGCTCTTTGACTTTAATTGGCAAATTGAAAGAAAGAAGAAAGAAGGGGGGAAAAATCCCTTCTCATTGTTAAAGTAGTGTATCCTTTTAAAAATTTTAAAGAAATAATCCGGCAAATTATAACAAGTGGTGGTCTGCCTATAATGGCATTATTCAGAAATAACTACTGTTAATAGTCTGCCATATAGTTTCCCAGCCCGTTTTCTATTCAACTTTACCTAGTATTGGATTGTAGGACATCTGAGTGGGCATATTAAATAGGCCTTCTTCTTTTCTGTGGAGAGAGAGGGTCTGTGTAAACATCAGAAACATTCTTCTGAATGGCACAGAAAGAGCATTCAGTAATGGTTTTTCCATTCAGCTTTTGCCAGCTGAGAATGTTGGGAATGTCAAGAATTTTCCTCTACCACTTCCCTCTTTGTTTGAATCCTAATGAACCGAGGGGTATGTTTTGGCTTCTGCCCTTGACTGTCCATGGCCTCAGGGTTCTGTGGGATGGTGAGAATTTCTGATTGTGTGCTGGCGCCAGACACAGGCCAGCATGGGCTCCCAGGGACAGTGTTCTCTGAAGATCGTAACACATAAGCCATCCCTACAAGTTTCTGGACTTGATGCAAGAGCAGTCTGGCTTGGATAATTCTCATCTGGGGAGGCAGAGCCCAGCTGGAACTTCTCCTTGTTTGGAAACTTTATGTGTTTTCCACTACTGCTCATTCTTGACATGCAGAATTTTTGCTGCTATGGAATTTATGATGCCACAAACCTGCATTTAAGGAATTTTGCCTGAAGCAGACTGGGTGGCCTGGAGGATTAGGATATTTCCTGGAATAATACTTTCCGTGTGCTGAGCAGTGTGTGCATGCACACACGTATAGGACAGTGTGGGATGGGAAGAAAGGAGGTTTGTGTTGTAAGTAATGCACTTGGAAGAACCAAGAGCTGGGCAAAGGAAGGAGGTTCCATCTACAGTCTGTCTTACTTTGGCCATAAGTATCGTCACAGAGCTGGAAAAACCTTACTTATCACCACCGACCCCACCCCCAGTGTTACCTGATATGAAAATATTGGGGTTCGCAGCCAATGGTCAAGAAAGAATTCTTGAGGCATCTTCGGTGCAAACAGGGTGGTTTTATTAAAACACGGGGACAAGACCTGGTGGGCAGAAAGAGCTGCACTGGGGTCATGAAGAGTGGCTGTTTACATACTTTTAAGTTGGAAGTAGGTTAGGGATAGCATCAGTCTCTAAGGAATTTGGAAGCAAGGTTTCCAGGACCTTGGAGGGCTAGCTGTTGTTAGGAAAAGGTCATTTACTACTAGTAATAACTTAGTCATGAATCCCTTCAGATGTATATCAGTGGGCCATATGCTTGGAGGATGATTGCTAACACATATCTTGTGGGGGGGTGGGTAGAGATAAAAGAAGTTTCCAAAGGAATTTTTATATGTGAAAGGAGACTTACAGGATCCTGGAGGTCAGGCTAATGTTAAGCTAAAGTATTAACATCGAGGCAGTTGAGTCCCTAGAGGAAGGTCACTCTCCCTGTCTCAAGGACTTGTCAATGGGTTGTAAGTTGTAAGGAAATTTGATTTTTTTCTTTTGCTTTTGTTTCCCACATCACTACCTGCATTTTACCAGAATAGAGCCAGGCATGGATGTCTAGACTTCCTTTGAGTCTAGATCTCTTCATACTTTGCCTTTAATGTGGGTTCTGAGCATACTAGGTCTCAAGATGTTAATAAATATTACTTGAAAAAAGGTTAAAAAAATCAATTGAGAAGTCTGAGTTAAAACCAAAACAAATTCTTTACTACAGAAATTTTCAGAGCCTTTAATGTACTAATAATACTTCACCAATCTCCAGGGGAGCATTATTATATATAGCATTTCTCAAACTTATTTGGCCAAGAAACCTTTTTTCAAAAAGCACCTCACGAGCCCAGGGTTCTGTAGAAGACCCTTAGGAAGTATCAGACTGCTCCCCTTGTGTCTCGTGCCATCTCTTATTTTTCAGAAATGTGAGTTTCACTGCTGCCCAGCAGTCCATTGCTTGGCTAAGGGCAAAGTATGAAGAGATCTAGACTCAGAGGGAGTGTAGACAAATTTACGTTTCTGGTCCCTGATGGCTAGACATTGAAATAGGTTCCAGTTTTTAAGCATGACTGATAATTCTGGAGTGAATTCTGGTTACTTCGTGACCATCTGTGACCATTCCCTTCAGAAGTGCAATTGTTGAATTGGTGTATGAACATTTTCAGGACTCTTGCTATTCATTGTCCGGTTGCTTTCCAGAAAGGTTATACCTACTTATCCTTTCCTAGTTGCTGGAAATGGGGACAGGGTTAGCATCCATCTGTAAAAGTCTGAGAAGCTTGAAGAAGACTGTTCCCTTCTCTTTTATTCTGTAGACATGCAAAATTAAAAAAAACACAGTCACACACACTAAGTACATAAACAGCCATTTCTTTTGAGGGTCAGATTGGCTTTTCACAATTCCTTGTGCTTTTTCTAAATAATTAAATGTCACTTGAGAGTTATCTGAGTACTTTAATTCAGTATTCTAGATATTTTGTGGGATAGTTAGGGAAGAAGGGATTTTGAATTGGCATCTGTCCTGCTAATTTTCAAAGAACTCTTCAAGGTGAGATTTAAAAATTATAGCAACCTCCTGTGATTATGAAACTTTGTTTCTACAAGAATTTTTTATGTGAGTTTTCATCAGTCTTAATTTGGACTCTACGGAAATTGAATTATGTCATGTTGAGTATTGAAGCCAATTGTGATGCTTTTGTTTTTATATTTGTATGGGGAGGAGTATACACATTGTAGACCAGAAGTGATTTATCTTTTTGTCCTCCACAAATATTATCCTTTGGTCAATGCATTATTGGGTTTTGGAACTGAGACAAACTTTTAACTCATTAAAACCCCCAAGTCCCCGGCAATAAAGTCATTTAAGTGGCTTCACCAACAGATTTATTTCAAAATGATTCCATTTGGAGGAAGGAAAGAACAAGTAATGCATTATATACAAAGATCTATTCAATAATTCATGAAACCTGCACACTAGTGACCATTTTAGATTCAGTTCATGGCATTATAGCTGAAAATGACTCTGTCTTAAGAAGATATCCACAATTTGCTCCTTTCTGTGCTTGAGTCCATGAGTATCTTGATTTTTGAGATATAAATTTTGTACCTATATGGTATGTTTAAGTGGACCTTTCTTATATGGAAGCTATTTTGAAAAAAATGGGCATTTTATGTAATTGGGCTAAAGGACACTTTATATGCATTCCTTACCCTTAGCAAAGCAGGAATGTTTCAAAAATACATTGCTTTTTCCTCCCTTTGGGCAAGAATTCTGATTTTATTTTCTACATGTGGAGTGGATTGCCAAAGGACGGATTAAAAATAGATTTATTGATGCCTAACAATTACAACAAACACACAGTGTTGGGCAGTGAATTTGAAAGGCACGCATGGTAAATAGCCCGCTGTCCTCCAGTGAGTCCTGGCAAGTGGCCAAGGGCCGTCAGCTGGGAGCTCCTGGGTTCATCCTGAGCTCCATCCAACCCATTCCCTTTTATGAAAACCACAGAGGCACCAGGGCGATTTCTGTTCAAAGTGGAGGCTTGCACTAGGGCTGGGAGTTTAGAAAGAGCCTGCTTCCTTCCACACTCTTGAGAGTGCCGCACTAGCCTTCTCAGGAACTGATGTGCTTCACATTTCCAAATGGGATCATTTCAATTTGGCAGATCTTTATTCAGCGATAAGTATTATATGGGAAATAAAGATGAATGAATGATGGTTCTGTTGTTCGCTGGAAAAGCTTCAGGATCCATCCTTCCTTCCCTCCCTGCTCCTTATCCTACTCTCCAATAAAAATGGCTGCTTTTTCTTTTTTAACTTAAAAACCTATTTTATTTTAAAAAAAAAACATTGTAAACATTTATGCTATGTAAAATGCTATGCAGACTCTAATGGAAGAGTCCGCTGTGCGGACTCTTATAAGAAAAATGTACAAATCACTAGAAATCCCACTGTGAACATTTTGAGAAACATTGTTATAGCTGTACACATAGACACACCCACTCACATTTTCCCCTACATTACAGCATGCTTCATAGGCTGCTTTGAGACTTTTTTTTATTCCTTCAACAGTATGTAACCTTTTCCTGTAAATGAAAATCCCCACCACCATTTTAATTATTGCAGAATATTCCATTATACACAGATACCATTAATGGATTCTCTATGATGAACTGTTAGGTTGTTTTAAAATATTTGCTCCCATGTATAACATAGGGATGAGTAGCTTGGTGTGTGTGATGATCACTCCAATATACGTTCCTGTAAGTGGAATTGCTGGGTCAAACAATATGCACATTTTAACTTTTGATATATATTATCAATAGTGGCTTTTAAAGAAAGTCTCTTTTTTTAAAAAAAATAAAAATATATTTAAGGTGTGCAACATGATGGTTTGATGTACATAGATATAGTGAAATTATTACTACAGTCAAACTAGTTAACATATCTTCTCACATAGTCACCTTTTCCCTTTTGTAAATGATGAGAGCACCTGAAATCTACTCTTTTGGCAAATTTCCAGATTCAATACAGTATCATTAACCATTCTATTTCTAGAACTTATTCATCCCCTGTAACTGCAACTTTGTACCCTTTCACCAGCATCTCCCCAACTCCCCCCCCTTCCCCGCTCCTGGTAACTACCCTTCTACTTTCTGCTTCTAAGTATTTGACTTTTTAAGATTCCATATATAAGTGAGATCATGCAGTTTTTTTCTTTCTACATCTGGCCTATTTCACTTGGCATAATGTGTTTTAGATTCATCCATTGAATCTAAATGTTGCAAATCTAAATGTTGTTGCAAATGGCAGGATTTCCTTTTTAAATGCTGGATAATATTCCATTGTGTATATACACACACCAAATTTTCTTCATTGATTGATTCATTGATTCATTCATTCATTCATTCATCAGTAGGCACTTAGGTTGTTTCCATGTCTTGTGCATTGTGAATAAGGCTGTGATGAACATGGAAGTGCAGATATCTCTTTGAGGTATTTGATTTCATTTCTTTTAGGTATATACCCAAAAGGGGAATTGCTGGATCATATAGTTATGCGTTTTTTTGTGGACCCTTTGTACTCTTTTCTACAGTGGCTGCACCAATTTATATTCCCAATGGAGCATTGGGGTTCCCTTTTTCCCACATCCTCACCAATATTAGTTATCTTTTGCCTTTTTGATAACAGCCATCCTAACAGGTGTGATATCTCATTGTGATTCTGATTTACATTTCTCTGAAGATTAGTGATGTTGAGCATCTTTTTATAAGAAGGGCTTTTTTAAAAGATTTTATTTATATATTTGAGAGAGACAGAGAGCTTGAGAAAGAGAGAGAGAGAAAGAGAGAGAGAGAACACACACAAGCAGCGGGGAGGGGCAGAGGGAAAGGGAGAAGCAGACTCTCCACTGAGCAGGGATCCTGACGAGGGGCTGGAACCCAGGACCCCGGGATCATGACCTGAGCAGAAGGCAGATGCTTAACCGACTGAGCCACCCAGGTGCCCCAAGAAGGTCTTAAAATACATTCCCATGTAACATGTGAGAGTGGCCCCCTGCCCAAATCCAAACCAACAATGGATATAATAAATCTTTTTGATATTTAGTAAATTAATACATGCCTCTTCGTTGCTTTTATTTTCATTTCTTTTACTGTAATTGAATATTTAAAAATATTTATTGGCAATTTATGTCTCTTCCGCAGAGATTTATCAGATTTATCTATGTATAACCTTTGTCCACTTTTCTGTTGAGCTGTCTCTTCCTTCTCAGCTTTCAAAACCTTTCCACGATATAGTCTTCAAATATATCCAAAGATCTGTTCTTCAAAATATACAAGGAATCTCTATGTATCCTCAGCATAATTATCTATCCTGTTTTGGGATAAAGGATTCTAATGACCAATGAGTCTTGCTTTGCTCACATTTTGGAATGGAGCTTGTCTGTGTCACCGTGTGCCTTTGAGGGACAGCAGCTGTGCAGGCTAAGGGCGGGATGCGGAGGTGCCCTTGCTCAGTGGCCCTCATTAAGGACTCAGCAAGGGTCTTGTGATCTGTGTCAGTCTCCTTTTGTCCTCCCCTTGGCAAGCATCTTTTTCTTACCACTGAATAATTCTAATGAGATTGCCCTGAGTCAGTCGTATTAGATAAGTAATGAGCAGTAGAGAAAAGAAAATTCATAGAAGAGGAACATTTAAAATAAAATTTATTTTTGACCTTTGCCTAAAAGTGAATTTCATGGTCTGTCAGCCACAAGCACATGTGTGGTCAAGGAGGAGAATTTATTGCCTGATAGGGTTCCTGAGAAGATTCTAGGGGGAATTCAGGGATCCTATAGGGATAATGTAGGAGGAAAATTTTGTATTTAATTTGGAGTTGCATAAAATGTGTTGACTTTGGCTTAAAACTATGCATTGTTCTTAAACAGTTTCATTCACTGGCTCCCATGTACTATCGTGGATCTGCTGCAGCTGTCATAGTATATGATATTACCAAACAGGTAAGAAAATAAAAGCCCTTTAAAATTTCAATGCCCTTTATGTTGATTCTCTTAGAAAGACCAAAGCAGAGACTTGACTGCTTGAGTCTTGCCAGTAGCCTGGAATGAGATTTCATAGCATGGTAGCCAGGGATAATCAGCACCATATATTGAGTTTATTCACCTATATGCAGTGAAGAATTTCAAATTTATCGGCCAAATTAAATAAACAACAATGATCATTTATTTTTAAAATTGACTGTCTGTTAGTAGAGGCAAGGCCATGCCTGCCAGTCCCGCTCTCCAGAACGTCAGGTTTTCAGGAAGAGGAAAATTATTTTTAAGTCCTGCATGTTTTGTAATTATGGAATGCTTATTTTCTATTAGTGTTTCAATCACACTACTTAAAATGTCAGGGATAATGTTTATGTATGTATAGTGTATTTGCATATATATAGTATACCATATTTTTAGTTATCATGTTGAGGATCTAGGCTATTCATCAAGGAACTGCAATGGTTTGCTGGCTGTTTTTTTCCACTCCTGGAGTGCTGACTCAGCGCACAGGACTGTTGGTTCAATGATCCATCACTCTTACCATCCATGAATTCCCGAACACTTCTACCTAAATGTGGTGTCTACCTTGACTGGTTTGCTGGAGGAGGGTTGTGAGTGAAGGGCAGAAAGGAAAACAGGACAAGAGGAAAAGAGAGAGGGGGAGGGAGAGACAGGGAGAGAGAGAGAGAGAAAGAGAGAGAGAATATGTATGTATGTATTCTTTCTCTTTCTTTCCTGAAATAAGCATAGAACATGTCTAGTTCTATGACTTAAGTCTTTTTCATGTTGAGTCAGGCTATCATTTTAAATTAATGTTATTTATAGAAGAAAATTACCAGTATGCTTTTCTTAACTTTGTCAAGTTTCAGTTTTAGAAAAGGAAACTTTTACAGGCTATTTAAGTGTAACTTAGCTAATATTAAGTTTTGTGCCAAGATGGGGGTAGGATGTTAATGTATGTGAGTTTCCTAAAAATACTTTACTCTGTTAAATTGGGTTGGGTTTATATTTCTACTTGGTTGAAATACTGTGTTGATGGGTCTTTCCAATGATTGATTGATTTACATTTTGGGTTTAGGATTCATTCCATACTCTGAAGAAATGGGTGAAAGAACTGAAGGAGCATGGTCCAGAAAACATTGTAATGGCTATTGCTGGAAACAAGTGTGATCTCTCAGATATTAGGTAAGATGCATTAAAAAATTTTTTGGTGAAGTGAATATCCTCCATCTCTGAAGGTCTATATGTACAAAGCTGTCATGCCTGTGTTGTTAAGTCTGTTCTCAGTATAATGATTTAATCGACGGGCATTGATTTGTGGTGGTCTAGGTAGTATGTATTCAACCAGAGTAGAATTAAGGGAAAATAATAGGAAGATGCAAATTGGATGGATCACCTAGGAGTGGGTATTAAAACCAAATCTCCCCTACGGAGCACAGTTACATCCCTGACTCTAGAGGTCTTTGGGTTAAATGCTTTTATTATTTTTGTTGTTACCTTTTTTGTTACTTATTGACATTATTACAACTATGGCCATTTTAATAACACTTTCATATGGTAAGGAAAGTTAGAATTTATAACATTTCCCATAGCATCTGTGTTTGTTTTAGTTCTAACTTTAACTTAAGGGTGTAGTCGGGTCTATATAATCTCACTATTTTGTTCTAGGATCTGAAGGTGACGTATCATATAGAAACACTTTGGTTTCCCTCAGAGACACTGGATTGTTGACCTTTCTTTACCTGGAACGAGGTTTGCAGGGACCCAGTCCACAGGGACTAGAGATTTAATGATAGCTTTATGCAGCCTGATAAGCTAGCTATTTTTACTAAATAAAAATGCAATGAAAAAGGAATAGTGAATTTGCATCATCTCCATCCCCCTGGTTAAGTCTCTGCAATTCCAGTCGTTGGTCTTCATAAAGACAACGACATCATGTCTCAGGTTTTGCTCATCCAAGTACGATTAAGCCAAAGTTTGATAAACAATGGAAATAGATCTTGCAAAAGCTCTTAACATGGCCTTTGACAAATTGCTCTGTTTCTTTGGGATTTCAAAAGCTTTGTATCACATTGCATCGGGTTGGTTTATAATAACAGCCATAAACACCACTTAATCATTTGTTTTTCTGGGGGCTGGACAAATCTTTATAAACTCCCCAGACTTATTTCAGATCTTCGTTCTTTACTGTAATCCTGAAACAGCTTACTTGTCTAGAATTGCAAAAGAATCACTTTAACTTTTGTCATCAGAAGGGGGTGGGGTGGGAGGGTAGAAACAGTCTTTGCTGAGGGCATGTGCGGTCATCTGACACCACTGAATTGTAGTAAAGGTGTGACTTCAAAGGTACTAAGCCTTCTGTATTGTGGCAGAGCTGATGGGCTAGAATTTAAGCAGACAATGATATAAAGTTGACTGGAATTAGTTAAGATTCTTGGTGACGTGGAACTGAATCCCACTTAAATTATTTTCGGGAAAAAGGGAACTTAATTGGAAGGTACTGATATCCACATGGTAAAAAAGCAGGATTGCCTGACTGGCATTTGATATGTTCCATTTTTAGTCTCTGGCACTCTCTCTGTTTTTGTCTAAATTGCCATGGAAGGATTTCCCCATATCATGACAAGACATTTGTGGCCAAGAGAGGGAATTTGGTTGGTGGCACAAGATGACTTTTCCCACCATCACCATGATGCGAGTAGGAAGGTAGGTAGACTTGAAGGGGGAGAAGCTCCTAGAAAAGCGCAGCTTGGCCAGACCAAATATATCTGTGACATGTTGGCTTGGCCACAGACACCTGAAGATAGACGTACCATGTCTCAGGGTGGAATTTGCCTTCCATGCACTGGTATAGTATTTGCTGGGCCTATATGTAGTTTTCAAAAATGCCCCAGCTAACACCATCCATCCATCCATCCATCCATCCATCCATCCATCCATCTCCCTTTCAACCATAAATTCATACACAGCCCCTCCATCCCCAGTGGGAGACAGTCCAGGTGCTACATCTAGTGGCCACATCATGGGGCCACTGTCCCACTAATTCATGTTTCTGGGTAGTACGCTTTCTTCTCTAGTTTGGCCTCAGTGAGGTCTGCATGTGACTTCTCAAGATCCTGCAGTTGTGGTTTCAAGTGTGGAGTATATATCTTTAGTTACACACAAAGTTGTATTAGATGCTACTTGTTATTGAATCGTGCAGCAAAGAAATGACTCCCTTTGCAATCCTCTTTTCAACCTCAGTGAAGAAGACCAGTTCAATTAAGTCAAAAAGAAAGACCAGTTGGATGTTAGTAAATTTTTAGTTTTTAAATATTTATTAATAGATAATTTAAAATTTTAATTTATTTAGAAATATATTTCACTAAACTAATTTAGAAACCATAAAATCCACCTGTTTTAAGTGTACAGGTCAATAAATTTTTGTACAATTATAAGGTTGTACAGTCATCATCACATCTAATTTTAGAACATATCCATCACTGTACGAAGAGCATGCCAATTTACAGTCACTCCCAATGTCCAACTGCTTCTAGCCCCTGGCAACCACTAATGTACCTTCTTGTCTTTATAAATTTGCTTTTTCTGGACGTTTTGTATAAATCAAATCATGCACTTATGTGCTCTTTTGTGACTGGCTTCTTTCACTGAGCATAATGTTTTTGAAATTCCTCTGTGTTGTAGCGTGCACTAGTACTTCATTCATTTTTAGGGCAGAATAATATTTCATTGTATAGATATACCACATTTTATTTTCTCATTCACTAGTTGAATGAAACTTGAAATTTGAGTTGTTTCCACTTCTTGGCCACTTTAAAAACTGCTGTTATAAACAATAGTGGACAAATTTTGTGTGGACATATGTTTTCGTTTCTCTTGGGTATATTATGAGGAGTGAAATCTCTGGGTCATGTGGAAACTTTGTGTTTAACAATTTGAAGAACTGCCCAACTGTTTTCAACAGTGGCTGCACCATTTTATGTCCCTACTGGCAATGTATGAAGTTCCAATTTCTCTACATTCTCAACCAACACTGTTATTATCTGTCTTTTGCATTATTGCCATCCTAGTGGGCATGAAGGTGTGTCAGTGTGATTTTGGTTTGTATTTTTCTAATGACTAATGATGTTAAACATCTTCTCATATGCTTATTGACCATTTGTATATCTTTTGTGGAGACATGTCTCTTCAAATCCTCTGCCCAATTTTTAATTGAGTTATTTGTCTTTTTATTATTGAGTTGTAAGAGTTCTTTATGTATTCTAAATACAAGTCCCTTATCAGATATATGATTTGCAAATATTTTCTTCCTTTTCATGAGTTCCCTTTGTAGTCTTTATTGTGTCTCTTGAAGTGCAAAAGTGTAATGTCCAATTTGTGATTTTTCCCTTTTTATCTGTTATGCTCAAGTGATTGGCTAATTAAAATCACAGAGATTTACTTGTATGCTTCCTAAGAGTTTCATAATTTTAGAGCTTACATTTATATCTGTCACCCATTTAGAGTTAATTATTGTGTGTGTTATGAGGTATGGGTCCAAATTAATCTTTGTGTGGATATCTAATTCCCAGCACTATTTGTTGAAAAGACAACCTTTTTCCCATTGAATTTGTTTTGGCACTTTTGTCAAAAATTAGTTGACCATAAATGTAAGTCTTATTTTGGGATCTTAATTCTATTCAGTTGATCTATACATCCTTATGCTAATGCCAAATGATTTTGATTGCTGTAGTTTTGTAAGTTTGAAATTGGGAATAATAAGGCCTCCAATTTAGTTTTCCTTTTCAAGATTGTTTGACTGTTTGACTATTCTGAGCCTTTTGCATTTCCATGTGAACTTTAGGATCCTCTTCTCAATTTCTGCCCCCAAAAAAGCAACTGGGATTTTAATAGAGAATGTGTTGAATCTTTAGAATAATGTGGGGATTATTGGCATCTTAACAATATTGTTTTCTGATCCATGAATATGAGATACCTTTCCATTTTATTTAGGTCTTCTTTAGTTTCTTTTGCCCATGTCTTATAGTTGTCAGTGTACAAGTTTTGCATTTCTTTTCCTATACTTGTTCCTAAGTGTTTGATTATTCTCGATGCTATTGTGGATGGGATTGTTTTGTTAATTTAGTTTATGGTATGTTCTTTTTTAGTGTATACAAGATTATGTTGTCTGTGAAAACAGTTTTACTTCTTCCTTTCCAATCTGGGTGCCTTTTATTTCTTTTTCTTGTCTAATTACCCTGTCTAGAACCTCCAGTACAATTTGAATAGAAATGGTGAGAGTGGACATTATTGTCTTCTTCCTGATCTTAGGGGCAAAGCATTTAGTCATTCTTATTATGATGTTGGCAGTTCGTGTTATGTAGATGCTCTTTATCAGCGTGGGGAAGTTGCCTTTCATTCCTAGTTTGTTGGGTTTTTTTTTTTTAATCATGAATGAATGTTGAATTTTGTCAAAAGCTTTTCCTGCATCTTCTGAGATGATCATGTGGTTTTTGTCCTTTATTCTGTTAATATAGTGTATTACATTAATTGATTTTCTAATGTTAAACCACCTGCATTCCTGGGACAAATCCCACTTGGCCATGATGCATAATCCTTTTTATATGCTTCTGGGTTCTGTTTGCTCATATTTTGTTGAGGATTTGTATCTCTGTATTCATGAAGATATTGGTCTGTAGTTTTTATTTTTTTGTGATGTCTTTGTTTGATGTTGGTATATCAAGGCAGTAGATTTTGTAGAATGAATTGAAAAGTGTTCCCTTCTTTTCTATTGCCCAGAAGAGTTTGTGAAAGATTGGTGTTAACTCTTCTTTAAGTGTTTGATGAAATCACCGGTGAAGCCATCTGGACCCAGGCTTTTCTTTGTGGAAAGATTTTATATATTAATCCAATTTCTTTACTTGCTATGGGTATATTCAACTTTTCTATTATTTCTTGAGTTAGAATAATTTATGCATTTTTAGGAACTTATTCATTTCATCTAAGTTATCTCATTTGTTTGTGTAGTGCATAGTGTTCTCTTACAATCCTTTGCATTTCCGTAAGGTCAGTAGGGATGTCTACTCTTCCATTCCTGATTTTAGAAATTTTAGCCTCCTCTTTTATTTCTTGTTCAGTATAGCTGAAGGTTTTCAGTTTTGTTGATCTTTGCAAAGAACCAACATTTAGTTTCACTGATTTCTTTCCACTCTTTTTCTATTTCATTTATTTTCTCTCTGTGCATTATTTCCTTCCTTCTGTTTGCTTTGGGTTTACTTTGCGCCTTTTTTCCTAGTTTTTCAAAGGGGAAGATTAGCATATTTATTTGAGATCTTCCTTTCTAATTTAGGCATCTACAGCCATAAATTGACCTCTAAGGACTGCCTTAGCTGCATCCCATAAGTTTTGGTTTGTTCTGTTTTTGTTTTTCATTCTAATAAGTTTTTTCTAATTTATTTTCAGACCCATTTTGTTTATTTGGTAGTGTATTGTTTAATTTCCACTTATTTGTGAATTTCCCAAATTTCTGTTGATGGTTTCTAATTTAATTCCATTGTAATTTGAAAATATACTTTGTATGGTTTTAATTATTTTAAATGTATTGAGGTTTATTGTATGGCTTGGTGTATGTTCTATCCTGTAGAATGTTCCTATGACTTGAGGCTAATAAATTTTCAACACCTATTTTTATACTTGCTCTTCTCCCTTTAATAGAGAGAGAGAGAGCTCACAATAATTCAGGCCTAAGGTTGAGGGCCTCTGCGGACAACTGTTTCTAGGGGAATTTAATTATATTTTGTCTTAATTGTATTCGTTTTTTAGAATTACATTTTTATGGCAGTTGATACTAGCGTTCCATTTGTGATAGTGATATAAAATATTTTTCAATTTGTTAAAAAAGTTGATTTATACACATGACATAATTATCTACATGGAAACTCCAAAGGGATATACCAAAAAATTCCTAAAACTGATAAGTGGGTTCAACAAAGTTTCTGGATGTACAATATACATAGAAATATCAGTTGTATTTCTATATCTAAAAATGAATATGCAGAAACTAAAATTGAAAACACAATACTCTTTACAGTTGCTCCAAAGAAAATGAAATACTTAGGTAGCTACTTAATAAAACATGTATGGGATCTGTATGCTGAATATTATAAAATGCTGATGAAAGAAACCAAACAAGACTTGAATCAATGGAGAGATATATCATGCTCACGAGTTGGAAGTCTCAACATAGTACGATGTCAGTTCTCTGTAAATTGATCTATAGGTTCAATGCAGTCTCTATCAAGATTTTAACAAGGCTTTTGGGGCACCTGGGTGGCTCAGTCGGTTGGGTGTCTGCCTTCAGCTCAGGTCATGATCCCAGGGTCCTAGGATCGAGCCCCACGTCAGGCTCCCTGCTTGGTGGGAGCCTGCTTCTCCCTCTCCTCCCCACTCATGCTCTCTTCTTGCTATCTCTGTCTGTCTCTCTCTCAAATAAATAAGTAAAATCTTTAAAAAAAAAAGATTTTAACAAGGTTTGTTTGTTTTTGGTTTTTTTTTTGTAAACATAAACAAGCTTATCCTAAAATTTATATGGAAAATCACAGGCACTAGAAAAGCTAAAACAATATTGACAAAGAAGAATATAGTGGAAGAAATCATTCTATCCTCTCTTAAGGCTTACTACATAGCTACAGTAATCAAGACAGTATGGTATGAGTGGAATACACACACAGATTAATGAAACAGAATAGAGAGCCCAGGAATAAATAATCCACACAAATATGCTCAATTGATTTTTGACAAACTTGAAAAAGTAATTCAGTGGAGGAAGATAGCCTTTTCAATGAATGGTACTGGAGTAATTGGACATCCATAGAAGGGAGAAGACTGCAACCTAAACCTCACACTTTATGTAACAATTACTCTAGAATGAATCATAGAGTTTAATGTCAAAGGTGAAACTGTAAAACTTTTAGAAAATCTCCTAAGAGAAAATCTTGAGGATCTGCAGCTAGGTAAAGAATTGTGAGACTTGACATCAAAAGCTCACCCCATATAAGGAAAAATTGATAAATTGGATCTCATCAAAATTGAAAACACTTGCTCTGTGAAAGCCCGTGTGAAGATCTTGAAAAACAAGCTGCAGGCTAGGAGAAATTATTTGCAAACCATATATCTGACAAAGGATTAGCATGTAGGCTATAGAAAGAACTCTCACAACTTACTAGTTAAAAAAATCTAATTTGAAGATGGGGCAAAGTACATTTCACCCTAGAGAGAGATGGTAAGCATAGGCATGAAAAGGTGTTCAGCATCATTAGCAGACCTGTTAGAATGGCTGAAATAAGAGAGTGATAACACCTAATGCTGGCAAGGATGTGGACAGATTGGAGCACTCATATGTTGCTGGTATGCATGTAAAATGGTACAGTCATTCTGGAAAACAGTTTGGCAGTTTCTTTTAAAGCTAAATATGCAATTACCATATGCCCAGCAATCATACTTTGGGCACTTATTCCAGAGAAATGAAAATTTACATTCACACAAAACCTGCACATGAATATTCATGGCAGCTTTGTTTTTTAAATAATAGCCCCAAACTGCAATCAGCCCAGATAGCCTCTGAAAGGTGAATAGCTCACCACACCATGGTGCATCCACGCCACGAATAGTATGCAGCAGTGAAAAGGAACAAACTGCTACAGGCAACTTGGATGAACCTCTAGGGAAATTATGTGGAGTGAATAAAGCTGATCTCAGAGGGTTCGTCATGTATTATTTCATTTATATGAGATTTTGAGATGAAAATATTTTAGAAACAGAAGACATATTAATGGCTGCTGGGGTCTGGTTAGGGGTGACATGGTGGGCAGGTGAAGGGGAGGAAAGTGGGCGTGGCTGTACTAGGGTGACAGCAGGGATCCTTGTGATGTTGGAACTGCTTGGTGTCTTCTCTGTGGTGGGGGACACATGAACCTGCACAGGGGTTAACATTTTATAGAGCCTAAAACACACACACACACACACAGATGAGTACCAGTAAAACGGGAAACCTGAATAAGACAGAGTATATCAACGTCAGCATCCTATTTGTGATGTTATACTATAGTTTTGCAAAATGTTACAGTTTGGGGAATCTGGACAAAGTGTACAAGGAATCTCTCTCTTATAACTGCAGGTGGGTCTACAATGATCTCAATAAAATATTGAATGAACAAAAGGTTGATTTAGATAAAAATAATAAGTAAATATAGAACAGTGGTATATATGTGGATATTATATGTATGTATTACACACACAAACACACACACTCCTATATATGCATGTTATATATATTATATATGACTGATGAAAATTTTATAAACACACTGGGCCAAATGATGAATTTAACCATCCCCAGCAAACCCAATGTGCAAAAGAAAAATGGGATAACTATATTAAAACTCCCATTTAGGAAAGCAGGGAAGGGGAAGCCTGGTGTATTAGTCCTTGTATAAACTGCCCCCTGCTAGACAGGAATAGGCTGGTAAATGATAGGGCCTAGTGAGCATCTGCTGTTGACACCTTTCCATGGCAGTGGAATCAAGTTCTTGGTCAGCCGATCTGGCTGCTCCAGATTGTGCCTGCTGCTATGATTTTTCTGGGGAGTCAGCCAAATCTCTATACTCCAGACCTTATTTAGAGCTTGACCTTCTTTTACTCTAATCCTAAAACATTTTGCCCTTTTGTAGTTGCCAGAAAGCTATATTTTATTTTTCACTGGGGGTTGGAGAGTGTGTAGATTTGACATGCACATGTAAGCGTGTCCATACGTGGAGGCAGTGTCCTCTAATGGACTTTGGTCGTGGAAGCTTGTAGGTCCGTAAAAGGAGGTATGCCTGGCGTGTTTTGAGAGTATACTGGAATTTGAATGGAATTAACTCTGTGAACTTGACTCAGCCCACTTGAGGCATGTGTGTACAGAAGTGCTTCACAGAGGAGATGCCCAACCATCCAGTCACTGTGTTTTATATTCTTCTGTGTTCTAGAAGGTGGTGCAAAGGTCTGACCACACTACCCAGAGTCAAAGGCATTCAAAGGCACCTGGTCAGGTGAATTCAGGACTTCTGGCTTGTTTTATTAGGCATCTGATCTTTGTGAGATTTCCCTGAATATCTTGAATTCTAGACAAAATGTCCTCGTGCCCAATTTACTGTGAAATCTGAGGCCTGGAGGCAAACTGGAATTGGCCATACTGTGTATAGGACAGTCCGGGGAGATAGAGCACACAGTAGGTACTCGTGGTTGACATGTTTCTTCCTGGCAGTGAAGATGTGCCTTGGAGAAAATTCTGATCACAGCTTCCCAGGCAGGAGAGTGTGCAGTTCCTGATGGGGCCTGAGAAACGAGGCTCCATCTCCCTACCCTCTGATCCCTACCATCTGCTGATGCCGAGGTAGGGATTGCAAAGTTGGGGACATTCTAGGGACATACAGAATTGAAAGAGGGGCGCCTGGGTGGCTCAGTTGTTAAGCGTCTGCCTTCAGCTCAGGTCATGATCCCAGGGTCCTGGGATCGAGCCCCGCATCAGGCTCCTTGCTCAGCAGGGAGTCTCCTTCTCCCTCTCCTGCTCCCCCTGCTTGTGCTCTCTCTCCCGCTGTATCTCGGTCTGTCAAATAAATAAATAAAATCTTTAAAAAAAAAAAAAAAGAAAGAAACAGAATTGAAAGAAAATAAGAGAGCCTCAGCTGAATTGACCATGCAGGACCTGAGAGGCCCGCGGACTGTAAGGGTGGGGGGCAGCTCAGAGCCGACAAAGGAAGCTGTGCAATTTGCCTCTCTCGGATGGCAGGAGATGGTGGTATGAGTGCCAAGGGATGGGGGGCCACTGGGTTTTTGAACAAGTAATGTGTGGCATGGGGCTCATTCCAGGTGGCTCTAAGGAGGGCAGGTTTGGCCTGTGGTCTAGAGAGAAAAGAAACCTTCTTATCAGGAAGTCTGGGGAGCCCACAAGAGACTGCATGGCCCTGTCCTGGGCCTGGCAGAGAATTGGAGCAGACGAGTCTTGAAAAGAAAAAGAGAAATAGGTCACCTTGCTTCAGTAGTTTTAAGAGTTCCATGAACATAAGAATCATGGAGGTTCCAGAAACCTAGCTCCTGAGATTCTGATCCAACAGGCAGCGGCAGGCTGGGGATAGATGCATTTTGTAAAGTGGTCCTTTTACAAGCTGTCTGAAGGCCATCCTTGGAAAAGCATTGCCTTAGGTGATAGGAGCTGATGATGGGGAAGAATGAGGTGGTGCAGAAAACCTGGTTGGGCATATACCCAGGCCTGTGCAGGCCACACCTTCCGGGGCCTCCCTCCCACCCTCCTGACCTTTGGGAGAATAGAAACAGTGGCTCTTCAGGTTTCAGGATCCAGCACCCCTGACCCATCATCCTGTCATCTTTTTAGAAGCCATTCCCATATTCTGGACCCCTCTCTTTTGCATCTCACACTGAGAGTCACCAGACGAAAAGATGTGATTGAGTTTGTCTCCATCTGATTAATATCAGGCTCCTGCTTAGGCCAGCACCTTGTACCCAGCCACCTCCTGGAACGGTGGGACTTCTTCATATCCAGGCTGTGCTGGCTGCCTTTAGCTTGGGCAAGGGATTAGGGTCACCTGGCTGTGGCACCTTGATAAGAAGGGCTGCAAGTATCTCAGGAAGAACCATCTGCTTTAGTTGGCAATGGGGGCAAGATCCTTCAGATGTCAGAGGAAGGAGAGGAGATCCTATCCTATCCCAGCCAGAATTCCCCCTTCACATTTCCCCATCAGCCTAACAACCAAGCCTTGACCTGTAGCCATCATAGTAAGTACTTTCTTGGTAGAAATTACTTCCACCCTACTCCTACCTCGTAGTAGATTCCAGGCCTGTTTCTTTTGCTTGATCTTCTTTTCCTGATTTTTTTTTAAGATTTTATTTATTTATTTGACAGAGAGAGACACAGCGAGAGAGGGAACACAGGCAGGGGGAGTGGGAGAGGGAGAAGCAGGCTTCCCGCTGAGCAGGGAGCCTGATGTGGGGCTCCATCCCAGGACCCTGGGATCATGACCTGAGCCGAAGGCAAATGCTTAACTGACTGAGCCACCCAGGTGCCCCTTCTTTTCCTGATTTTGAACTCTTGACCTTGTCTACAAATCCCCTTGGACCTCCCCAAATTCGGAACTCTTCCTGCCTTTCTTCGTCATTTGGACATTGGATTTCTCCTAATGAATTCTAATTTGACCTGCTCTTCAAGCTTAGGGGTCTCCCGCTGGCTTTTTCTTGGAATCCCACACCTCACTGTTGTGTTAGGGCTGTGAGTAAATCAGAAAGGGTGAGGGAGGGATTGTGGAGGAGAAGGCCCCTCAAGCTTAATATATTTTCTCTTGCAAATGGTAGCAGTAGGAAGTTACCCAACCCAAGTGATGATGTAGGCAAGGGCTTGGAAATTGGGAGGTACCTTCTACTGAGGGGGATGGCGGGCTCTTATAAGAACTGGGAATGGCTCTTCTATCACTAGCCCCCTCTGCCCAGGTTTCCTCCCATACCCTGTAGATACAGCCCAGGAGATAATCAGGGACCGAGTGTCCTTGTGCCCCTCTTGGAATCATGGTCTCCAGGCTCTGGTATCTCTAAGAGCAACACTGAGAGAGATTGGTGGGGCTGCTCCCAGTGAGTCAAGAGTCTTCCTGAAGTGAAGAGGTTGTAGTCCAAGAAAAGAACATCTAGGGGTAGAAGTGAAACTTGGGTGTGGTAGGAGGAAGGAAATTGGTCCTATCAGTTTTTGATCATTTGATTATTAGCAAGTAATTTTTGGTGGTTCTTTTTGTGTGCAGCAACACTCTATGGGAAGTACAAGAAAAGAGAAGAAAGTATTTTCCATAGAGCTATTTAGTCTATTTAGAAAGCCAAGAGTAGTACACATGGGAGGAAAATATCTAACGGGTAATACAAGACTATATTTAATAAAGCTCCGAATGTTATGGTACAGAAAGGACAAAAGAATTCAGGCAAAGGAAAGTCTGTAGTCACCTGGAGTGATTTGGAAAGGCTTGCAGATGAAGTGTGTCATCAGCTGCACTGTCACGGATCAGTCAAGCAGGAGGAAGTTCCAGGAAGGGAAGGTAATGGACAGAGATGTAGAGGTGGGAGGGAGTTTGGCATGTGTTATGGAGGAGAGATCATGAGGGATCTACCTGATCATTTGCCTGGGGAATGGTGGAAGACACATGGGTGCTGAGGGGATAGTTTATGCCTGGCGTAAAGGGATGCAGAGTGAGTGGTTTGAGCCTGACGTGCTGGGGCTTCTGCCTCCTACGTGCCCGTCGCTTGTACCCGTGGCACCATTGCCCGTCAGTCGTGGGCCTGTCGTCTCCTGAGCCTGTGGTGGTCTCAGGCTCCTTCTTCACAATGCTTCCTGTGGTTACCACCAGTTAAGGAGATGAAACGTATTTGCCAACCTCAAGGAAGGCTGTGGGAGCCACTCTAGATTCTCGAGCAAGCAACCGATAGAGTCTCTTGCAGCAGAGCTGGAGGAGGAGCTAGACTTGGCAGCCAGCAGGCACCCCCTCCAGCTCCCCCACAAGCACACCGACCGCTTCCGGAATCACCAGGCACCGGTTGTTTCAATTTTTAGATAAACCTGAGGCCTTTAAGCACATAAGAATATATCTGGAAATAAATATTTTTGGCTAAGAATTCATACATCGTTTTTATTTCTTGTATGTGCCTCCAAAACTCACTCCAGTCTTGATGGTGGGCCAAAAATGAGTATAGGCATTTGTTTAAAATTATAGAAACCAAGTAACAGAACTTGAGACGCTGGATCATGAAAATCTAACTTATTCCAAATACTAAAGCACAAAAGCCAATGAACATCAAAAGCCACCATGGAAGGCCTGGAAATATCATGGCCAGTATTAAAATGCACACAGTGTTTTCTTTACGTGAGGTGAGGAGAGTCTGTGCTGTTAAATGTGCATTTTGTGCTCTGAGATGCGCTTTTCCTTGTTTATACCTCCGTCTGATGCCATGCAGGTGGCTGAGCCTGCATCTGATGCTGGTATGGACGTAGGAGGGAAGGAACTGAAGGCTGAGTTCTGGGAGAGAGCTCAGCGAGGACATCTGGAATTTTTCCCTTATAAAAGTATTCTTAATGAGGAATATATAAAACATTGATCTATATTTTAAAGAATCATGGGAATTTTAAAGAATAAAATGAACAGCCATGTAACTATGAGTAAGTCTTCCTCCCCAACTGTATCCCCTCTGCTCCCCCCAGAACTAACCCTGACTTCTAGAATAATTGTTTCTTTATTTCTTAGGCTTTACTACTCATGTTTGCATTTCTAAATAATAGATTTAGGTTTGCCAGTTTTTGAACTTTATTTTAGATGGAATATCACTGTATGTATTATATGACGACTTGTCTCTTACACTTAACATGCCTGGGAGATTCATCCCGGTGAGTGTTAGCTGGGTTTTGTATGTTTTCATTACTGTATACTATTCTAGTTTACGAGAGTGACACAGTTTATCCATCCTACAGTTTGAGGGATATTTGAGTTATTTCTGGTGTGGTGTTACTGTGACTATGGCTTCTTGGATATCCTCATACATCTCAAAGTGCCATGTGTAAGCATTTCTCTAGACTCCCGGGGGTAAGAGTTTAATTGCTGAGTCGCAGGGTGTGCACACACTCCGTTCTCCTAGGTAATTCCAGTGCTTTCCCCGGTGGAGACCAGTGGTGTGTGGGACCTCCTGTTGTTCTACGTCCTCGCCAGTCTTAGTACCGTAAGATATGAGGGTGTGGAGTGACATCTGAGAGTGATTTCTGTTCGTATTTCCCCAGTTACCAAGAAAGTTGGCATCTTCCTACATGGATAGTGACCCCTTAAGTTTCCTCTTATGTGAAGAGCCTGTTCAAGTCTTTGCCACTTTTCTGTAGGGTTGTTTACCCTAATCTTGTTTATTCAAAGGATTTTAATATACATATATATTTTATATATATTTATATATATATATTGGATGCTATTCCCTAAACATATGTATGTGTTGAAATATTTTCTTCAAATTTATGTTTTAGCTTCCTGCTCCTTATTTTGTCTTTGCATTATCGGAAGTTCTTAATTCCTATGTAATAGAATTTATTGAAGTTTTTCCTTTGTGCTTTGGGTGTTTATTTATTTATTTATTTTTGGCTGGGGAAAGAGTCTTATTTAAGAAATCTTTCCACACCCCTGAGATCATGAAGATATTCTTATGTTGATTGTCTTTTTAAAACCTTAGAGTTTTATGTCCCTATCTGTCTTTAAATCACTTGGAATTGATTTTTATATCTGCTGCCTAAGTTTTCCCAGATAGCTGTCCAGTTGGTTAGCTGTGTTGGTTGTAAAGGCCATACTTTTCCTACTGATGTGCATACCATCTCATTCATATGTCACGTGTCATGTATGAATGGGGCTCTTTATTCTGTTCCATTGGCCTATTTATCCATCTCTGTGCCAATACTACTGACTGAATTCTTATAGCTCTATCAGAAGTTTTGATAAATGGTCTGTAATCACTTTAACCAATATTAATAGTTGGCCCCAGAGAAGGTATCATGAGAGTGTATGGTTTGGAAGTGGATATGTTGTAGTCTGGTGGCAATTAGGGGAGTGTTAGAGCCTAAATCTACATGTGGTAATGTGTGTGTTAGGTGTGTGTGTGCTTATTTTTATGGCTAATTAAAAAAAAATATTTAAGTAAACTTTTTGTTTTAGAATAGTTTTGCATTTATAGAAAAGTTGAAAAGATAGTACAGAGAGTTCCCATATATCCCACACCCAGTTACCCCTATTATTTTTTTTAAAGATTTATTTATTTTAGAGGTGGGGAGGGGCAGAGGGAGAGGGAGAGTGCCAAGCAGACTCTTTGCTGAGCATGGAGCCTGACAGGGGGCTCAACCCCACGACCCCGAGATACAACCTGAGCTGAAACTAAGAGTCAGACAACCAAACGACTGTGCCATCCAGGCACCCCAAGTTCCCTCCTATTATTAGCATCTTACAGTACAGTATGACATTTGTCACAACTAAGGAGCTGATAATGATATTCATTATTTTTTTTTAAAGATTTTATTTATTGGGCGCCTGGGTGGCTCAGTTGGTTAAGCGACTGCCTTCGGCTCAGGTCATGATCCTCCCTGGAGTCCCTGGATCGAGTCCCGCATCGGGCTCCCTGCTCAGCAAGGAGCCTGCTTCTCCCTCTGACCCTCCCCCCTCTCATGTGCTCTCTCTCTCTCTCTCTCATTCTCTCTGTCTCAAATAAATAATTAAAAAAAAAAAAAGATTTTATTTATTTATTCGTAAGAGACAGAGAGAGAAAGAGAGAGAGGCAGAGGGAGAAGCAGGCTCCCCGCTGAGCAGGGAGCCCCATGCGGGACTCAATCCCAGGACCCTGGGATCATGACCTGAGCCGAAGGCAGACGCTTAACCATCTGAGCCACCCAGGCGCCCCATGATATTCATTATTAACTAAAGTTCATATTTTACTCAGATTTCATTAGTTTTTCCCTGTTTTTTTTTTTTTTTTATTTGGTTCTAAGATCCCATCCAGAATATCATAATACATTTAGTTGTTGTGTCTCTCTGGGCTCCTCTGGGCTGTGACAGTTTCTCAGACTTTCTATATTTCTGAGGGCCTTGATAGTTTTGCAGAGTCCTGGTCAGGTATTTTGGAGACTATCTCTCAATTAGGGTTTGTCTGATGTTTTTCTCATGATTAGACTGGGGTTATGGGCTTGGGGGAGGAAGACCACAGTGGTAAAATGCTATTTTCATTAGTTACCACTTACCTCTGGTGATGTTGACCTTGGTTACCCAGCTGAGGTAGTGTTTGTCAGGTTTGTGCACTGTAAAGTTACCTCCCCCCTACTATCCCTACTGCACTCTTGGAAGGAAGTCTAAGCTCACACTCAAGGGGTAGGGATTATGCTCCCCTTCTTTGAGAAAAGAATATCTAGGGATGCCTGGGTGGCTCAGTGGGTTAAGTGTCTACCTTTGGCCCAGGTCATGATCCCAGGGTCCTGGGATCGAGCACTGCATCGGACTCCCTGCTCAGTGGGGAGCCTGCTTCTCCCTCTGCTGCTCACCCTGCTTGTGTTCTCTCTCTCTCTCTCTGACAAATAAGTAAATAAAATCTTTTAAAAAACAGAGAAAGGAATATCTACATACATTATTTGGAATTCTTCTGCAGGTGAAATTTGTCACTTCTACCCACTTAACTAATTTATTCAGTCATTTATTTACATCAATATGGACTCATAGATATTTATCTTATGCTTTAGGTTATAATGTAGTACTTTGTTATTTAATCTGTTGCTCAAATGGTTCCAGCTTTGGCCACTGGGAACTCTTTCTTTTGGCTCCTGTGTCCTTTTAACATATGCTTACCATTTTGGTTTTTGAGCACTTCCTTACTTTCTGGCATAACAAGATGTTACAGGCTCATCCTGCATATTTTAGCTTCAGCCCTAGAATCAGCCATTTCTCCAAGGAGCTCTGGTTCTTTTTATTGAAGAATGGTATTTAAAAACCAAAATATGGGCTGGTTTGGCTCGTTGCCACTGGGGTGTCATTGGTTTTAGGACCTTTGAGCGGGTGGAGCTAGGAAATGTGTGTCTGTGTACTCACTTGAGTGTACATGCATATCTGTCAGTTGATCCTTGAACAACATGGGGGTCAGGGGCACTGACCCCTCCCCCCCATTCAATCAAAAATCTGGGTATAACTTTGACTTTCCAAAAATGTAACTACTAATAGCCCACTGTTAACTGGAAGCCTTGTCGATAATAGAAACAGGTGATTAGCACATATTTTATATGTTATATATATTATATACTGTAGTCTTATAATAAAGCAAGCTACAGAAGAGAAAATGTTATTAAGGAAATCATAAGAGAAAATACATTTATAAGTACTGTACTGTATTTATCCAAAAATCCACATATACATGGACCCATGCACCTCAAACCGTGTTGTTCAAAAGTCAGCTGTAATTATTTCTATATCTATCCATCTGAATCTATAGTAAGATAAACATAAGTTCATATTGATGCCTCTGGACTCTCATTCAGAAGCACATAGTTCATTCTAAACTTCTTTAGGGGGCATGGGAAGGATGTTTTCTAAAGTCATCAACAGATGTATTATAAAGCAGAGTGGTAAGCTTTTTTTTTATTTTATTATGTTATGTTAATCACCATACATTACATCATTAGTTTTTGATGTAGTGTCATTGTTTGTGTATAACACCCAGTGCTCCATTCAGTATGTGCCCTCTTTAATACCCATCACCAGGCTAACCCATTCCCCCACCCCTACCCCTCTAGAACCCTCAGTTTGTTTCTCAGAGTCCATAGTCTCTCATGGTTTGTCTCCCCCTCCGATTTCCCCCCTTCATTTTTCCCTTCCTGCTATCTTCTTCTTCTTCTTTTTTTTTTTTAAACATATGATGTATTATTTGTTTCAGAGGTACAGGTCTGTGATTCAACAGTCTTACACAATTCACAGTGCTCAGCATAGCACATACCCTCCCCAATGTCTATCACCCAGCCACCCCATCCCTCCCACCTCCCACCACTCCAGCAACCCTCAGTATGTTTCCTGAGATTAAGAATTCCTCATATCAGTGAGGTCATATGATACATGTCTTTCTCTCATTGACTTATTTCGCTCAGCATAATACCCTCCAGTTCCATCCACATCGTTGCAAATGGCAAGATTTCATTCCTTTTGATGACTGCATAATATTCCATTGTATATATATACCACATCTTCTTTATCCATTCATCTGTCGGTGGACATCTTGGCTCTTTCCATAGTTCGGCTATTGTGGACATTGCTGCTGTAAACATCGGGGTGCACGTACCCCTTCGGATCCCTACATTTGTATCTTTGGGGTAAATACCCATAGTGCAATTGCTGGGTCGTAGGGTAGCTCTATTTTCAACTTTTTGAGGAACCTCCATACTGTTTTCCAGAGTGGCTGCACCACCTTGCATTCCCACCAACAAGTGTAGGAGGGTTCCCCTTTCTCTGCATCCTCACCAACATCTGTCATTTCCTGACCTGTTAATTTTAGCCATTCTGACTGGTGTGAGGTGGTATCTCATTGAGGCTTTGATTTGGATTTCCTGATGCCGAGCGATGTTGAGCACTTTTTCATGTGTCTGTTGGCCATTTGGATGTCTTCTTTGGAAAAATGTCTGTTCATGTCTTCTGCCCATTTCTTGATTGGATCATTTGTTCTTTGGGTGTTGAGTTTAAGAAGTTCTTTATAGATTTTGGATACTAGCCCTTTATCTGATATGTCATTTGCAAATGTCTTCTCCCATTCTGTCGGTTGTCTTGAGTAGTAAGCTTTTTGTTCCTGGAGATTTTCTTAGAAGATACAGTAATCTTTTTTTTTTTTTTTAAGGATTTTATTTTTAAGTAATCTCCACACCCAACATGGGCCTCGAACTCACAACCCCGAGATCAAGAATCACATGCTCTACCTACTGAGCCAGCCAGGTGTCCCAGAAGATACAATAATCTTTTTCCTTTCACTTTACATGCTGCCCAAAGTTTCAGAGTTTCAAAACGTTGCTTCTATTATGAATTATAGCCATCTCAGTGATTTCTTTCAAATGGTACAATATTTACTTCTATTTGTATACTGTTCACTTAGGCAGTGGACTGAAAACAGGTTCATCATCACCATCATCATTGCTAGCAGGAACTGAATTCTTCCTATGTGCCACACGCTATTATAAGTAGTTCACATTAATATTCACAATCCTGTGAAAGAGTCTCTCTCCTTCTCCCGCCTTGTTGATAAGGAAACTGAGGCACAGAGGTTAAGGTGCTTGTCCCAGGTCCTGTACCTAAGAGGGTGTAGGGCCCAGCTTTTTGGAATTCTTGACCATGATGCTGTATTGCATCTCATAAAAAGTGCAAACAGGATCCATGAGGGAGAATCATTTCCAAACTACCAAGGAAAGATGGCAGCTGCTCAGCTTCTGCTCAGAGGGTTTGGAGCTAATGACTCTTTCCTGTGGTTCTCTCTGGCTTCCTCAGGACTAGCCTAAATTTCTCTCTGGAGAAAGGGGTCTTAAGAAGCAAAGGAATGGCTGAGTCTCCCTAGAGAACCTGTGTTTTCTGCTCAGTTCTCATTCAGTTCAAAGTCTGACATTTTCCGTGAGAAACAATCCATTTAAGTCTGTGGCAAGAACCTGACACTGCTTGTTTGAACTTGACACCAGGAATTTGGCCCCAGGTGAATAGCAGTTATGGACACACATGAATAAGTAAGCAAGGTCCCATGGGAACAGAAATGCTTCCCAGGGCACACATGTCGAGGGTTGTAACTCTAAGCACTTATTTCGTTGTAAAGTGTTATTGTCCCATTAGGTCTTTGCTGCAAAGGTGGTAATTATTCTTAAATTTTTTTTAAATTCATTTTGGTTTTAGCTCCACCTCACAGGGAAACCAATCTGGTTGTCGGAAAGAACGAGCATTTTAAACATTTTAAACTTTGCTGCTTTAATTACTGCTAAAATGGTTGCCTCGTCAATGTGGTACACAAACAGCTTGCACAGTTAGAGAAAATGTGAGCTAATGTGACACAACCTGCCCTGCTCATTCATTCAGTGGCTGCTTGAGGGAGGGGAGAGGGGGGAGGGGGGAGGGCTGTGACCATTTCATAGCGTCGGCAGACAGCAGCCCTCCTTGGCTGGATTCTGACGGAATGTTGTGAATGATTTCTACTGCTCTTGGGCAAGAATACCTTAAACATGTGGGATGGTTTTGACAAAAAAGAATTCCACCAGACATTGAGCAACTGTGTCCTGCTTACTGTTGCCTTGCTACTTACTCGTTGCCTGCTTAGTTGGTCTTTTAAGCTTGACCTTGGAAGGGTGCTGTGGCTGGGGGAGAAAAGAACAATATAGGGCAAAACTTGTTTGTTTGTTTGTTTTTTAAGATTTTATTTATTTATTTGAGAGAGAGAACACGAGGGGGAGGAGCATAGGGAGAGAGAGAATCAGGCTCCCTGCTGATCAGGGACACCCCCCCCCCCCCACCACCAACACAGGGCTCAGTCCCAGGACCTGAGCCAAAAGCAGACGCTTAACCAACTAAGCCATCCAGGCGCCCCAATAGGGCAAAACTTTTTAAGTGAAATGTTAACTGCTTTATTCCAGGAGTTTGGCAGAATATGAAATGTTTGGTTATTTCTATTATGATAGTTTAGAAAGATAATATGCATTCTAGAACACACCCAAACCACCAGAAAGTTTATTTTGGGAAGAGCTCATGGGGCCACTCTTCTTTTATTTTATCACTTGTAAAATAGTGCCTGAGACATGTATATTTGATTATGTCTTAGGTGTAGTCATCTTAATACAGATTTCCAAACTCATGACTTCATAGCATCAGATTATGAATTGGATACACTGCAGAAATACCAAACTCAATATTTTACAGTCCACCCCTTAAAAGAGTTATTCTCAAGCTATAGAATGCATAAGAAGCTGTTGGGAAGTTACCCAGATGGCCTATTTCTGGGGCTTGCCTAATAGACCTTCTGGTTCAGTGGGTCTGAGGCACAGGGATCTTCATTTCTGATGAGTCCAGAATAATCACTGGGATGGTGGTCTGTAGAACACACCTGAGAAATGAGGCCCTGAGAGATTCACGGGTGTCCTCTGAGGTTATCTAGAGAAGGCTGAATTATGATTGCTCTGTGAGGGACTACAGGAATCTTGGATGTTTGTCCTCATTTCGTCTCTTTGTCTTTAGCATCAAGTTGCGTTTTTTTTTTTTCTTTCAACTTAATGTGTTTAAGTTCTGGAAACTTCTTGGAGGATATGGTTTTTCTGCATTTAAACTTCCATGAGCTCTTTGGAATACATGGTCATTCTACCAACAGTGCATGAGCATCACTCTCTCTCTCTCTCTGTGCTCTAACGCTGCAGATACTAAACTTTTTCATCTTAGCCAATCTGATACATGAATCATGTGATCCTCATTTTCATGGGAAGTTTTTGAATTGCTAGCAGGATTAGGAAAACCAAGGTTGTCTACTGCATAACTATTCTTTACCTATCTACAAATAATAACCAATTAGAAAAATCAATCAAATTAATGTTAAAACCCTCTTTATAATAGCAATACAAACTTCAAATACCTAGAAATAAACTTTTCTGGTGTGTGTGTACTTTTTTAAATTTTGAAATATTTTAAATCCTAGGAATGAATTTAGCAAAAATGAGCAAAAACTATATAGATAAAATGTACAATCTATGGTAGGACAGAAAAGATTTAAATAAATGAAAGTGTGTACTTTTTCCTTTGGATAGGAAACCTCAGTATTGTAAAAATGTCAGTTTGCTCTAAATTAAACCATGAATTCATTGAGATTCCACTCAAATTACCAAAACAACATTTAAAAAGAGGTTTTACAAAATGATCCTAAAATACATCTATAAAAATAAACAGAGGGGCACCTGGGTTGTCTCACTTGGTTGAGCGTCTGACTCTTGGTTTCAGCTCAGGTCATGATCTCAGGGTCGTGAGATCGAGCCCCACGTCAGGCTCCACACTCTGCACAGAGCCTGCTTGGGATTCTCTCTCTCCTTTTTCCTCAGTGCCCCCCCATTCTCTCTCTCTAAAATAAATAAATAAATCTTTTTTAAAAAAGAAAAATAAACAGATAAAAATAGTATTGGAGGGACTAATCCTAATAGATATTGATATCTATTTTAATGATTCAGTAAAAAAACAATATAGCATTGTCACAGAACTGCACAGAAAGTCAATGAACAGGGGCACCTGGGTGGCTCAGATGGTTGAGTGTCTGCCTTCTGCTCAGGTCGTGATCTCCAGGTCCTGGGATTGAGCCCCGCATCGGGCTCCCAGCTTGGCAGGGAGTCCTGAATTCTGCTTCTCCCTCTCTTTCTGCCTCTCCCCCTGCTTGTGCTCTCTCTGTCTCTCTCTCTCTTAAATGAATAAATAAAATCTTAAAAAAAAAAAAAGAAAGTCAATGAACAGACTAGAGAATCAAGAAACAGGGTGAAATACATAAAGAGATTTAGTATATGATAAAGATGATATTTAAGTAAGTATAAAAAGGGATAATTCAATAAATGGTCTTGGGATAATTAGCTAGTCATAGGGGAAAATGAGAAAAAATAAATTCAAAATGGGACAAGGATTTAAATGTAAAAAACAAAACCATAAAAGTTAGAGAAAGCAGATGACTGTCAAAAATAACCTTGGAATTAGAATGAACTGTTTCATCATGATATAAAACTCAGAAACTATAGAGGAAAATAATTGATAAGTCTGACTACATAAAAACTTCTGTGTGGCAAAGACCTAAACACAAGAGATAAGCTGAAGAAATATGGAAAATAAATTACAGAGGACTGGGTTTCTTAATATGCAAAGAGCACTTATGAATAAATAAGAAAAAAAATCCAAACCAAAGTAGTTAAAGAACATGCACAAAATGTAACAGAACAAGAAATATTCATGGCTTATGAAAAGTTACTCACTCTCTTTGAATACAGGTTACTCAGAATTAATGTCAGATTTTTTCATGGAAAAAGGACTTCAAAATATGATGCAATTTAATCTTGGGGTAATTTATCAAAATTAATGTATTTAATGAGTTGGCTGATGCCTATTACAGAATGCAGCCATTCTTCTGTGGAACCATGATGATTGGCCTGTGAGCCTTCTTGGGCCATAAAATGAAGGGGTTGAGTCACATAAACCTGTGAAGGACCTTCAAATTCTGAAGTAGTTAGTTTGAGCCTCCTGTTTACTTGTTTCCTCCATCTGCATCATTTCCTCAGTCTTTTTGGTGGCCTTCTGTAAGAAAATGGTGCCATGCCACCATCCTTGCTGATGGAGCTTTGTGACAATTGATTAAAGGAACACTGATATAGCACTGATTATGTGCCGGGTATTGTTTTGAGCACCTTATAATATCAAATTTCTTAACATGTAGAATTGCTATAAAGCATTCACCCCATCTGATAGAATGAGGGGCATAAGACCTGGGACGGGGGAGTCACCGTTGGAGCACCTATATCCACTGACTTTCAGGATGGAACTGAACCTTCCCGATGAACCCCTACGGGGGACAGAGCATCACTCTGCCTGTAGCCTGCCGCTTTGAATCCCCCTCCCGCTCGGGTAGGGCTTCAGGAACTCCTTCTTGGGTTACCTGCCCTCCTCTTCCTCTGCCATCCATGGGGGAGGATCATGGAGAATTAAATACCTCTGAAATTAGAATGAGTCAGCTGCCACATTGCCAGGTTACTTCACGAACAACAAAACAAGGACCCTTGTTGGGCAGTGTAGCCCGTTGAAAACTCTGGAGCCCACAAGAATGCTGTTTCCTGACCTCCCTCCCCCATGGAGAGCCTGCGAGTGTTGTAGCCTGCTCAGGCCTCTGCCCGGGTCCAAGACACGTGACAGGCTGCTGTGTGGACCACACTGAAGTATGAGCTGATTGACACCAGACCTGGGTTAGAAGAAGACTCCCTTCTGTGTGTTTTCACCCTAAGCCTGACCCGTATTGCTCTCTCTCCCCATCACTCAGCCTCTTGGTCCTGACCCTAACTCTGGTCTCTTCTCATGTCCCTTGAATTTAGTGTTTTCCTGGTAAGTGGACGGTAGCCTCCCCCCAATCTCCAGCTTTCCCACTTTCTCTGCCCTTCATGTCTCCCATTGGCTCTGCATCCTAACCTCTAACCTGACCACTGGGCCTGCCTGTGGTTGCTTTCCGGTGGGGGTAGGACGTCAGTTAAGAAAGAAACCTTCGGGATGCTGATATATAAGGTAGGCAGAACATCATCAGCTCCTGAAAGAGGCTGAAGGAGCAGTGATGGGAGGGGTGCCAAGGGAGAAGGACTCCTAGTCTACACTTGCTGGCTGGTTGGCAGTAACTTTTTTTTTTTTTTTTTTTTTAAGATTTTATTTATTTGAGACAGAGAGAGAAGGAGTAGGGGTTAGGGGCAGAGGGAGAGGGAGAAGCAGACTTCTTGCTGAGTAGGGAGCCCGACTCGGGGCTCGATTCTAGGACCCTGGGATCATGACCTGAGCCAAAGGCAGAGGCTTAACCGACTGAGTCACCCAGGCGCCCCTGGCAATAACTCTTCTGGGTGATTTCTGGGAGTCCTGAATTCTGTACATAGGTTGGTCTAGAAAGTCGAAAAACAGTCTTCCCATCAAAATTGACTAGCTTTGTTTATACTCTGGCTTGGGCAAATTAGTTTCAATCTATCTGTTCCAATGCCTAGCACAATGCCCAGCATATGGCAGACACTTGATAAATATTTGTTGAAAAAAATGAACGAAAGTCATTAGATGCCATAGTCTCATGTAACCATAATTACAGAAGACCAGTGATGGCAGCCTTCCAGCCGTGTGGGGTGTGCAGTGGGCCTCTCTTGAAATGCAGCTGGAGGCGTTCCCAGTGGTTTCTATTTTACCTTCAAGAGGCTCCAAGGAAGGAAATTCTCACCTTTTTAAGGCTCTTCTTTCGATTGTAGTTGTGCCTGTTTGTTCCAACAACAATTTGTCGATGCCAACTGGGTGTCCTGCCTTTCAGTTCAATTCTGACAGTAACTGCCTGGAGTTAGCACAGATCCCACAAATTACGGACTCAGTCCCACAAGACTGCCCCTCCACTTTAGATGCCAGATGCAAGTCTTGGGTATCCCCAAGTTAACCTCACTTCCGCCCAGGACTACCAGTTTGGGGGTTCCTATGTCCCCTCCACCTTGGGTTCGATAATTCACTAGAACAGAGTTCTGTGAACTCACGAAAGCACTAGACTTATGATTACAGTTTTCCTCTAAAGAATACAACTCAGGACCAGGCAAAGGGAAGAGATGCATAGAGCAAGGTATAGTACCTCGACATGTTCATCAACTCAAACCCTCCAAGCCCTGTGTTCAAGAGTTTTCACTGAGGTTTCTTTACTTAGTCATGATTGATAAAATCTCCAGTTCTCCCATCCCCAGGGTTGGAGAGTGGGGCTGAAAGTTTCAACCCTCTAATCACGGGGTTGGATCCCCTGGCAACCAGCCCCCATCTGAAGCTCGCTAGGGGCCCCTACCTGTAAGAAACTCAGGTATGGCATAATGGAGCTCTTTACAAATAACAAAGGGCACACCTGTCACTCAGGAAACTTGGTGGTTTCAGGACCTCTGTGCCAAGAAGCAAGGAGAAAGAGCATACAATACATATTTCTTTTTATACCACAATAGAGGAAACCTATTTTGACAGACCCAAGTGTGGTTGGTCCTTCTGATTTCAGTTCGTTGTTAGAGGGACTTTCACTGGCCCTCCAGACTGAGTAAGAACCTGTTCTTTAGGAGGATAGGATATGTCCTTCCCTTGCCTCCGCCCCTGATTCTGGTATATTACAGTATGAGGATCTTTTGAACCCCACATATTTTCTGTCTATGAAGATCGAAAGAATGGCCTCTGGAATGTGGGTGCCAGTTGGGTGGTTATGTTGTCAAGGCCTGATGGGAGCAAAGTGGGCAGAGCCAGAGGGTCTTAGGTTAGACCCTGCCTCCACCCCTGACTCACTATGTCATTTTGGGAAAATCATTTATTTCATGAGACCATTTCTAAACACGGAAGAAGTGTGAGGACATACTTTTCTTATCTGTCCATTCCAGGGTCCAGCATGTAGACTGTGAGATGGTTAGCCCACCCGGGCTTACTGTTACGCTCAGGATGGATATTTTGGGTTCTGTGGCAAGTGACTTTGTTCTTGCCTTAATCTTGGCAAAACCTATTTTACTCCTCTTTGTCTCACAAAGGAGCTGATGAGAGGCGGGCTGGGGGGGAAGCATGTGACTGTAATCTGCTCTCACCTGAGGGGTCTTCAAGGCTTCCTTGATGGCCAGAATACTCCCTGCCCCCAGGTGGAGATTAGCAAGGCATAGCCTGTCTTACCTGAAGCACATTTAGGTAGAGATGAGCCCCACCCTTCTATCTGTGCTTTGATAAAGACTACCAGGAAGAAATGAAAAATAGGGTAATATGCCAAACTGAACGTAGGAAAGCCCTTTTCTGGGATGTTTCAAATGTAAAATTCATTGCCACCAAAAAAACTCAAGTTTCTTTTTTTTCCCCTTCAATCTTCGTGAGAGGCCTGGGGCTTGTCTGTTGGAAACAGTAGAGAGGGCAGGTTAAGGAGCGTAGTTTTTCCCAGTGGGTCTTTGGTAAGAAAGATTATGGCGGTACAGATTCCAGCTGACAACTCAGGAGGCTTCTTTTTTCCAGTTTGGAATCCTGGGGCCACTGCCTTTACTACAGTAGCCTCTCCTTGAGCCTTTTTCCAGCTAGCACCTGAAAAGTCCTCCTCTCATTTGATTTGGGGTCCATAATGAATTTAAATGCCAAGGGCGAATTTCCCCAGTAACTTTATAAACCAGTTACAGCCTTTTAGGAGGCATTTGGAGGGGTGGAGGAAAGGGAAGGAGGTGGGAGAGGGATACAGTCTCTTCACCCTGCTCCCAGGTTTGATTTTCTGTCTGCCTTTCTCCTTTTCCTGTAGCCATCTGTCTAGTTCAGCATTAGAGCTTCCAAATTCTTCTCCTCACTCCCCACTCCAGTCTATTTGGTGTACTGTTTTCCCTTAGAATGTGGGGCTGACCCTGTTGCCCTCCTGTTCTTCAGTGGCTGCTGGGCATGAGACAGGCATGGGGGGTGTCTTCTGGCCCCTCTGCCAGGATTCCTGCTGGCCGCCCCCTCCCCTCTCAGCTCCAGTCATTCTGACCTTCTCTCCATTCTGACACCATATCATTCACTTGTAAATCCACTCTTACATCCAAGGCAGTGCTGGGTACAGAATCAACTTTGAACAGTATCTGGGGTTGAGGATACTCCCCTGCCATGGGGCCTTTCTCAGGAGGTGGCATCACAAATTGCCATCCATGTTCACCCTGCTTCATGGCCACACTCCACTCACCTTCCCAGGTTCCACTGATCAAAGTGCATCACTTCCTGTACTTCTGTATACTTCCTGGACTTCTCTGTACTTCCTGGAACTTCTGTACACTACTTGTACTTCTGTACTTCCTGTACTTTTGTATACTTCCTGTACTTCTGTATCCTTGCTGTAGTTTTGGACACTTCCTGTACTTCTGTACACGACCTCTACTTCTGTATACTTCCTGTACTTATGTGCACTTCCTGTACTTCTGTACTTTTGGTACTTCTGTACTTCCTCTCATTCTGAAGTGCTTTATTGCACCTTTATTATCCACGTATTGCAGATGTTACAATGTTGTGGGTTAGAGTGACCATAGATGTTTGTCTTTGCTCTCAAGTGGAGGTTCCAGAAGGCAGGGGTTACTGTTTTCTCTAGCACCTACAAGAGAGCCTGGCGTATAATAGCCACTCAATAAATATTTGTTGAATACATGACTAAACTTCTGGGGAACAGGAACTGTGTCTTTTTAATCTTCAGATCCACCACAGCATCTTCACATTAAAAATAGGTCAATAAATGTCTTTCTAGATTATTCATTTAAATAGAATTCATGTCCTAACATCTTTGCAGGAAGAGCCTTTTACGGGTGAAAGTCCAGTTCTGTCCTATTGCATCACAGCCATTGTAGCTATAACCATGTTCACTTCCAGACGCTCACATCCTGTGACATATTCTCTCTGATGTGTGAAAGACAATATGTAAAAAGTTCTACAAGAGCATGTGTGTGTGCAGAACCGTGCACACGTGTGTACATGCACATATACACAATTTAAAAAAATGGAGTCATTTTTTATGGGAAAAGAATTGAAATCAGCCCTAACTCTGAAAGCTGAAATGTATGCGGCCATCTTCCTAATGAGTTTTTCTAATGTTCTGGAATTCTTTCCTTTTGTGGGACCAGGCACAGCATTTTACATATGGGGAGTCTTATCTCCATGGATGCCAGAAACCAGGTTTTAAACTTTAAACATTTTCACCCATACTAGTTTTCAATATTTGCTGATCGATTGTGTGGTTATTCTACAGGACTTAGATAAAGGAGCTGTTTCCACATGAGCTTTCTGTTTGGTCTCTTGGGTTATTTATATTGTACAAATGAGCATTCATTTCTGTCTGGGTGTGACCTCTTTTCCAGGGAAGTTCCCTTGAAGGATGCTAAGGAATATGCCGAATCCATAGGTGCTGTCGTGGTTGAAACAAGTGCAAAAAATGCTATTAATATCGAAGAGCTCTTTCAAGGAATCAGTAAGTACCTGAACTGCGTTCTCGACTTTGCTTACATTTGTATGCTTCTGAGAGTCAAAGGATAAAATCACAGGATGCTGCCTGGAGCTTTCCCTCTGTGTGACTCTGTCTGATGCCATGGATATAAAACTTACAGTCGGCATTTGTTAGTCCTGACCTATATCGTGCCTCCCGATTCTGAATTTCCACAGTTCTGTGCTTTAACCTGTCGATTCTATGTTTTATGAACCAAAATGAAGTAACTGTGTCACAAAAGAAGTCATTATAATTAAAAAGTTGTGTGTTTGATAGCATTTTGTGTTAGTATGTTGAGGGGGAGAGAAATAAAACAGACAGTGATAAGGCGTAGAAAACTAAAGTCATGTGTTAAACGGAATGACTCTAGGCAAACAAAATAAAGGGACCTTTTCGTAATTTCTTTCGCCTGGTGGTCATCAAAAAAAATGAGTCTCCATCCCACAAGACCTGAAATTGGGAATTAGGTGGACAGTTGATTTTTCTCATTTCTGATCAGCCAGCTAGTGGAAGGTGGTGGCTCCCTTCTTTGTCTCCTGTTCTGGGTCGTGTTATAATTCCCTTTCTTCATGCTGGTTCCCCATAAGTCACCTTTATCTAAGACCTGTATCCCAGCTGATGGCCAGATTTCCCCTTCACAACTTCTTTGGTAAAGATGTTCTGCACTGGGTCCCCTCAGAGAGCTCCCTGCTGCTGGCTGTCTTGGGAAACTGTCCTGGGTTGCCCCCAGAGCCTAATGGGGGACTTTGTCCAAGTGTCAGCCTTTACTGAGGTGCTGGGACTCAGAGGCCTGGGGTGCCCGCCTTCAGAAAAGTTGAACCCCTGAACAGTTGGCCGTTGTTCTCAAAGGTCTTATCTGGTTCCAGACAATTCCAGAAGGGCATTCCAGAGGGGAAACCGATGGTTTGATCTCTCTTCTGCCTGAAGTCATTGTTGGCGGTGCTCTCAAAGTCAGAGGGGCTGTCACTTCCCAGAACAGATTTGATTTCCTTTTAACCGGTTTTGGTTCATTACTTTAGGCTCTGAGAACACATAGCAGGGATTATTTTGTTTGTTTCTCTTGGCTTGACGGGGACTTCACTTGGAGATGGGGAACTCTGGTCTGGGTTACTTACACGATACAGAAATGCACACAAACACACACAGCCCCAGCCTAACTTGTTCCCTGGGGTCCACATCACCTTCCCTTCCATCCTCCTTCCGAGGCTTCGTGTTCCTGCTGTTATTTTATGCTCTCAACAGATTAGTGTTATCCAAGCGTGTTGACCTTAGTGCTTGGACTGTAGAGTGCTAGGCTGTAATTTTATGTTGGAAACCCTGGATCCCCAGATTCCTGCTCCTTCCTGAGAACGGGCCGTGGCTGCAATGCTCTGCTGTGAAGCCACTGCTCAGCTGCCCTGTTTCTGTGGAACGCTGGGTGACATCTTAGGGCGTTTGGCTTGAACTTGTTCCATTAACCTCATTTTCCCTCACATCAAACTCATTCTTTTCCGGTGGCGTTCGGCTTTTCTGGCAAGTTAGGCAAGTTGTATGACGATTCAACATTTTGTTTTGATTAAAGGTTTTAATTAGTGAAGGTAGATAGCTCCTGATGACCATGACATTGACCCCTTTCCTTTGTGCAGCTCCTTATATGTTCTGGAGCCCTTTCCCCAGCATTAGCCCCCGGTAGGCACGTGGTGCAGACGGCAGTGGCCAGTGAAGGAAGCACAGTTCTCTGCACACCTGAGATTCAGCTGGAGGTTTCTGCCCAAGCTGGGAGACTTTCTGAGGTTTACACAAATCATTACTAAAATAAAGAACAAAATAAGAACTGCAAAGAAGAAAATAAGCCCAAGCAGCAAGTATTAATACCTTACCTGGAAAGATACTTTTTTGTATGGTGCAGTCAGTAGACATCTCTTCACCCACATGAGGTCTTTATGGCTCAAGGGGATGGGGACTATGAGTAAGGAATTCCTAAGATCTTGGTGGTCTGCTTCATTTAAGAAAAAGCACGTGTTTGAGGTGCCTGGGTGGCTCAGTCAGTTAAGGGTCTGCCTTTGGCTCTGGTAATGATCCCAGAGCCCCAGGATGGAGCCCCACCCCCAGCTCCCTGATGAGTGGGGAGTCGGCTTCTCCCTCTACTCCTCCCCCCACTCGTGCTTGCTCTCTCTCTCTCAAATAAATAAATAAAATCTTTAAAAAAATGAAAAATCACGTGTTTTGCTTAAAGCACTGGATAATTATGGCTTCAAATTATGGCTTCAAATAATTAATTTCTAAATAAGCCATAGAATAGTTGTGCCACCTCATCTTCTATGTCAAATAAACAGTTGTTTATTTCTGTTTCATTATACTTTGGTTAAAATTGCCTTAGTAAAGAAGCGTGTAGGTACACGGCCCGCAGCAAGACCTCTAGCCATGTGTATACTGTAAGTGCTGGTGCCTCCATACTCCTTAGGTGAATTTCTTCAGAATGGGGTGTTGTAGCCTAATTACAGGTTAATTTAAAATGCAGCACCAAGTACACCTAAATACACCGCAGCAGACATTTCGTTTATTTTCCTTTTCCCCGTTCCTACTTATATTACATGCGCTCCTCCCTGAGCTCAAAATAGAACAGGATATTGCTGACTTTTATGCTCCCCAAAGCAATGTTCCAGAGGCAAAAGTGCCTGGGAGAAAAGATGTAATAAAAAAAGTGGTGAGAATAAAAGCCCTTTGAAAAGGTGTGCTTAAACAAAATTAATTCATACTGACTTGGAGGAAGAGACAGATGTTTCTCTTCTATATTCCCAGAGTGTTCATAAACCAGAAAGAGACAACCGTGTTTCCTAGACATAATGTATGTGCTAACTGGAAATTGTTTAGCGAACTATTATCTGTTTGCGGAGGCTGAAGCTACCTTGTAAAGGAGTTGGATGCTGCCCTGTTTTTGGGAGGGGGAGCTGTGCACAGTCTGTCCTCACATGGTGTCCTCTGATTGGCATTCCTCCATGTGCCCTTTTCTCAATCCCATTTTTGGAGCTCCTTTACCCTGCTGCCTATGGCTCGTTCTCCTCCATGCATTTCTCCCCAGGGTTGTTCATTTTCCTTTCTTGAGCTCTTATACCTTTAATTGGAACACTGACTTTTTCCTCTCTGAGTTAAAAGATAAGAACTATTCTTGGCCAAGAAAATTGTGGTACATTTGAGTGTTTCAACTTTGTGCTATGAAAGCCCAAAGATATTCTATTGCTGTTTACTCATGATAGAGTTACATATCAAAACCAAACTCTTGATGGTCTTCCTTATGAAACTCCTCTCTTGACCTGACTCTGTGATCTTGAAAGGTGGGGTCCAGAGCTCTGGTGTCTTCTCCTCAGCAGGCTTCGTCTTTACCTCCTCCTTCGCACATATGCTGTCTCTGACCCTGAATGTGATGCTCCTCCTTCCTCCCTGTCAACCTTAATTCCTTGAAGGTCCAGTTCCTACCTTTTTCCTTATGAAGTCTTCATCTGCCCCAACTCTCATGGGTGGTTCACGAGGTTACTTATGGCTTCCCCATCATTCTGGTAATTGAACACATTTAAATGATTAAATTAAATGAACACATTAAATGAATACTCTACATGGTTCTCCAGGTGCTTTAGGTATATACCTACAGCAAGTTCTCTGCGAGCAGATCTTAACTCTGTCATATTCTCCATAAAGCTAAGATGAGTAAATAGGATAGGGCTAAATTCAGATTTTTGAATTTGGATCTTTGTCCTTACCTCATGATGTGCCAGGAACTACTATTTCGGTGTGGTCGCTAGATCAAGCAAAATGCAGTCGCTCTTCTGTGGGGACTTAAGGTTGGATGACACCAGTCCATCGGACAGGCCTGGTATCTCTTCATTCATGTGTTCAGCAAACCTATCCTGTACCCTTCTGTGGGTTAGGTGCCTTGCTAGACACAGGGACACCAAGATGAGCAAAACAAACTGGCTGTCAAGGCCGGAGAGAGCCTGTTGGCACAGAGTCGAATGAATGTATAATTACACATTGTAATAAATGCTTTGAAGCAAAAGAACAAGGACCACGGGGATAGGGACAGGTGGGGACTTCAGATCGGGTGGGGGAGATCTCACCAGGGAAATGATTTTAGGCTGGACCTGGAAAATGGACAGAGGCCAATTGGGCAAAGAGCTGGAGAGGAACTGTCAGGCCCAGTGAGCCCCCGGGAGCTGAGTTCCTGAGGCGGGAGGTGGTGTGCTGCATTTAGGAGAAATTAATCTGCTGGTTTGCCGTGGGGAGCTCAGGCGCTGGGAGGGGAGACTAAGCCGGGTCCTTGCCGGCCCTGTACTGGGAAGGAGGGGTGGTATTCTGAATGCAGCCGGAAGCCCCCGAAAGTGTTTTAAGCAGGGGTGTGGCATATCCAGTTTACAGGGAAAGACCCCCCACCCCTCTTGGGGAGTGTGCAGGGAGAGAAAGGCTGGAAATGTCTCCCCAGGCGGGGTGCTGTTGCAGTTGTGCAGGCGAGCGGAGACTGGGCTGGGGCGGAGGAACGCGGAGACTGGGCTGGGGCGGAGGAACGCGGAGACTGGGCTGGGGCGGAGGAACGCGGAGACTGGGCTGGGGCGGAGGAACGCGGAGACTGGGCTGGGGTGGAGGAACGCGGACGTGAGTTTCAGAACTCTTTTGAAAGTGGAACCAGTTACACGGGGAACAGGCTGGGCATTGGGACCTAGGGAGAGAGTGGTACGATCCAGTCCGCACTCCCCGGGTCCCCTTTCCTGGCACAGGACGTCTCTCTTGGGGCTGCATCTGATGGGAGCCTACCAGACTGCATCCTGGAGTGCGAGAAACACAGGTTTTGGTTTGTGCATTTTAATTATGCAACTTAAATACCGTTTTGGTTTCTTTAAAAACTCTCCCTAAGGGCCAAAAGAGGTAGAGCTGTAGGCTCACCAGAAAAATGTCTGTTTTGGGGTGGGACCACGGCCAGACAGCTGTGCTTTTGTTCCAGTTAATTTGAATGCTGACTATGGAGAAGAGAACACAAGGCTTTCTTCCGAAAATCACATCTGGAGACACTGTAGACATTAAACTAACTTTTTTGCTTGTTGGTAGTTTGAGAACAAGGTGAGAAATATTTTTTCAAGTGAGTATAATTAGAGGTACAAGCTTTTTGGTTTGGAAAAATTATACTAGGGTGTTCCTACGACAGGCAGAAAGTTAAGACTTGTGGGCAGGGATCAGGTCTTGTTTTATAATCATTCTTCGCACAGTGTTAGCTTTGTTAAGTGCCCTGGATTTTTAAAATTCTCTAGTAGTTACTTTTTGTTTGGAGCAGGTTTAAAAACAAAACGAAGCATTTGCAAATTTTATAGTAGTGTAGCTAGCTGTCAAATGAAAGTAGGTTTGGCCATTAAGGGACAGGAAAGGACAAAGAAAAAGCCTGTCTACTTTCTTATACCAAAAAAAGTTAATTTAGGGACTGCAGTAATAGGGCATGTCTGTGAAATAATGTGATTTTCAGAATATGGACAAGTGGGATATGAAAAGCCCTAAACATGTGTACCTTTTATCCCAATGATTCCAAAGCAGAAATTGATCAGGCGTGCAAAATGTAGCAGGAATGTTTAACACACAGCACATTCTCATTCTGTCCCCTTGTTGCAGTTGCTTAAATGTTTATTAACTCATTCGATGCACCATTTTTGCTGTGAAATAGGCACTGTTATCATCCCTATTTTACATATGAGGAAACTGAGGCACTGAGAGGTTTGTAACTTGCTCTAGGTCACAGAGCTAGTAAGTGAGTGGCTGGCAGGGAGCGCTGGGACTTCTAGTCTGTCTCATTGCTCATTGCCTATGGCAGCTTATGGTAACATTATTCATAATGGTAAAAAACAGGAAATGACTTAATGGTCCAAAAGTTGGGAAATGGGTTTTTAAAAAGCCATGCTGTCACCAGTATAAACTATTGATTAAGAACGATGATGTACATCTGTATTTCCTGACACGGAAAGATAAATTGTTGACTGTGAAACAGAAGTTACAGACCGGTTTGTATAATATCTTGATTTCATAAAATATGCACCATATAATATATAATGGTAAATAATATATTCTTCTGGGCGAAGGTTGGAAGGATACGTACACTTAAAATGTTAACAGTGGTTGTTTCATTGTGGTGAGGTTCCAGGGAACTAAAAAACAAAAACAGGCTTTATTTTAGAAAATTTTAAAAATATACACCAGTAAACCAAATAACCTAGTGAACCAGCATGCACTTATAACCGAGCTATTTCATCTCTATGCCCCACTCCCCCTTAACCCCCACCTGCGTTATTTCGAAGGGAATTCCAGACATCATTTTATCTGTAAACATTTTCAGAATGTAATCTTTTCTTTGTAACAGCAATTTCATTATTACATTAGTAATCCTAATGCTGTTATCATAGTAATATCACCAAATATTCAGTGTTCAAATTTCCAAATGTCTCATATTTGCCCGAATTGGTTTCTCTGTTTGCATTTTACAGTTTGTTTGAATCAAGATGCACAGAAATTCCACATGCAGTGATTAGTGGATATGTCTCTTAAGTCTCTCTTGAGCAAGAGATGCCCTCTCCATCTTTCTCCCTTTGTTCTCTCATGTAACTTCCTTATTCAAGAAATGAGATCAGTTGCCCTCCGTAGTCTAACACAGTATGGACTTTGCTGGGTGGGTTCCTGGGTTGCTCAGTAGTATTCCATTGCATGAGGAAAAATGTGTTAATCCATTCACCTAACATTTGGGGTGTTTTCAGCTTTTGGCAATTATAAGTTTGCTATGAACATTCACATGCGAGTCTTTGTATGGATAAATACCTCAGTGTGGAATGGCTGGCTTATCTGCTAGGTAATGTTTAACCTGTTAAGGGACTGCAAACGGTTTTCCGAAGCGTTTTTAGCATTTTACATTGCTATCACAAATGTGGGAGAGCTCCAATAGCTTCACATCCTCATCAACACTCGGTTTTGTCAGTTGATAAAATTTCAGTCATTCTGATGGGAGTTTAGTGGTATCTCCTGGTAGTTTTAATGTCCATCTTCCCAGTGACTAATAATGTTTGCTTTTTTATGTGCTTATTTGCAATGCTTGTGTCTCTTTGGTGAAATGTTATTTCAAATTTTGCCTGTTTTGTGTTGAGTTTGTTTTCTTATTGTCAAGTTTTAAAGATTATTTTTATATATTCTGGAGACATGTGTTTTTATCAGATATTTGTTTTTTCAGATATTTTCTCTCAGGCTGTGGCTTGCCTTTCCATTTTCTTGACAATGTCTTTGAAAGAGCAGAAGTTCTTAATTTTGATGAAGTCTGGTTTGTTAGATTTTCCCCTTGTGGCTAGTGTTTTTTGTGTCTTACAATTTTTAAATGTTAAAATAGAAAAATTAAAGGGATATATCCATTCAATGGAATATTATACAGCAGTAGAAATAAATGAGGTATCAGGCCATGAAAAGACATGGTAAAACCTTAAATGCATATTGCTAAGTGAAAGAAGCCAATCAGAAAAGGCTGTGTTGTACTGTATGATCCCAACTATGTGACAGTCTGGAAAAGGTAAACTTACAAGGACAGTGGAAAGATCAGTGGTCGCCAGAGGCTCATCAGGGGAAGGAGGGGGGGTGAATAGGGGAGCACAGAGGATTTTTAGGGCAGTGAAGTTGTTCTGTATGGTGCTGTAATGGAGGGTGCCTAACGTTATACATTTATCAAACCCCAGAGGATATACAGCACCAAGAATGAGCCCTGATGTAAACTATGGACTTTTGTTCATAATAATTAATGATGGCTCATCGATCGTAATAAATATGCCACAGTTGTGCTAGTCGTTAAAACAGGGAAAGTTGGGGATGAGGGTATTAGGAGCTCTCTATACTTTATGCTCAACTTTTTCTGTAAACCTAAAACAGCTCCGTAAAGAAAGAAAGAAAGAAAGTCTACTCATTTAAAAAGAAAAATAAAAGGAAAAGATGCCCTTGAATGGTAAGGAAGTCTAATGATTTTAGAGTAACTTAAGCCCTTCCATATTGAAGCCCTCTGGCATTTGGGACTAACAGCCTATGGTGACCTCCCCCTTTTTCCATCTCTGTGGACATCACCATGCCTTCAGCAACCTAGACATTGATCTTTGCTTTTCTTTATCCATCTCTCTGTGAAGTGTCTTCCCATAGTCCTTCCCATCTTTTTTTTCTGCTTCTCTTCATGGCACCCAGATCAAGGCTTTCCTTATCCCTGACTGGACTTCCTGCAAGTCTCTTGGTGCCATTCACTCTGTGTCTCCTAAGCCATTCTGGTCCCACATAGCATGTTAGCTCATTTGTCAGGTCTAGACTCTAACGTTCAAGGTCATCTAATAATTCCAATATTATCTTCTTTACAGCAGCAAAAGGACAGTTCAGAGAATGACTCAAGTGGCTTGCCCGGCCCCCTGCCCCCACTCTCATTCTGTATTCCAAGGGCAGTGTTCCATGATTGTGAGCCACTGCAGTGTTCCACAGAGACACCCCCCCCCCCAAATGGAGAGGCTTAAAGGCCATTATCAGGGGTAAATACTGCCAAGTCCTATTGGTCAATTTACTAATTGGGATGATTCAGAAAATCAGGATCAAGAAATGGAAGTTAGACAGCAGTTACCAGCACTTCTAACGCCCAACGGAAGGTAGCCGAGCTGAGTAAATCCTGACCTGCCGTGAAAGGGGAGAAGCATATGAACAGCAGAAATCTCAGGGAGGCCTCCAGGCTCACACAGGGAATGGCCTGTCCTCCACACAAGGAAAAAGAACAGCTGCAGCCAAGCACGCTGCTTTATTTTTGTTGTGTGTGAAAGCATGACAGCCCCCGGTCCAGAGCCATGATCAAATTTATAGGCTTGGAGTTTGTTTTTTCACATATTGCATTCCTGAGGAATCATTTATAAAACCTGCTTTTTCTCTAGGCTGTCAACTTTCAGGAAAACTGAATTTCAAAAAAAAAGTCCTTTAACTTTTCCCAAGCAGAATCTTCTACAATCCAAACCTTATTAAAATAAACACCCTGGTTTAGGATTTCTACTCCAGGATGACTTGTTATGGAGATTGTGTACTCAAAGGATGTTTTGTAAGAATAGAAACCTGCAGAGGGTGATGCTCAGAGCCTTTCAGACGTGTGTGTGTGTGTGTGTGTGTGTGTGTGTGTGTGTATTTGTCCTATTCTGTGCCCCTGTAATTAATACAGATTCAATTGTGTGATCGCCTTGGTACAAAACGCCTTGGCCATTTTCCGGAACCATTCTTTTGTCTAAGTACATTTAACCTTTCAGTAAGTTCCAAATAACTCTGATCACAAGATCGGGGCTTGTGTGTTTTCACAGCGCTGTTGGCTTCCTTCTGGTTTTAAGGTGCTCACCTCATTGTTATGACCAGCCTTCCTCAACCTCTACCTTAAAGTGGAAGCGTTTCCTTTCTTCTCACTTTGAAGTGGGGATCCCAGGTTGTGTTTTGTAGGAGAGTAGGATGGGTCCCCACCCTTGTACCTGAACCCTTCTCCCCAAGCAAACTCCACTTGAGACACCCCCAGGACCCGTTCATGGTTGTTCGTTCCTTCCATACTGGTGAGAGCCACAGATCGATAAGGCAGAGCGGCTGTCCAGTTAATTTCTCATGGTCTTTTTATTGGTAAGGAAAGGCCATCTTGGAGATGTTAAATAGCTTGTCCAAGTTCACTTAACTGCAACACTGACTCTCAGATCTCAGAACCCTTTTACTAGAGGAGAAAAACGAAGTCTAAGGAAACTGCTGTAAATCTCTTTTTGAGAAACACATTGTTCTAATAAGTGAGATTTTGAATATTCCGAAGACAAACAGGACTGACCTGGTGCCTCTAAGAAGCCAGGTTTGACAACTGGTTCAAAAATGCAGCTAACAGTTTAAAACAAAGAAGAAAGGAGCCTTCTCGAGGCATGACCTCTGGGTCTACTGGATCTTGCACCCTAAACATTGCCTTGCTTATTGTCCACGGAGGAGAGAAGTGGGAGGCGGGAAAGAGGGAGGAAGACAGGCAGGGCAAAGAGGGATGGCGACAGGCTGCCCTCACCTTCCCATTGTGCTTTCCATGTGCTCTTGGTTTCTAGATTTTCACTCAACCCTTGTGACTTCAATGTGTATTGTATGCAGAAGCTTTCTGTGTATTTGGGGTATGTTTCATAGGAAAGATCTTACGACATGAGGCATGTAGAATAAGTCACGGATAGGAGGGCTAAACGCGTAATGCTCTTTTGCAAACTTTATTTTTTTTAAGATTTTATTTATTTGAGAGAGAGAGCACACAAGCAGGTGGAGTGGCAGAGGGAGAGGGAGAGGCAGGCTCTCTGCTGAGCAGGGAGCCCGACGCGGGGCTCGATCCCAGAACCCTGAGATCATGACCTGAGCCGAAGGAAGATGCTTAATCAACTGAGCCACACAGGCACCCCACTCTTTGGCTAACTGTAGAGTTAACAACATAAGAATAGCATGAAGTTGATGTTAGTGTAGGATGTTGATTTTGATATTGTCAAAACTACTTATCAGGGGACAGTACTTGGCTTTATTAACTAGGGCCACAGCTTGCACCAATCAGAATTATAATTTTGTCCCAGAGCATTTCAGATGCAAAAGCCAAAGCCCCTGTTGCAGCAGCAAACACATTCAGGAGGCATCTGAAGTCCTACAAATTTAAATAATGATATAACGTGACACCGTCGTCCCTCCAAAACACAGCACTTGCTCTGGAGGAGTAAATAACACTTGATTGGCAAGATCGGACCTAAATAAATCAGAGCATTGGTAGTCCTTGGGAGCTTTCCCCTCTATTCATTGCTTAAGATTGACAAAGTAGAAGAGGCATTTTATTTACTTCCTCTTAATTACGACTAATAAAAAACACATCAGGTCCAAAGGAGGAAAGTATATATACTTCCGTTCTCATTTGCTTCTGGGTCAGGGCTGAACTGCTTTGAGAACGGCGAGTGACAGCTTTGCTTAGCTTTGTGGGCTTCCAGGCAGCGGCCTGAATAGTGGCTTCAGAATTATTACAACCTTCTCATCTGCTTCATCCTCAAATGAAGAGCTCTACAATTAATTTTGGATTTTGGATACCCGCCAATGACCTTAATCTCTATGCCTGAGCTTTGATAAGTGGCCGTGGCACCCAGTGTACACAGTGCACCATACCTTGGTCATTAACTATTTCTGCTCCTGGTGCAGAAGTACCCAGGATGATTTGACTCTCTGTATAATCTGGAGGTAACCTCCACTTGCACTGAAGGCCTTTGTCTTTGGAGCTAATTTCCCTTCCATTTCTAATGACTGCTTACTTAGTAAACTGATACACTGATGAACTGATTTTAACAACCTTTATTTTAGAGCTAGTGTTGCATGCTTTTTATGGGGGATAGAAATGTAGCAGAGAGAGTGAACCTGGTGCAACGGGAAATACACAGGCTTTGGGACCCATCAGAAAATCAAGATAATCAAAGAACCACCTACGCCACTTTATTGTGGACATGACCTGCAGCCTGTGACCTGAGCTCTCTGAGACTTAGTAAAATGATGATAATAGCAGCCATCACACTGACCTCACAGCCTTGAGTGCCCGGGAATGTTTTTGAAAATGGTGAAGTTCTAAACACATATTTGTTATTTCCAGATCCCACTGCCTTTTCCAAAGAAAGCTTTATTGAGATAAAACTCACATACTGTCCATTTCATCAATTTGAAGTATACAAGTCAATGGTTTTTAGTATATTTACAGAGCTGTTCATCAATAGTTTCAGAATATCTCTATCATCTTGAAAAGAAACTGCATACCCTTTAGCTACCACCTCCCTATCCTCCACCATTGCCTTCTTAATTTTTACTTTGCCTTTATTTACAGAGACTCTAGGACAATTTTTAAAATTACATTAAGTAAAAATAAGATGACTCGGGTGGCTCAGTCATTGGGCGTCTGCCTTTGGCTCAGGTCATGATCCCAAGGTCCAGGGATCGAGCCCCCACATCGGGCTCCCTGCTCGGTGGGGAGCCTGCTTCTCCCTCTCCCACTCCCCCTGCTTGTGTTCTCTCTCTTGCTATCTCTCTGTGTCAAATAAATATATAAAATCTTGAAAAAAAGTAAGTTGACTCGTGCATGGCAGGATGACGGATGGGGAGCTAAGTGTTAACAAATGGTATTACTAGGAAGATTATAATTCTATTTGAAGAAGCAGAAGGCTGAGTCCTCATGGTTACCACGGAAGCCCTGCTGCCATGAGGCAGCTCACTGCGGTGGGGCAGACCTGGGGGAGGGCTGGGGAGGAAGCAGCGAGCTGATGTTGATGCACAGAAAGTGGATGGGGACTTGCCCCCTTACTCAGGAGCGTGGGGTTCCAAATCCAGGGAAATCCATGGTATCAGGAAGCTGCTTTTACTTTTCCTTAACTTTCCAAACAGGAGTTTGACTTCAGGCATCAGAGCAACAAAGGAAGGAGGGAGGGAGGGAGGAAGAGACATTCCTGGACCCCTCTACTTCCTGTATAACCTGAACGTTATGTGGAGGTGTTGAGGCAGGGTCACAGTCTGTATATGGTGTCGACTGGAAAAAAAATCAATACTGGCCTCCTCTTTGTTCCAGGTCGCCAGATCCCACCCTTGGACCCCCATGAAAATGGAAACAATGGAGCAATCAAACTTGGGAAGCAAGCCACGCAAGCCAGCCGGCGGTGCTGCTGACCCGTGGGCCATGGTCCGCTGTACTTGAAGAAGCCAGAGCCGACCTCCCATTCTTGGCAGCCTGGCACCCCGCGTAGGGAGATGAGAGATGCTGGCTTGGCATCCTGGAAGACCTGAAGCGATGGGGCAGGAAATGTCCCTGGAAAAGGCTTTTAGAAAACTCCAGAAAAATCTGCCATACTACCACAAAATGGCCTTTGGTGTATGAAATGCACATGAGAGGAAACAGATGTTAGGTAGTAAGTACAGTTGAGTTTTTTGTTGTTGTTGTTGTTGTTAAAAACCTTAAAATATTCTTCAATTTGTACAGCCATCTCACTGGCTTATCTGTGTGTGAGATTCTGAGGTGGCCTTCCCCTTTGACTTCCTCGGTTCCTCAGCCCAATTTCAGCAAGTTCCCCGGTGCCACTCCCTCTGTTACCTGGCCAGACTTCACTGAAAGTTTCATTTCATTTCATTCCATTTACCTTTCAGTGGAGTGTAATTGGATCATCACTCAAGCTAGAGACTTGAGCCATTATGAAAGTGGAGAAAGATGTATTAGAAACTGTTGTCTACATCTCTGACTTGTACTTGATGCCTGTTTTTCTAAGTTTTAGTCATATATAAACAAACCAAATCTGACTAAGATAGTTCATGCAGTTTGGGGGTTAGGAGGCCTAGTTTGAAAGAGTCATTTGAGTAGTTACTGCGTAAACAGTGACAGATGTAGCATATAAATATTTTTCCAGAGACTGCCTGGGATGCATCATCTCCACAGTAATAAATTCCCACTCTCTTACAGAAGATTAATTCACGGAGTAGGGTTTTACTAAGACAGTATGTCATGGTGTCATATCCGGGGGGAAAACTAGCCAGAGGATGTCTGAGTCTAAATCATAGGGCAAATTTCTAATACTATCAATCAGTAGGTTACAGGAAAGCCAGCCAGAGGAAGCACCTTAAGATTTGAGACCCGCCCCCCCAAATTATAAAACTGGAGAAAGTGTTTTAGAAGATGCCAAGCTTGGGCAACTGGGAGGTAGGACTCACCAGAGGTCCAACCCTAGAATGCCCATTAGTTAGCTGAGAGTAGACTTTCATAAAACCTTCCTTTCTAGATTCCCTGTCTGCTCAATTGATGAAAGATGTCTGAATCCAATGGAAGGAAAGGGAAAGAAGGCACAGAAGGGAAGAAAAGCTATTTCCACTAGAAATCCAAATCTTATTACCATTCTAACTTCCATAAATACCTGGGATCAAGAAGCAGTTGCTTTCCTATTAAGGCTTATATTGGGAGGAAATTCTTAAAGGGCATTTGGATCCGTGCCTTCGGTGGGGACTAGGAAACTCAAGACTGGCTGGTCCCATGAATGGTTAATCAGGCAGCGTGGTAATAGGGCCAGCCAGTACCTTTTCGGCTAGCAACATTCAAGGCCCAGCAAACATTAATAGAAAACCTATAACATAAAAGCCAGGAGAGAGATGGTGAGCTGACAAAAGACCTCAAGACTCCAGTAACAGTGTGAGCTGGTTCCTCAGAGGCCTGTCATGTCTGTGCCCACCCTGCTCTTGACAGGTAGAGACGGTGAGATCGCCGTCAACGAAAAGCAAGGGTCCTTGAGAGAGTCATGGCCGAGTTTGCACTCCTTTATGGGGACTGCAATCAAGAAAACAGGTTGAAATCACAGATTTAGGGTTTGTTTTTTTCTAGAAAAACTCAACAATATGCTGTCAATTGGCTATCACCACTGCTTCACTCAGCTTGCAAGAATAGTTTGACAATCTTAGGATGTGCAGGCCAGAAACACTTATTTTTGGTTCGAGAGTGCCTCTTAACTCTCCGAGACTGGCACTCAAAAACTGCTAGCAAGTGGCATTTGGAAGTCTTGGCAGAGCCCTTGCCAGGCTTTTTAGGGTTTTCTCCACATTGTCAACTTTACTAGTAGCCAGCATGATTCTGCTTGCAGGCCAAGTGATGATCATGCCTCTTCCGAAAGTTAAAAAATTGGGGCTGCAAATTGAATGACATCTTTCCAGGGGGCATGAAGGCTCGTTGTGGAACCTTTCCTCCTCCAGCTGTCCCTGAGAACCTCGGTCTATCTCTAGACAGCCGCTCAGGTTGCGCAGCTAAGGCGGTCCACGTCCCCGCGGGGTTCCAAGCCCTGGTCGGGGTCTTTAGTGGTTGCATCTTGCATGAAAGAGCTGATGTTAATCACGTGGAGCGAGCAACCCACGAATGAGCCCATGGTCTTATTTCAGAAGCACATTGAGGGTGTGAACCACTCTTTTACCTTTCTGTACTGCCTTAACTCTTCCAGCCAGTCGGATGACAATGTGTATGTAATCACTACTCGCAGCAGCTGGGGAAAGAGTACCCAGCACTTGGGCACACATGCATTCGTATAAACGTGGAGGCTCCTGGGCAGATAGACGCCCTAACCTCGTCCGCAATGAAGCTTGCTTTCTTCCCTTATTTTGTCTTGCAATGACTTTCTGGCTGTTCTGATCATTGAACTCTAACCGTGTAATATCGTGTAAAAGCCTGGAATTGACTATTGCTCCAAAATGTCAAGTAGTTTCATGTGGTGTAAATCCTTCACATAATTTTCCAAACTTTGCTTTTTTCCCCTCCGTTTTCTTTCCTTCCATGGGCATGTATATGTGTAAATATGATTTTGTGTTTGTGACACCGATATGTAATCCATTTCACTGGCTGAGTCTGGCTCGTGCCTGTGTGTTGTACAGTGTAGGCCTGGGTTCTCATAGGGGTCATTTCCCCGTGGGAATCTCTAAGGTGGCGCTGGAGTCGTGCACACATTTTAGGTCGGTACATAATTGACTTGCCATTTTATACTTGAAATGGTACATCAGGGTGCTCAAGATGACGTTACCTTGCAGACTAGAGAAGGTTGAAGACCTAAAACTAACTTTTAGCCAACGGAAGGGCTGTGCCCCAAGGAGAACTGAATTCATTTGCCAAGGGAGGTTTGGATGACGGAAGTATTTCCTTGACGGTCAAGGACTATGGCGTACGCTGGCTGAAGCCGAGCTCCTCTTACAGGACTCCACTTGCTGCAATGCTCGCAGCCACTCGAATTACAAGCTGGCTTATAAACTAAAGGGCTCTGAGCTGTATTCAGATCCATTCAGCATCAGGTCTACTTTTTCAGCCATCGCTGTTGAAAGCAGACCCAGTGATCTAATGTCAGTGCTCTGTCGTGTAAACCATTCCTTTTTCTTGTGTTTCTGTAAAGGGCTTCTGGCTGGGCTGGACCCAGTTCTCACATATAGAAGACGCTGCTGCAGACAATTAGGACCTTTCCACCTTGTATTCTATAGTAAGGCACTGCCCTCAACATCACCCAATTGTATATGTTATTTGGGGTTTAACACACACTGATTCATACTAATAAATATTGTAAGTTTTACCAAGTTTGTCTTTTTCTTATAATGTTCAGTAGGATCATTTTTTTAAAAAAATCACAATTACCTCAGAATAAAGCATGGTGATTCCCCAGAGATATTTGGGTACCGATACATACAAAGACATGTGTAGGGGGTGTTCACTGGCACTGTTTGCAATAGCAAAATGTCTTCCCCTAAGGAAATCAGTAATAAAATGTGGCACAACTACATGATGAACACTATACGATAATTAAAATGAATGCAAGATCTCTTGTGAACCAACCACGTATCTCAAAACAGAATGTGGCGTGCAGGGCTACATACTGCACACCCCCAAGGGAGCCACTCTCCTAGTGGCCTGTGTGAATGGAACCTCAGGAATTAATGCAGTGCACAGCCTGAGCAACAGAGCTGTGGCCTGAACGAGTGAATAAAGCAAGTTAAAGAAGTACAAACGCGTACAAGTTCACACAAAAACAATCATGAATGTTGTTTGTGAACATGTGTGTGTAGAAATAAAGGAGGAATTAGAAAGCAAAACATCAACTTCATGATAGTGCTCACCTCTGGGGAGGCAGCAAGTAGACAGGATCAGGGAGGGGAACAAAGGACATTTAACTGGCAGTAATTTCTATTAATTTTATGATAGAAAAATCTGAAGCCAATATGACAAAATGATAGCATTTGGTAATTTCAAGGTATGTGCTTTATTAGTCAATGCATTTTGCTGTATTAAGTTATTTGAAAGAGAGGCCATGGAAACAAGAAACAATGAAGGATGAAGCTGACTTTGTAAATGTGCTAGACAGAATCATAAGTGTAATTGCCAACTTAATTCTCAGTAAATTTTACAAGGCTGACTTAGGCCCATCCTTTCATCATCCCAGCTGCCCCCGCCTGCCCACGCAGACTTCCTCTCGCATGCCTGTGCATCTTGTACTTTGTGTGCAAAGCACTGTTTGATGTGTCGATGGACACGGAAAAGAGTGTGAAGAGGGAGGAAGGCAGTGCCTCGTGTACTCAGCATTCAAGTCCCTCCCGTGCTGGGAAGCTGCTTGCAATATGTAATCAAACAAGAAACAAAATAAAAACCACCCTCACCAAGAGACCCGGTGTTCCAGTTTTGTGAGAAAATAAGCCTCTCTTTTGCATTTCCTAGGAAGTGGTTACCCCTTTATGGCAACGTGGGGAAATGTTTTAGAACAGCCCAACGGATTGTTGGATTTAGCCCGAAAATGCGCAGCCCAGCCTTCTTCGTCAATAGCATTATATACAGACGGCCCTGCCTCTCCCCCGTCCGTCAGTCCTGTTTTGTCCCAGCCTGGGGGTTTATTTCATAGGAGCCAGGGTCTGAGGAGTTGTGCACTAAGGCACCTCACATATTTTTACAAAACAACTGGTTGACTTACGGACTCTGGAGAACAAGGGCAGAAAGTCCAGAGCTTTACTCGGCTTGACGACCAAGGACTGCCTGTGGATGTTCTGAGTAGTCATTAAACATTTCCTGCTCAGCAACTGTTGTCCCAAGAGTGAGGCTTGAGGTTAGAAGAGGAGGGAGATCTCATCCTAATTTCATGAGCATCTGTCTCCAGGAGCGTCTTCTCTGAAGTTTCGAGACTACAGCCCCATGTGGTTCCGCTGGCTTCTTGTACATCCATGAAGCTCCTTCTTCTCCTTCATTCCAGTGTTTATGGAGACACCAGACAGGTAATACCGAGCATTGGCAGGCATCCTGAAGATGGGCGCTCTTGTACATGCCTGTCAAGAGTGCAAATCCACAGTCTTCCTAGAAAGTGGTTTGATAATGTATATCTGAGACATTTGAAAACACTACATCCTATGACCCACGAATCCTGTTTTTCTATTTGTAGGAATTAAGTGTATGTGCTTTTGTGTTTGTGTGTATGTACGTGTGTGTGTATATATGCGTATATATGTGTGTGTTATATGTATAACATACATACACATTACCTATTACTGAATACGTATTCATCCAAAACTTAGTGTCTTAAAACCATGAACACCTATATCTTACGGTCTCTGTGGGCAGGATTTGGTAACAGCTTAGCTGGGTGGTTCCAGTGCAAGGTCCTTAACAGGTGAATTGGGGATGTTGGCTGGGGCTGCAGCGTCTGAAGTCTTGACTGCCTCCCTCACGGGGCTCTTGGCAGGATGTCCCATTTCCTTGCCAGGGGGGCCTCTCCGTACATTGCTCAAGTGACCTCATGTCGTGCGAGCTGGCTAGCGCGGATTTATTCATTAGTGATATGCACATACTAAGGTGTTTGTCCCGGTATCATTTATAATAATGAAAGCTTGGGATAATCCAAATAATCTATGATTGGAAATTAAATAAAAATAAACAAATAAATTAAATTAAAAATTAAATAAATAAATTACAATAGAACCACAAAATAGAATACCGTAATCATTAAAAATGACAGTATTCAAAATCAGTATACGGCCACAAGAGTCAGAGGTATGAAAATGTACTCTTTTCTTTTTTCTGCCATATCTTCATTTCTACCTTGAGCCCCCTTTCTGTGTAATGTGGAAAGCTGGATGTGGTCACCCAGCTAGTTTGACCTCATCGACTCAGTAGCTTCCATCACTGTGGGCTTAAGTGTACTCTCAAGATCGAACCCTCATTTTCTCCCAGGGGTGGCTGAAGGGGTGGCCAGAAAGCACTGGAGCTTCTGGAGGGCCACTGTAGTGTTCCTGGGTCTCATTGTCTGGCTTACACAGTGGTCTCTCTCTGTCTCCCTTGTCTTATGCACCTAGCCCCCCTCAACTCTGCTTCTACACCCCATATGAAGCTTCTGGGAAGATTTTGGATGGAAGCATGAGCTCCTCTGGGGTCCTCAGAGATTGGTAGGGCAACAGCCTGGGCTGGAGTGGGGGGCTCTGTCAGCAGAAGATTCCCTCTATTGCTGGGGTTGTGTTGCTGGGGTTCCCTGATGATAGCCTGGGGTGGGGTGCAGTTCTCATTCCTCTTTCTGGGAGGCTGGTGGGAAGTTGGTGCTGGGCCCACCTTACTCAGATTGTATCTGCATGTGAGCTCTCTCAACTTCTCCATTGCTCCCTACCCATAGCCCAGTGGGTGTGGGAGTGAGGAGAAGCAGGCTATAATTCATACTATCTTTGTCAGGGCTTGCCTTTTCGAGTTCCAAAATCCTCTGCTTACATGAAGACTTTATTGCCCTGACGGGGGCACTTTTGAGAGTGAAGGGGATGCTGTTACTATCAAGCTGGGACAACAGGATTAAGTTGGAGAGTCTCAGGCACACTAGGACACATGGTCATTCTGGTCCAGCCTCTTACCCATCTAGCAAGGTGGAAGGTGGTGTTGGAGAGGTGGGGCAGAAAACTCAGGAGTTCCTGGATAAGTATCTCATCACAGCTGTCTTGGTAAAGTCATCCATCCATCCATCCATCCATTCATCCAAGAAGTATTTGTCAAGGGCTACTATGAGCCCTCCGTGCTCCATCAGACGTATGCGATTTCCAAGCTTACAAAGGAGGAAACAAATATAAGGGAAAAGACAAAAGAACCAAGAATGGCAGGAATGAGAAGGAGATGTTCCTTTAAGGGTAGACAGGGCAGCTTGACTGGGAGGGGCCTGGTGACCACAGGGCTAGGAATCAGCCCACCCCTTACTCATTGTAAGATCCTGAACAAGTTCCTTGGTTTCTGTGAGCCTCAGTTTTCACCTGTCAAATGGGGATAGTGCCCACATCACAGGTTTGATGTCAACACTAAGTGGAATTGTTGTGTAAGGCTTAGTCCAGACCACCTTGTGGCCACGGTTAGGCCACTGGCTGCAACATTTGCCCTGGATTTGTGAAGTGACCTAGTTGCCACTTTCTTATTTTTGTTCCTTTCCCTGAAGGAATGTGATAGAGAGATTAAGATCAAGAAATCTAGGGGCACCTGGGTGGCTCAGTCGTTAAGCGTCTGCCTTCGGCTCAGGGCATGATCCCGGGGTCTTCGGATGGAGCCCCCATGTCAGGCTCCCTGCTCAGGGGAGAGTCTCCTTCTCCCTTTCCCTCTGCCCCTCCCCCAGTTTGTGCTCGTGAGTGCATGCACACACTCTCTCTCTCAAATAAATAAATAAAATCTTAAAAAGAAATAAAAAGAAAAGAAATGTAGTGTCAGTCCACCTGAGTCCGACCCCCCAGCTCTGTAATTTGCTGGCAGTCGGATGTTTGGCAGATTAATGTCTCTAAGCCCCAGTTTCCTTGTATGCAAAATGCAGAAAACAATTCCTCCCCAGTTCTGGAATCCGAAGAGCTCCATGAGTGGAGCGGTTTTTCCTGAGTTTTGCATGGACTCATTTGGAGTCAAACTAGATCTGAGCTGATCCGATGATGTTTACAGTCATTATTTCTCCAGCCAGGGGTGAATATCTGCACTGTTAGCTGCAGAAATACTCTGGTGTTTGCTTCTAGGATCCCATCCCTGACTCTGCCGGGTGTTCATAATAGAGGCACTGCATTACTTTTATAAAATCCAAACAAAATTCGGAATTCTGCAGACACCTGCCCCCAGGTGTCATCTAAGGTACCAGGAGCTCGTCATAGCACTTCCCTCGCAGGTGTGTCCTGAGGATGGAGGGCGAGCGGGTGCTGAGAGCCCTTCCCACGTGGGAGCTCCAGGCAGCTGCTGTTTATGTGGATGGCAACCCGAGCCAAGGCTTCTGAGCGGGGCCGTGCGGCTCTCACCCTGCAGAAAGCACTTTTTATCATCCTGGCACCAAGCAAAAGCGCAGAACCAGGAACAGCTAACGTGAATACAGCCGCTTGCTATGTGCCGGGCACCGTCCCAGGCGTTTTACAGCACATTGCCTCTTTTTATTTTTACCACCCTCTTTGTTGTTACCCTATTACTCCATCACCAGTATTACCTCCATTCTACAGATGAAGAAACCGAGGCACAGGAGGTTAAGTAAATTGCCCAAGACCAGAGATTAGTAAGAGAGACAGAAGGCAAACATTAGCTACTCTTATTCTTTCCTCTTCTTTTTCTTTTTTTATTAAAAAAAAAAGGAAAGAGCTTTTTTGAGGTATAATAGACATATTACATTAGTTCCTGGTATACAACATAACGATTCATTATTTGTATCTATTCTGAAATGATCACCACAATAAGTTTACTTAACATCCACCACTACGCGTAGTTACAGGTTTTTTTCCTTGTAATGAGACCTTCGAAGATCTATTCTCTTAGCGACCTTCTTTTTTTTTTCCTAAGATTTTATTTATTTATTTGAGAGAAAGAGAGCACAAGTGGGGGAGGAAGGGCAGAGAGGGGGGAGAAGCAGACTCCTCGCTGGTCAGGGAGCTCCATCCCAGGACCCTGAGATCGGGACCGGAGCCAAAGGCAGACACTTAACCGACGGAGCACCCCAGGCGCCCCCTCTTAGCAACTTTCAAATTTATGATCCAGTTTTATAAACTATAGTCACCATGTTGTACATGATGTGCTCTGGACTTACTTCTTTTATAACTGGGATTTTGTAGCTTTTGACCCCCTTCTGTTTTTTTCCTTTCTTTGCTCTCATTATAAGCTCTGTAAATACAAAGGCACCAAGGAAAGGAGATCTACCTTCATTGAATACTTGCCGCGAGCTAAATACTTTCAAGTTGTATCTCATTTCAGCCGTAAAACGAATCTGGGGGGGGATGCACTGTTGTTCTCATCTGTGTGGAAGGACCACGGGGCGCTTCACTGACTCTCAATCTCGTGGTTACTGGCAGGGTAACCTCCATCCCTGCTGAGGCCCAGCTCTCCGGAGGAAGCGGGGGCTGGGCAGCTCAAGGCTAAGCAGTTCAGGCCAGAAGGGCCAAATCACTCCATTAGCGAGATTTGCTGGTTTCAAGGAACTATTATCTGGTCCCAAAGTGCAGGTGTGACTCTCCTTGACCCACCGCTCCGGCAGCTTGATTGATCTTTTCCATATCCCTGACCTCGATGTTGACACCATTTGCTCAGCCCTGACCGATGTTCCTAACTGGCTTTTTGAAATTACACTGGCATCAGGGTCCCGCAATTTTGATGCGGCAGGGCCCAAGGCCCTGAATACGCTCCTGAGAACCCAGTGCCAAACTGGTGTCCCCAAGTGGGCCTGGGTGACCCGAGAGCGGCCAGCCTCCTCTGCTCTCCTTCACCTCGCATTTTCTCTTGATGGGTACCTGATTCCCTCTCCTTTCCTCGTCCTTTAGAAAAGGATCCCAACTCACTTCTAAAGCATGTCCCATGCTTTTTCTTTCTTCTGTCTTAAAGTCCTCCTGCGCTGCTTCCCACCTGTCGTCAACTTACATATACCCATAAACCTTCTCTAGAGGTGATCAGCTGCCCGCCATGTCCTCCCCCGCAAGCTCCTCTCTCTCTCCTCCACACTAATGAAATCCTTACAAGAGAATCTTGATCTTCTATTCATTCACTCGTCACCTGAATTTAGAATTGGGCCGCTATCCCTCATCCTGCACTTTCAAAGGGATATATATATGGAGGGACCACCTACCTACTTGCCTCTCTCTCCTCATTCTCCCTGCATCCCTGTAGGAACTTGAGGGTGTGGACCTCCCCCCCTGCAGTTCTTCCTTTTCTGGACTGGGCTCTATGCTTCCCTTAACTTCTTTCATGCACCTGTTCATTTCCCTTTGCTCAATCTTCTTAGACTCCTAGCTGCTTAAGTGCAGGTGGCTTCTGCAAACGGGCTCCTGATTCTGCTCAGTTGATCCCCCCTTTTTATGATCTCATCCAATTTGATGATTTCGACTATTGCTTCTAGGTGTTTGACTTCCAAACTGTGGTCTGGCCTGGCTTCTTTCAGGAGATGGGAGCTTGTTTGTCAGCTGCCAGGAGGGTGCACACATGGGTGCCCCGCTCCAGGTGCCGACGCCCTGTTGGGTCCTCGCAGAACCTCCTCCACCTGGTCACCTGTCGCTGCCCGCCCTGCAGTCCCTTGGTGGCTCAGACTTCAAATGTGAGAGTCCGTGTCAACTTCCCCTAGGTGTTTGTCAAACGATGGAAATTCTATTCCTGGAATTTCTTGAACCTTTTTAACCCTCTTTCCCCTCTCCGAGTGTAGGCTTTTGATATATTCTCTCTTAACTATTGCGATGGCTCCTTAGCAGATCTCTGAGGTCTGTCTTTGGCCCACAAGTCTGTCGTTGAGATGCTGAATCGCCTAAAGTACAGATCAGATTATGGCATCTCCTCAAAACTTTCTGTGACGCCCTACTGCAAATGCAATGAAATTCCGAGTCTAAGACATATGCTGAAATATCCCTCTCATTTGGACCTGGCCTCTGTCTCTCCCCAGCATAGGCTGGGGCCCGCCCCCTCCCGCCTCACCACGTGGTTGCACCGTGGCTCTCCTCCGCCCTGGAAGGCCATCCCTATCTGCTCCTCTCTCCTGGCTTCTAGGAGCTTTCTCGCGTCTCCCCTGGGGGAGTAACAGCCCTTCTTCTAATCTCTGTAGAGTTTGGGGTAGCAGGTTAGCCCGTAAGTTAAAGTCAAACAATGTTTAACCTAGGTAGTATATTGTTCACTCAATACGATGAGTCTAGAATTAAATTGTCATTTTAATGCTCTATACTCAGTTAATTAGGTATTACCTCAGAAGATCAAGAAAGAAGAGAAACTCAATGGAATACTACTCAGCCATCAAAAAAATGAAATCTTGCCATTTGCAACGATGTGGACGGAGCTAGAGGGTATTATGCTGAGCAAAAGAAGTCAATCAGAGAAAGACATGTATCCTATGATCTCACTCATATGTGGAATTTAAGAAACAAAACAGAGGATCATAGGGGAAGGGAAGGAAAAATAAAATAAGAGACTTATTTTATTTATTATTAAGAGACTCTTAACTCTAGGGAACAAACTGAGGGTTGCTGGAGGGGAGGAGGGTGGGGGGATGGGGTAACTGGGTGATGGTCATTAAGGAGGGCACGTGGTGTAATTAGCACTGGGTGTTATACGCAACTGATGAATCACTGAACTCTACCTCTGAAACCAATGATACACTATATGTTAATTAATTGAATTTAAACAAGATTTTTAAAAATTAAAAAAAAAAGAAAGAAGAGAAACTCACAGGCAAGTTTTCCTTGAGTGTTTGGTACATTGCACACCAGGCCAAAGACTGGAGAGGCCAAGGAAATCTCTCTTATCTTTAAGAAGCTTACACATGGATTAAGCAGGATTTATGGATTTGTGCCATGTGACATCATTTCACTCAATGTATGGTGTTGACAGGAAAGGCTGGGTGGCCAGGATGAAGTGTGGGGGTGTGACATTTTAATTCTTTTTTGGTTTAAACATTTATTTTCCGGGTTTTGATTTTGTACCTGGTATGGATGGTTTGGAAAAGTCTTGCAGGAATAGTTTCTTTTACCACTCTCCTGTTTCTTTATTCAGAGGTCAAGGTAGGGGTGGTGGTCTGCCAGATCCTAATAAAGATAATGTTAGCAAAAAATTTTTTTAAGTTAACTTTTTTCATGTAAACCTTCTTCAATGGCTTCTTATTATACATGCTGTAATCCATTCATGCCTTTATCCATCCAGTCACTAAGTGGTCATGGAATGCCACACTCACTTATGGTGAGGATGAGCTTGGGTCCTTCCCAGGAAGGTCAGTGTTGTGACCCTGAGCATCAAAGCCACAATTCACGTGCCAAGAGATGTTCAATGGGAACTGTTGCTTTGCTCTGCCTCACTGTGGGTGCTATTTATCCAGCTACACTCTGGAGTCTGCTAACCTGCTTGTCTTTAGCAGGTGGGTATTGGGAGAGTCAAGGAACCAAGGGCAAAGAGCAAAGTCCTTGCACTAGGAGTGAGGAGCTGGGTCATGTGCATTTTTAAAATTTCTGTAGCAATCTATCGATACTAAAACCATCAAACTGACAACTCACCTGAATCTTACCAAAGCATCTCCAAACAGACTTTTCTAGTAAATATTCACACAGGAGAGCTTTAAATGTTATACCAGAAGTCTTTCCAATGACAAAAATGTTGATTAAATATTAGGACAAAGGGACTGAGTAAAGTCAATAGTCCACTCTTTCTTGAGCAAAACATAGATATCACTGTGCCTAGAGCTGATGAGGAATGAATGAGGTACAAGGGCGTGAGATCCCTACCTTAGATAAAATACTGATTGTTCATGACAAATCCTCCATGTGACAGTCATTTGGAGGTAGAAAAGAAGAGCATTCACTTGGAACTTAAAAGAAAAAAAAGTTCTTTCCCATTAAAAATGTCCATTCTTGACTTTTTGGGTAATCTAGAAAAATAGAAGGAATCATAAGCGATTTATCAATCCACCTTGCCATTCAAAGCACTTAGAATGTTTATTTAAAAAAGATTTTATTTTTTTATGTAATCTCTACACCCAATGTGGGACTTGAACCCACAACCCTGAGATCAAGAGTCACATACTCCACCGACTGAGTCAGCCAGGTGCCCCCAAACACTTAGGATATTTTAGGAGTTTTGCTAGTGTTTGTTATTATGACACTGACAAACTAGGTAAAAAATAATTTTATAACAGATGTTCAAATGGGATTTATGGCTCTATTTATTTTATGTGAGCCCACAGCAACATCTTTCAGATTTGGGGGATGTTCTAAAGGAAAGTAGGATCTGGTGGGTGAACCTAGTAAAACCCAAGGGAAACTGACTCTAGCTCTGTGTAATGACTTGCCCAACTGATTGTTTTCTGATCTCTTCAGCAAAAAATACTTAAATAGCAGTCACATCAATGACAAAAAAATAGGATGGAAATATGAAATGTAGATAACTTTACACGCAGAGCAATCAGTGCTGAAATGAAGGCTTCTATGAAGATAAGCATTCTTGTATTTTAGTGGTGAGCACACAACCATGCTCTGTTGATCTGATTACAAAATAATTCTCGGGGCTCCTGGGTGGTTCAGTCGGTTCAGCGTCTGCCTTCGGCTCAGGTCATGATCTCAGGGTCCTGGGATCGAGCCCCACGTCGGGCTCCCTGCTCAGCAGGGAGCCTGCTTCTCCCTCTCCCTCTGCCTGCCACTCCCCCTGCTTGTGCTCTCTTTCTCTGTCAAATAAATAAATAAAATCTTAAAAAAAATAATTCTTAATGAAGAGTGACTCTGTGATGACTGCTTCTCTTTTGAAGCAATATTCTCTATCAGTTAACACGTACGCGATTAGAACCACATAAAACTGTAGTTGAATCCTCCAGTGAAATCCCTGCAGAGGTGCTTGTTCTCCAGGAGCTGACATGTCAGTGCAGCATGAGACCCCTGCATGAGGGGCACCATCCTCACCACCCATCAAGGCCCTCGTCCAGTCTCTGTCCCTCCTCTTTACTTATGTAAAGTCTTACGAATACAGAACATCTCAAAGATTAATGCAGCAAACCCATGTATTAACAAATATTAACATTTCATTTCTAAGCATTGGTGATATACATGCACACACATATTTAATTAAGCAAAATGAAATTGAATTTAACTGACAAAGCTGAAGTCCCTTTTAATCTTCTTTCCAGACCCATTTCCCTTCTCCCTTCACCTGCTCAAAGCAATTAGTATAGTGAGTGTTGTGAATAGCCTTTGAGCCAAGTTTTCTCTTTATTTTGTATATTTACACATATAAATACATACATATGCATATGTCTGTATATCTAATAAATGGTATCGCTTACATTTCGGAATAGAAACCCCATTTTATGGCATGTGTTTTCCTCATTACAATAAAAACCCTAAGGAGGTAGCCACAGGGTCTGTTCACCTCTTTATCCCTGGTGTGTAACCTCATTTGTATCCTGTGTAAATACTCAACAAAAGTTGTTGAACTGAATAATATCTGCCAGTATATTATGAAATATTATGAAGTGGTATTAATTGGTGTTTTTACTATGGTGGATGCACACACATACACATACATATACCCACACACCCATCTATGCATGCATTTGGATCCCCAGAAGAGTTCAAATAGCATTTCTCTGGCCATGGAGCTCCTTCTTCTATAGGGGGCTTCCGTATCTCTTCAGTGTGCTCGCCCCTTCGCATGCCTATCCGCTTTTCCCCTCCCCTGTCCTGCTCTGGCCCCCTCTGGCCATCCGAGCCCATCCCCTGAGGCCCTTGGGAGTCTGCCAAGACTGCCTCCGACCACCGTTGCCACCAAAGGCACCGTGGCAATGCCATCCAGCAGATTTCTTTCTGAGCGCCCACTCTCTGGAGCTCTAGATGTTCAGAAAAGTCAGTGTGTAACCCACCGGAAGAGGGAAACTCCATCTCCCTACTCCCTTCTGTTGATTCCTCAGTTAAGCTGCTTTGTGCAGGGTCCCCTTCCAGCTGTACAGGATGCCCGGGAGGGGTCTCTCTTCCTGCCTCGCTTCTCCAGAATGCCGGTTCTTTCTTGCAAAAACAGTCACGAAGTTGGAGTAGACCAGTGCTCTTAGCTCCATCCTGGCAGGGTGCCAGGGTTTCAGACTCTACAAACAAAACTTTCTTCTGCTCAAACCTATGCTCTCTTGTCAGACACTGCTGATGCCGTGCTCCACGCACAGCCTGTCAGCGCTCACCTCTCTTCCCAAATAACCACTTACTACAAACCCCTGCATTTCTCTCAGCTGGCTGCAGGGACAGGTAGAGCTCGTGCACAGGGCGAGCAGAAGTGCCTGACTTAATGTCCCTGGAAAGAGCGTTCAAAAGGAAGGAAGGAAGGATCACTTGAGGTATGCTCTGTCCTCTCCCCCAACCCCCAGGGGGAGCCACCTTTAATGCTCGTGGTGAAGCTGGCTTGATTCCCTCCCCACCACCCCACCAATGTCTCCAGAGATCACCTCCCAAATAAACTACCTGCACTCAAATGCTTGTCTTAGATCTGCTTCTCATAGTTTAGTTAAAATGCATTCTTATCTATTCAGTGGTCAAAAGGAACCGTTGACACAAAAATCAGCATGGGGGATCTTAAACGTGTATTGCTAAGGGAAAGGAGTCAATCCGAGAAGGCTATATATAATAGGATCCCATTTATATGACATTCTGGAAAAGGCAAGACTATAGAGACAAATCAGTGGCTGCCAGGAATTTGTAGAAGGGTGGGAGTTGACTAGGTGAAGCACAGGACATTTTTTAGAGCTGTGAAACTATTCTGTATGGTACTGTAGGGGTGAATAATAATACTACCCTTTTGTCAAACCTATAGGACTCCACGGCACAGAGTGAAACTTAATGTATGCAAACTTGAAAAGAAAAATGACCCAGAGGGCAGGGGATCCCAGAATGGAATGCAGAATGTGACAAATGAATATACCTATTACAAATGTATGGTATAATTTCACTAAGTGGCCGGGGGCGGGGGGGACAGAGAGGCTGACCTAAATAACTTTGGAAATGACTAGAAATGATAAGCCTAAAGACAAAAAGAACTGTACATAAGCATTGGGCTCTAGGTGTTGAAGTCGTTAACCATGGAGGGACAGGTTAATTATTCTGAAACCATTCTACACATATACTGGAATTGAATAAACTAGTAAATGAATGGCAGTCAGTGGGAACCAAATTGCTTTTGGAATAGAAGGTTATAGACAAGCTTGGGGGAAATGCTACAATGAACCACGTGTTAATGAATTAAAGTCAAGGACTGAATTAAAGTCAACTCATATTTAGCTTAATATGGATACTGACATAGAAATAACTATCCATGTGTGTGTATGCACAGGTTAGCTACATCTATATGTAGCTCCTAGTTATGCTCACTTAGTCTAAAGGCAAAGGCTCCCAGTATCAATGAGCACACCTGACTCAGATCTTGTTTTTCTAAATACCATTTTCCAATAAAAGGAAGCAGGGCTCATTACAGAAATGGGTGATTCTAGGGATATGGCAGTGAATCTATAGACTGAGCCTGGAGCATCTTGTAGTGCCCGAAAGTAAGGAAGTGCTCAACAGACAAAACCACAGGTGTGTATACAACAAAAGGACACAGGAACCATCTGAGAGTTCTCAATGGCCAAAGCTGGAACAATTTGAGCAACAAATAAATTTCATAGTACTGGATTATAATCCAAGGCATAAAATATTTCCAATATTTTAACTGAGAAAGACTATGATAATAACTGGCAAAATGTTAAGGGAATGAATGTATATGGAGCTGCCTCCCCTTTAAGAACTATCAAGCAAGTGATACCACAGTTTGCAAAAGAAGAAATATAAATTGATGAAAAAATGTACCCAAATTCAACTTAATAAGGAAATGCAAATTAAGATACTAATGACATAACTTTCTTTGTCCATCAAATTGTACTTTCATACCTTGCTGATAGTACAGATTGGAAGAGAAGTCTTTAAAATGTCTACCAATTGATCTAGGGATTCCATTTCTAGAATTTTATTCTAAGAAAATAATTAAGAATATGCAAAGGCATTTATCCATAAATGTTTATTTTTATATTGCTTATTTATAACAGCAAATAATAAAAACCTTTATGTCCATCGATAGGAAATTGTTTAAATAAATTGTAGTTTGTCCATTCAAAGGAACATTAATCAGTCATTAAAAATGATTATGTAAGTCAGGGATCACCCATTTGTGTTCATTGCCCAGTTGCCTGGTTTTGTAAATAAAGTTTTATTAGGACACAGCCATGCCCATTTGTATGGCTGCGTATTAGTTTGCTAGGGCCGTCATACCACTGACTGGGTGGCTTAAACCACAGAAATGTATTGTCTCACTGTTCTGGAGGTTAATAATCCAAAATCAAGGTGTCCAAAGGGTATGTTTTTTCTGAACATTGTGAGGAAAAGATCTGTTCCAGGCCTCTCTCCTTGCTTTGTAGATGGCCATCTTCTGTGTCCTCGCCGGGTCTTACCTCCATGTGTGTCTGTGCCCAAATGCCCCCCTTCCCTAAGAATGCCAGTCATATTTGATTAGGAGCCCACCCTACTCCAGTATGACCTCATCTTAACTGATTACATCTGCAATGACCCTGTTTCCAGAAAAGGTCACATTTGGAGGTACTGGGGCTAAGAGTGCAGCATATGAATTTTGGGAAGACGCCATTCAGTCTGCAACAGCGGCTTGCATGCTACACAGGTAGAGTTGAGTGGCTGTGACTGAGACCACGCCGTCTGCAAAGTCTAAAGTTGTCACTTTTCAGGAAAAGTTTGCTGACACCTGCTATAGGTTTTGATGGGGAGAAGATTCAAAAATATATTCTTAAATGAAAAGGATTACAATAGTACCTTTTGGAAAATTATCTCATTTGAAAATATCTATGTGCAAATAATGAGAAAGGCAAAGAATATACATCACAATATTCATAGTGGTGATCCTTGAAGATCGGCACTTTGAGTAATTCTTATTTTCTTTTAACTTGTGTTTCCTAATGTTTTTATTACAAACATGTATTATTTTTGCAATTATAAAACCAAAAAATTTACACCAGCATAATGTATAAAAGCTAGACTGCCACGTTGTCTTTGTAAGCATGGGGTAGAAATGAATTTCCACACAGTATTTATTCCAAATTCTAGTGTGCTTCCCTGTACTGCAGAGGCTGGAAATCTGAAAACCACATTTTTTGGACTCCCCTGGGGTTCTGGGTGCAAAATAGATTCTGCCAGTAGACGGACCTGCATGGGAAGAAAGTCATCATCTTGCAGCTTTGCCCCTCTCTGCCGGGAGCGTTCAGCTCTAGCTCTGAGCTAAGAGGGGGTTGGGCAGTGGCTGTCTCCCCCTTGGATTGCAGCTAGAGTGAAAGTTCTTGGAGTCAACAACGTTCTGATTCCCTGCCTTCCTGGTATCATGGAGGCCGCTACCCCCTGGCAGGCCAGTTTTGCAGTGCTGCTCATTTTTCTAGAAATTATTCCAGGACACATAGCCGAAAGGCAGGCTTTCCAGCTATTTTATAATTAGATAAATCTTCCTGTGCCTAAAATAGCTGATTTATTGTTTCCATGACAGAACCACAACTGACATAAGGGTTCATGAGCAATTTGGGGACCAGCTTGTGCTAAAGGAAATTTTCTCCTGAAAGTACATTTTTTTGACAAGTTGAATGAAAATTATTCAGAGGCATCGATATTTCAAGTTGCTTGGACTCCATCTGAATTGCAGAATGAAGAGTGGAAATAATTGGAACCATTCTGCCAAATCTAAAACACAGCTCAGATCCCCCAAGTATAAATGCAACAGGGTCACAGATCTCCTCACTTTTATGAAGATATGCAAATAGAATGTGGCCTTAAACTTTTTCTACAGCGGATCTACTTTCTCCATGAGCCTTATCTCTAGGGGATTTGAGGAGGAATGGTGAGGGGCAGGATTCAATCTGCCTGTTTGTGAAATTTCAGCCTGATGAACACTTTTTCATTCTGGTAGCGGCTCAGTCTTTCTGATTCCTCCCGTTTCTCCATAGTATCTGGGTGCACAGGGTCGTGTGGTCTGGTTGTGGCCCATCCCTCTGCCTCTGGTTTCCCATATGAAGTGGTTAGTCTGGCCTGGTCCCTAGACTGAGGACTGCTGAGGACCACTGGTCCCATCTTGGGGGTAGGCCACCATGTTCTTACCCACTGGTCGAGCCTATGACTCTAGTCCTTGCCTCTGGTCACAAATCCCCCTTCACAGTAGCTTCTTTCTTCTTCCTTGAGTTCCCCGTAGGTCTGCTGGTCTTCACAGGACACTCCCAGCCCCACTGTAGGATATCCAGATCCCTGGCATGCGCAAAGCAGGCTATGGGGCCAGGAGCCTACCTCAGGCCCAAGAACCCAGTCATGCCCTCTGCCAGGGGCCCACGCTGCCATGTTGATATGGAGTTGATGAGGATGTGGGCTCTTCCTGGCCTCCCAAATGGAGCCCAGGCAAATACTCCTCTGCTGTCAGCTTTCCTCTGAATACATCTAACCTGGATCCATGCTGAGGTTTCATTCTTGGAGAGGGGAGGCCGGGACACATGTACCTGTTTCTCTTGGGTCCCCATCTATTTGGATGGAAGGGGTTATGTTTTCACTTCTTCTCAGTTAGGGAATTTCTCCATGTCATAATCTACTCCCTTCCAAATAGGTCAAACAGGACACCTGACAGTCAGGCAGGACTTTGTAGAGGAGGGTAACATGGCTAGGAAGAGACACTCAGATGGTTATGGTGGGTGAGTCAGAAAGGGGAAGCTGGGGCCGAAGAGTCCTAGAGGGAGGTTGTAGGAAAGTTGGTTTTGGGTTACCATCCTTTGGCAAACAGAACAGTTCAGGGTAGTATTTGGAGGACAGGCTTGGAACCTGCCCACCTACTAGCTTTGTGACCTTGAGCAAGTTACATAACCTGCCCAAGGGTGAACTTTCTTATTTGTAAAGTGGGGATCATAATGGCACTTACCTCAGTGGTTTGCTGTGTTACAGGACATAATGCCTGTGAGTGCACAGCAGGCACTGGGCTCAGGCTGACGCACAGCTCGGCCGCCATAACCAAGGCTGTCACGAAAGTCTCAAATGCTCCTGTTGTGAGTACCAAGAGGGAAAACCAGCTGTAAGTACTACCCACATGTAAGTTGTTACTTGTTGTATGATGTAGGTTGGCGAGTTTGGAAGAAGTTGGAGGGTACAACCTCGTCTTCACTGTGAGGCACGCATGAAGTATGAGTGGCTATGGACAAGGAACTGGAAGTGGAAAGTGATAGAGAGGGAGTCCCAGAAGAACTGAAAATGAGTCCAGAGAAACAAGAAGAAACCAGTCAAGGTGATGCCAATGGTAAGTGGGAGGGAGGAGGGCCACCTTAGGGACCTACATGCTTAGGGAGAAGGCAGCAGGATTGAAGCAGAGAAAAGTTGTAGTTTTAGAAAAGACAACTCTATATAAAGATCGGTGTAATCACATGCTGCCTGGCCTTCTGTTGAATGTGATTATTCAAGTTGATACATCATTCATAAAACTACATTTGCGGGCTCTAAGAATGACATTTGTCTTCCCCGGAGTATGTGATAAGAATTTTTTTTGTTTCTTCTTTTGCACTTTATTTATTTATTTATTTATTTATTTGTTCAGAAAGTGCATTATTACAGGGTCTGTCCAGCCATGTGACTCCGTTGGTACCAGAATTCTTGGACCCAGCACGTATCCAGGAGAAGGCCTTGGCCCGTGAGGTAAACAACATACAACACATGCCTGCAACGGAGTCCAGAGGTCCACAGCCCAAGGACATATTTCCCCCTGTATGGGGCGGTAGCATCTCCAATTCCTCAGCAAAAACCATACAGCCCAAGCAGGCTGACATCCCCAGTTTTTCAGCAAAACCCATCCTGCCCAAGCAGGCTGATACTCCAAGTTTGTCAGCAAGAACAATCCCACCCAAGCAGGCTGACACCCCCAACTCCCCAGAAAAAATTATCCCACTCAAGCAGACTGACATCTTCAATTTCTCAGCAAAACCCCTATCACCCAAGCAGGCTGACACCTCCGGTTTTTTAACAAAAATCATCCCACCTAAGCAGGGTGATACCTCCAATTCCCCAACTAAAACCACCCCATACAAACAGACTGATATCCTCAATTCCCCAGCCAAAACCATCCTACCCAAGCAGGCTGACACCCCCAATTTTTCAGTAAGAACCATCCCCCCCAAGCAGGCTGACACCCCCAATTTTTCAGCAAAAATCATTCCATCCAAGCAGGCTGACACCCTCCATTCTTTAGAAAAAATTATCCCACCCAAACAAGATGACATCCCCAATTCCTCAGAAAAAATCACCCTGCCAAAGGAAGATGGCACGTCTGCTTCTTCAGAAAAGAACATCCCACCCAAGCAGGGTGACACCAATTCCCCAGTAAAATCCATCCTGCCTAAGCAGGGCAATAGCCCCAAGTTCTTAGCAAAATCCATTCTGCCCAAAGGGGCCAAAACCACCAAGTTGTCAGCAAAAGCTTTCCAGTCTAAGCAGGTCAACAGCCCCAAGGTCTTAGCAAAAACCATCCTGTCCAAGCACAGCCACACTTCCATGTCCTCAGAGGAAAGCCTCCTGCCCAGAGAGGGTGACACCAAGTCTTCAGAAGATACAATCCACCCCAAGGAGGGGGACATCACCAAGTCCTCAGAGGAAACCATCCAGTCCAAGAAGGGTGACATTCCCAAGTCCTCAGAAGAAGCCATCCATCCCATAGAAGGCAGTGTCCAGAAGCCATCAGAGACAATGGAACTCTTGGAGGTGGACTTGGTGAAAATGATCCTGAGCAAGGAGGACTTTGAGTTGGCACTCAAGGAGGCCGGGGAGAAGCTGGTAGCCGTGGACTTCTCAGCCACCTGGTGTGGGCCTTGCAGGACCATCAGGCCCCTTTTCTGGTCCCTGTCCTTGAAGTATGAGGATCTGGTGTTCCTGGAAGTGGATGCTGATGAGTATGAGGAGCTGGTGAGAGACCTGGAGATCATTTGCATCCCAACCTTTCAGTTTTATAAAAAAGAAGAAAAGGTGGGAGAATTTTGTGGTGCTATTAAAGAAAAACTTGAAGCAAGCATTGCAGAATTAAAGTAATTGTGAATTCTGAAAGCACTGTTAACAGTCAGCTGGTTATAGTTTGTGATTTTTTTATTTACGAAAAAAGATGAGACATAACAAAAGTGTATGTCTGAATGACACCTGCTCATAAATGATGAAGTGTTAACTCCACCTTTTCAAAAAGTAGTAAAAGCACGAAATGTTGTGACCATGCTTTCGTTGGTAGGAAAGTGTGATATTAGAATTTCCCTTGGTGGAGATTAGCAGTCTACCTGTTTCCTATTTTTTTGATCATGATTTTTTTGGAACTCACCCTTGAAAATTCAGTTCATTTGGTGTTAGTGGCAACATTGGAAATTTAGACAATTCTTCTGTAGAAGTACATGATTTAAAGATGAGTGGAGACTTCTTTTCTCATTTGGGGTTTCTGATAAGATGCTTTGGGAAATAAAGAATTTGAAAGGTTCACATATCCTACCTAACCTCCTCTAAGTGCGGGGAGTGCTACGGAGGCCTCAGGAAATCCCATGGGCTCACCAAGCCTGCGTGGGATTCCTTGGTGGCAGAGTCAAGACCAAGGCCATGTTCCCAGATCTCAAGTGCAGCAGGCCTCTTTCTACTAATCATGCCCACAAAATCCGAGACAGACCTCCCAGCTTCTGGTTTCTCAGACCAAGAGCTTTACTATTCAAGTCAAAGTCAGGGTGATCTTCAATGCCATTATGACATCAGCTCCCTGGTGACAGAGTTCCTACTTTGTCTCCTGGTAACTGGATTTTTGAAACCTGCTCCCAGATGTCTCAGAGCCCAGAGGCCCAGGTCTGGGTCACAGATGGTGGCTTGGTCCAGAGTTTTTGTGTTTTTAAAAAATGTGTATGTGACTGCCTTCGGCTCAGGTCATGATCCCAGGGTCCTGGGATCGAGCCCCGCATCGGGCTCACTGCTCCGCGGGAAGCCTGCTTCTCCCTCTCCTTCTACTGCTTCCCCCTGCTTGTGCTCTCTCACTCTCTCTGTCAAATAAATAAAATCTTTAAAAAATAAATAAATAAATAAATAAATAAATAAATATAAAAAATGTGTATGTGATACACACACATATAACAGCATGTATTTAATGTATACAATTTGATGAATTTGGGCATATGCATACACCCATGACGTCATTACCACAGTCAAGGTAATAAACATGCCCCTCGCCTCCAGAGTTTCCCTGTGTGTACTCTTTTTTGTTATTGTGGTGACGGTGGTGGTGGTAAGAGCGCTTAACAGGAGATCTAACCTCTTAACCACAGTTTAAATGCACAATACTATGTTGTTAATGACAGGCACTCTGTTGTACAGCCAATCTCTAGAACTTACCCATCCTGGAGAACGGAAACTTCTACCCAGTGAGCAACAACTCCTCATGTCTCCCCCTATTCCTCGTCAGCCACCATCCTGTCTTCTGCTGGTCCAGTCTTTTAAAGAATTTGAACTAGTTGTCAACATTTCAAAAAACCAGGATTCCCTTTTAAACCTTGAATTCTAGCTTTTCTTGAAAAACTGTAAAATCCGGCAATCTGGGCTTGGGTTCCCTCAGGAAACCAAGCTCATCTTCGAGGCTGCGTGCACTGCCTCCCAGCAGTGGTGAGGAACTTGTCTGGCTTCTGTTATGTGGCTGAGTTGCAATCCCTATCTAAGTTAACCGCAGGAGGGGGCTGCCCCAGCAACTCCCGCTCTGTGCATTATCTCAATCATAGACCTTATCTGAGCCATGAAAAATAACCACCTAACAATAGAAACAAAATGCCATGCATACCTGGACTTTTTTCCAAAAACATTTGGAATGACCTACATAAAGTATTAATGATAAGGCTAACAAATTCATGAAAATGAATAAGATGTCAACTGAGGCCCATATAATCACTCTAAGTGGCACATTTTGTTCTGAGCTTCTTAGCAGTGTGGATGGGGTGGGGGTGAGAAAAGGCAAACTCAGTAATACCCAGATATCATTACCCCAAAGGAGAAAACACTGGAATTTGAAAAATGAGTCAATGATTTCCCATAACTAAATTCTTGAATGAAAATTTTTATCTGGGAACCTCTGGATGAGGTTCTTGACAGTATTTTTTATAAGAAATTCAGAAACAATTCTCATATAGTTATTTCTGATAATAATCTCTCATAAAAGCCAAAGCTATGATCATAAACCACTTTTCAATGAGAGGATTTGGGATTAGGGTACAAGCACATAGCTTTTGATTTTCATATAAATGGACTCCTATTAATGATCCGTATATCTATTCTTTTCTTCTGGTACAGAGACCTTCCTCTGACTTTTTTCACTTAGATGTGTTCTTGTTTTCCATATTGAACAGGCTGGTTTTAATGTAACTTTATCTGCTTAGACATTTAGGAATTAACTCAACCCCTCCGCTACCAGAGCCCCTTTTGAATAACTTAGCCCTGCAACACTTTAGACTGTGTAATTTGGAGGACCAGGGACCTCCAGATCTAACATTAATGAGTTACACCAACAACTATTTCTGGAACTGTAGTATTGCAGGTTTTTTTTTTAATCATAGGTCTGTCTTTATGTTTAGGTTACTAAGTGATGACATGGACAATGACCTAAAGAAAACCCTTGAAAATAGTTGTGATAGATTTTTCAGGTGGTTTTAAACCATTCCTGATGTAAATCAAGGGAGGAAGGCAAAGCACAACTCTGCAAAGTCAACTCTGCAGGGTCAACACAGTGCAGAGCAAGTGGGGGCTCTCTGACATTCTAATTTATCCCTCCAGATGCAGGGATAAAATCTAAACTACCAGGTAATCAATTCATGTCCTTCAAACTACCCACCCTAAGCACCATTTCTCCGGACTGTTTGGATAATAGTTAAACAGTAACCAGCTCAAAGCTCTGTTCTCTGGCACAAAGCTTGAGTATGGATGTTCTGTTTTGCTAATTAAGAATCATGCACTTAAAAAAAATGAACCAAGCAATTGTCATCACCTCTACCCTTGAGCATGAAGGAGAAATAAGAAGCATTTCTAATGAGAAAGAAGATTCCAGATAATCATATTGGCCGTGCATGATGACAATCTAACTAGAGCCCTAACAAGAATCAGTGGAAAACCTGTTTGCTTTGATAAGAAAACTCAACAACGGTGCCCGGGTGGCTCAGTCAGTTAAGTGTCTGACTCTTTATTTCGGTTCAGGTCATGATCTCAGGGCCATGGCATGGAGCCTGCTTAAGATTCTCTCTCTCCCTCTCTCTTTGCCCCCCCCCCCCCGCATGCGTGCTCTCTCTCTCTCTCAAAAAAAAACCAAACCAAACCAAACCAAAACTCAACAAAGTGGCAGTATTCCAAGTTATCTCCAATAATTCAATAGCTTCCTTTTGATTCAATGATAAGTGACTGGGAATCATTATGGGAAAAGGCCTCATTTACAATAGTGACAAAAAGAAAAATAAAACACCTGACAATAGTCCTAACAAGAACAGTAAGGATTTTTAGGACTAACTCTAAACACTTTGAGACAATACAAGTAGATCTGAATAAAGTGAGACACAGTCCATTTTCCATATTGATAAGGAAGATTGAAAAATGTTGAGTCTTTTCACTTGAGTAGACTTATTGTGATCCCAACCAACATCTCATTGAGATCATTGAGAGAACGTGACAAAACACTTAAAAATTCAAGAATAGATAGGAAAAAGTTTTAAGAAGTAATGAAGAGAAATTTGCCCTATCAGATAGTAAAATGTGTAAGTAGTACAGTACTTGTACAGTAAGTGTAGGGATACCAATAGAAGTACTGATGAAGAAAGAAAAGAGAGTAAGGAAACATAATAGTAACCAAAATCAGACTACAGTATATAAGTAGTAATATATTAATAAATAAATGTTTCCATTTGATCAAATATGAGTGGGTAATTTTAAAAAAAATTGTTAAACGTTAGGTTTCTAGGGACACCTGGGTGGCTCAGTCTGCCTTAAGCTCAGGTCATGATCCCAGGGTCCTGGGATCAAGCCCCACATTGGGCTCCCTGCTCAGTGGGGAGCCTGCTTCTCTCTCTCTCCCTCTGTTGCTCCCCTTGCTTGTGATCATGTTCTCTCTCTCTGTCAAATAAATAAATAAATAAATCTTTAAAAAAAACCCTCACATTAGGTTTCTAGGCCTCCATACTTGAAAAATCAGTTTCAGTATTTGTGGGTGGAGTCCAGGAATCTCTCCCCTTTGTCCAAGTTCAGCCACCACCCCCCCCCCCACAAGCTCCCATCCTGTGTGCGCTGTGGTCCCTAAACATGCTTCCTCTGGACAATTACTCTCCTGCAGAGCATCACCTTAATCCAATGCCCACTCATCTCCCCGGAAACCCACAGCCCTAGCCCATGAGGGTTGTCTTATCCCCAGATTGATCCCCTTCCCACAGCATTTCCTTCCTGAGGCTCAGTTACTCAGTGTGGAAAACCACTGCTAGAGAGAAAGGGCTGCCCAGTCAGGCGTGGGGGAGAGATGGGGGGTCTTTGCTGTCCAGGTTCCATATAAGAGGCTAGGGCTTGAGCGGGTTCAGTCTCCTTTGAAATTTCCCCCTTGGTAGGAATCCTCATTAGCATGCCCCTTATTGTTCTGATAATCCAGAACATTACTGTTGGAACAAACACGTTTCCACAACATAATCCCACCTCAGTGATTGAATTGCCTAACCCCATAAGGACCTTCCTCCCATAGGAACCTCTTCCTGTTCCTATAATTTGCAAGGCTGCCTCTTTTCACATTATTAGATGGAGCATCCTTCCTTTGTACTCTCTCTCTCAGATTGGTTCCACAGGCCTAACAGGAATAAGAAAATAGGTTCATTGCTGAGTCATGTTTACAGGGTTTTATAAGATAAACTGAGGCATATTAAAATTTTTTATGAGTTTATTTGAGCAAAAATTGATTCCAACAGGGAAGTGCCAAACCGGAAATGGTTAGGTGCACTCTGCCAACAAGAGCCAGAGGAAGACTTGGTGTAGAGAAGGTGTGCGAGCAGAGAAAGGACATTATTTGATTGGCTGTAGCTTCAAGCCTAGTTGGCTGTTTGTGATTGGCTGTCCTTAGGTTTTGATTTCTTAACCTTGAGGCATTTACAGGCTTAGATTTTGTTTGTTTGCAGATCCACCAGGCCTTAGAGCCACCTCAGGCTAAAGGCCTCCTTATTTAATTAATTTAACAAAGGCTAGAATTCAGCCCATTGAATTCTAGAGCAGAGGTGTGAGGGTGCTTGTTAAATGCCTTTTAAGAGACTGGACAAGTCATTTGAGTTTCTGCCTTTGGCTCAGGTCATTATCCCAGGGTCCTGGGATTGAGCCCCACGTCGGGCTCTCTGCTCTGTGGGGAGCCTGCCGCTCCCCCTGCTTGTGCTATCTCTCTCATTCTCTCTGTCAAATAAATAAATTAAAAAATATATATATACTGGCCAGATGTCTGAACTTCACTTATTACATGGATGGCCTTCCTTCTCCTCGTCAATGGAAGAGCAGGTGGGAATGAGAAGAGTGGTTTGCTCTTCTAGATTCACTGACCAGAAAAAAAAAAAAAAAGGAGTAAAAAGATCAAAATACTAAAAACAGAATGATTCCTATTTTCTGTAAAAATTGAATGAAGTATTGCTGTTGGCTCTCTATGCATGGATATTTTTTCTTTTCGTTCTATTCTTGTTTTTTTTGTTTTTGCTGCTTACACAGACAGTGAAAAGAAAAAGCAATTAATGAAATGCTTTGGAAACCCCAGCTGCTAAAACAGAATCTGGGAGGACTGAAATAAGAGGGAGTAAGCTTATGGCCCAAGGTCAAGGATGCTCTGGCCAAGTCTTCAAATGCAGAACTTCACCTGAGGCTTTGTGTTCTGGTTGAGCATTCTGAGCCTTCCTGGCTTTGTGTTACAAATAGTCTTAGAGACGAAATCCCCTAAGTTCTTCTGCTTGGAGATGAAGTGCCTAAGTGGTCGAGGAAGCCGTGGGGAAGGTGGTATATTTGTGTTTTGGTGGCAAGTGACAGAGACGCAACTCAAACCAGCAAAAATGGAGAATGTGTTGGATCTTGAAACTGGAAATTCTAAGGGGACAAAGTGTTTCAGGGGTACGTGGAGGTTCAAACAACATCATCAAGACATTGATGTTTTCCACCTCTCAACTCAGCTACCCACCACACCCTCTCTAAAAAAAAAAAGTGTGTGTGGGGGGGTGGAGCCTGGGTGGCTCAGTTGGTTAAGCGTCTGCCTTCGGCTCAGGTGATGATCTCGGGGGGTCCTGGGATCGATCCCCCATCGGGCTCCTTGCTCAGCGGGGAGCCTGCTTTTCCCTCTGCCCCTCCCCTTGCTCGTGCTCTCTCTTTCTCTCTCTCTCATTCTCTCTCTCTCTCAAATAAATAAATAAATAAAATCTTAAAAAAAATTTTTTTAAGGATCTCCTTTAACCAGGAGATCCTTTCACACCCACAGTGAAAATAGTTGCCCAGTGCAACAATGACAAATACTGGGATCCAGATAGCAGGGAGCTGGAGAAAGCCCAAGGCTGTATATTCAAGGTTTAGGAAAATCAGGATTTTCAAATTCCAGAGTGGAAAAAAAGATGATTTATTTGAAAATGAAAAGCCGATATTAGAAAATGATAAACATGAAGAAGTTAAGGTTGGTAAAAACAGGCAGTGATTGAAATGAAGAAAGGCAAATCGTGAGCACTGAAAGAAAACGTGGTCGTTCTATTATATATTGATTAGAAGTGTATTACTTTTAAGCACACAAGTTGAGAGTCATCTTCTCTTAGTTTAAGATGGTGATTTCAAATAAGAGGGCGATCTGGCTTGGGGAAGAACAGAGAAGGGCATGGCTGTTCTGCACAGAACTGTTCTGCAGGTCTTCATTGCTGTTTCCCCTAAATGCCCCTGAAGGGTCTCTGGACTCTGAGAGCCACCTCACTAGTGGGATTTGAGGAAGGTGGAAAGAAGGACTGCTTCTCTCTCTCATGCCCCGGGAAGGCCACAAAGCCTTGGTGTTTGAAAGGCAAAGCTAAATGCAAGTGTAATGACTCATAGATTAATTTCTTTCACAGACATTAATTAGGAAGATACAGAAGGAAGTCACCAGTTTGCTAATGATTCTTAGTTTAGAAATGGCAGATGAGTCTAGCTGCCTCCCAGGGAAGGCTTTAAAGAAGATTTCCCTTGGGGCACCTGGGTGGCTCAGTCGTTAAGCATCTGCCTTTGGCTCAGGTCATGATCCCAGGTTTCTGGGATTGAGCCCCGCATCGGGCTCCCTGCTTGGCCGGGAGACTGCTTCTCCCTCTCCCACTCCCCCTGCTTGTGTTCTCTCTCTAGCTGTCTCTCTCTGTCAAATAAATTAATTAAAAAAAAAAGATTTCCCTTAAATCAGGCCAGTTAACAATGGCAAGACTATAGTGTGTTGTCATGCTATCAGAAACAGTGAAATAACTGGAACTGTGACAGTATAGTATAACAATTCAGCATTAATGGATTTTTAATCTCCCTAACTTCATTTCCCTAATAAATTTGATCTCTTTCTATGAGCTTGAAATTGCTCATATGATAAAGATGCTTACTTTCAAATAATCTCTGCTTTGGCATCTGAGGTTTTTAAAAAAGTATTTATAAATGCAAATTATAATCCTACTTCATTTTGGATTACAAGTTTCATATATGTATATCGATATAAAAATGCTAAAATAAACTTGGTAGCTGTATCGGTTGGATACCAGCTGCCATCATTCATCCGCCTCAGGTCCCATCTATGTACTGACTTTTTTCTGTATGTGCTCTAAAACGCACACACACATACACACACACACACATTCCAAGATTTATTATGTGAAGTTAAGATACCACACATGTTTATCACTGGTATTCATGTTGAAGGCAGGAAGATAGGTGCTTATGTCAGTAATGAGCTCTATTCATAGCCAATAGGTAAACTGTCTTGAATGTAGGGAATATTCAGAGCCCATAGGCTGTCCTGTGGGAAGACTGCCTAGAGGTGCTTGTGAAACTGAAAACGCCTCTGTTTTTAATTAAAATCAATAAACTGATTTTTAATTCTTAGGATTCTTCTATCCTCTATTGACTCGCTCCAACATGAGCTCTTGATAACCCTAGTTTATCCTCTTGGATGGAGATTAGATGCCTTTCCCACAGTCCAAGTGAAGCATGTCCAAATGGCCCCTCTCCAGGAGGAATAGGACTTGAGCTGACCAGCAAGGGAATAGGGAGTTCCTGAAGGTCAAGGGCTGAGAGTAGAGGTCCCTCTTGTCTCAGGCAGCAGAAGTGACTACACAGGTGAAAAGGAAGCACTGAGAATGGGACCCAAGAAACCAGGAGGGGACCACAGAAGTTGCCTCAACCAAAGAGGTGGTCGATGGGTGTAGAAGTCAGAATCTGGTTACTGGGCATGGAGACAAGGTGGGCTCAGGTGAGATGACATGCAGAAGGTGTGAGAAGTGGAGGAGGTGGTCACTGGTGAATGCGGCAGAGGTGCAATGCAGAGTTGGGTCCCCTTGACTTCAAGAGCCATGGTGAGAAGGGACAAGATCTTAGCATGTGAGTGCCACCCTAGCAATACACTTACTATGTCTCTTCCAAGTAGATCATTGGGCCACAGCAGAAGTCTAAAATCATATTGCTTATGAAATTTATAGGAACAGTGACCAGATTATGTTTACCAATCTCACTGTAAATTAGGTAATAGGATGGGTATCCAAAAAGTCTATCTGAAATATGGGATATTTAACCCCATAATGGGTTTGCTATCCCTTGATAAAAGACAAAACAAAGTTTATTAATGTGTGGGGAAAAAAATTGGCAGTTTGGGGTCCTTGACCTGTGGGGTAAGAGCTATCATAGTGGGAAAGACTAGGAATGAGCCTATAAAACTGCCCCCATTCCCCAGGTCAGAATAGTAAATCGGCGCGATATTGCATCACAGAGACTTGTGCCTCTGTTAAAACCGGAAAGGATACAGGCTAGTGGTCCCTCCTATCACATCTTCATTTGAATAGCCAGTCTGGCACCTGCAGAAAACAGATGGTAGAATACCACAAGCTAAGCCAAGCTGCAGTTCCTTTGCAGTTGCCGGACAGAGCAGTATTGTTGCTAAAGCACATTAATAAGGCTTCAGGTACATATTATGTGGCCAGTGATTTGGCAAATATGTTCTTTTCCATTCTGAAAAAAAAAAACAATTTGTATTCACGTGGCACAGACAACAACGTTTGTTTACTGTTTTGCTCCAGGGTATTTTGAAATTTTCCATCCTTTGTCATCACATAGTATGAAGAAATAGGATTGTCTGGACATCCTCTATAACAGTGATCTGTTACTTGATGACACCATGTGATGGAGCAGGCCTTGGCAAGATAGTGTAAATTCAGGGACCTGCCATTCAGGAAAGTTTTCAGGGGTCCAGTGATCAGATATGTGCTGAGATACCTTCTCCAAATTAAAAGATGAATTCTTGCTTTTGCATCCCCTACCACAAGGAAAGAAACACAGTGCCTGGTATGTCTCTTTGGTTTCTGGTATAGATAGATATAGATATATAGATAGGGTATAGAAATATAGATAGGGTATAGAAATATCTAAATATCTATATCTATCTATCTATATATATATGAATGATTATTCACTGAAACCTTAGTTGCTTATTGCAAAATATCTATTCAGGACTATTCAGAGTATTATTCAGCTGTAAAAAAGAGTGAGGAAGCACTCTGTGAACTGATAAGGAGTAATTTCCAGGATATATTAAGTGAAAAAAAGTGAAGTACAAAAAAGAATATAATATTTAACCCTTCAAGTAAAAATGAGGGTGATCTAAGAAAGTACACATGTATCTGTTCATTATGCCAAGGAGGGAAAAAGAATGTTTTTGACTCTAAGAACCATATCAATGATTCACATACCCCCAACATAAATAAATAAAGCAAGGAGGAGGGGCAAAATGGAATACAAACAGTAAAAAATGAATTTAATTGTATCTGAGTGAATAATATAACCATAGTGAAGGGAGTGGGAAAGGAACACACTTAGGTAAGTAACCTTGTGAATCAGTATTTTGACTGTATACTGTAAAGTAAGAGAGAAAAGGAACTGTACACAAATATTCCCCTTTAGTCAGTAAATCTGTTTTTCACAGAGGTATGGGTTAGCAATTCTGAGATTACTCTATATGCATTGTAGGATTGAGCAAATAAGTAAATTTATTGTGGGTAATGAGAGTAAGGTTGCCTACTGTCCTATGAGAAAGAAGTTACAAATAAGGGGGAAGAAGGCTAGAATGAACTCTGTGATGTTAGATTGGGATGGCAGGTATCAGTATGAACTCATTGTTTTTAAGATAGATAGATGATAGATAGATAGATAGATAGATAGATAGATAGATAGATAGATAGATGATAGATAGATAGAAAAATGATAGAAACTAAATACACATGCCCCTATATTTAAGTATATGGATTTCATAGCTTTGTTCACGGAAGGGCCTGGAGACAATGACACTCCAAGTAGCATGAGCACCTCTAGGGGCCAATCTTGGTTTCTAACTACCGTTATCCAATAAAGGAGATCAGGATTCTCAGGGACTTAGCAAGGGAAGTATAGGATGATCCTGAAACATCTTGGAGTACTATAAAGAAGTGCTCAGAAAATGATGATGGCATGTTGAAAGACACAGGAGCCAATGTGAAGGAGCTCCCAATGGCCAAATGTGGGAGAAGGTGAGCAACAACATAAATAATGGTAATAGTGGGTTACAATAAAATAAATTTCTATGAGCCCATTCTTACATAAATAGATGAAGAAATAAAGGAATGATGGAGAAAGGACAGCTGTTCCTTGAAGTAGTTTCCAATGAATAAATGTAGAAGGAATGATGGAAACAGATAATCAATTGTTCCAGGCAAGAATCATTGACGGATACTAAAATGAGTGAGTGAAAGTTTGATTAGAAACAGGGCATCTGCAGGGTCTCAAAGCATCTCATTACAAGATAGTAACTTTACCTGGCAGACACCACCTTAATCACGTGAGCAAAGCTACCCAAACCAGAAATAAATTGACATTGTGTACATCTGATAGAATGCATTGAGAAGAACCAGACATCACTACTGTGGTATCCTTCCTAAAAATGCAGAACCTCAATCCAATCAGGAGAAAACATCAGACAAACACCAAATGTTGGGCATTGTAATATAACTGGCCAATATCCTTCAAAAATATCAAGGTCATGAAAGACAAAAAAGACTGAGAAACTGTTCCAGATGAGGGAGAGATCACAACTAAATGCAAGCTGGGGACCTGAGTTGTATCCTGGACAAGTCAGAGGGCATTAGTGGGGAAATTGGAGAAATTCTAAGAAGGTCTATGGGCTAGTTAATAATATTGAATCAATATCGTTTTCCTGTTTTGGGTAATTGTTCTAGGGTTATGTAAGATACTAACTCTAGGGGAAGCTGGGGGAGGGCAAGGCGTAAATGGAACTCTCTGAACTCTTTTTGCAACTTTTCTGTGGGTCTAAAATTATTTCTAAGTAAAAATTAGAAAACAATAAATGTAGACTGAGTACCTTCTGGATCCCAGGCCCTCTTCCAGATGCTGAAGATACAGCAGTGAACAGCCTGAGGTCCCTGATCTCAGGGGGCTTACAGTGAGTGATAGACCCCATGTTAATCACTGACCATTTGTAGTAGAGATTATAAGAATACGATTCTTTAGAGATGGAATTATTCCGACTCAAGGTTTACATAATTTATAGTGACTCTCAGCTTCCATCTCAATGGTTTCATAAAAGCGAATGTACAATCAAGGACCAAGCATTGTTTACCACATTGCCAAACAGTTCTGGAATTTATATATTCCTTTCCAAAATTGCATGGTTACTAAGTCTTCTTGGTGAGCACAGCCTAATTTCAGCTTAATGTATTTCTTCTGAAATTGAATCATTCTGGTAAGATTGATGTGTGGTAAACCACACATTATCTGGATTGTACTTTCTATGTCACTATAGAAACATCAAGAACAATTCATACACAGTAAAATCCCTGGCTCACACCTAAATTTCGACTTCATTTCCATTCTTTGGCTTTACAGTTCTTCAAAATCTGTGATTCTACTGATTTTCAACCAGATTAAAAACAGGATAAATTATATCCCAGTTGCTTTGTGCTGAATTTATTTGTCCGAGTTGTGTCAAATCACCTTCCCTTGGTGAGGAAACTGGGCAAGGGACAGCCTGGTGGGTCAGTTCTAATGCTGACTCCTGTCCCTGACCACAGAGTGCAATTGTGGGGATATTAAAGGAACCCCATAAAGTGAAGCTGGCCAGAAATGAGGATGGAGTCAGAGCTCTGATATTTATGTGACTTATTCTTTGCCAGTATGTGCCAGCACTGGTGGGTCAGTCATGTAAAGGAAGCCGAGAGGAGAGAAATAGAGTATGAAAAAAAAATTTGGCGTTGTGTGTGTTTTTCCAAGGGTTCGAGCATTTTTATCACATCTGGAAGTAAAATCATGTGAACCGCCTTTAATTCTAAATAGAGTGCTCAATGTGAGGAAGCAGCTCAATGAATTTCTTCAACAAGTTTCCGTGGCCATGTAATTGCATCTAAATAAAATTAAATCTACATACTTGGCTTCAACTTCTTTCAAACATGTTACAAACTGACAATGGCTCCTGAGTAAACCACAAAACAAAAATAGGTGAGGTACCTAGAATATTTACAGTGTGGAACACTTCCCCTACAACGTCGCGCTCTCTGCTTGACTGACATATTTCTTGGTACTAGCTGTCTAAATGAATGAATCGGTGAAGTCCAGGCACACCTCTGAACTGACTTGAATGAACTGTTTACTCCGTGCCTGCCACCCCCTCTCCACATCACACGAGCAATGGTTGTGCTGAGTGAACGCCACCTTGATATTGAACTTTTCAGATTCCTGACCGGCAACTGGTGAGGTCTCAGGTAGGGTATCTATTTAATCACTGGGTCCCCATCCTCCATTCGGCCCCTAGGCTTAAACCACTGGTTTTCCTTAACCTCTGCAACCAGAAAAGTGATCCCCAAATAGATTAATATTTCTATTTTGTAATGTAATGATTAAGAACTTACTTAATATAATCCAGACTTATGTGACGGCACCAGCAGCAAGCTCAATGGGACGCCTAAAGAGAATTTGGGGGGAAGTATTTGTCAGATTGTTCCATTGAGTTTCCAGTGGGACAATTCAATTGCTTGATTTATTATTTTCTTCCCATAAGTTTATGATCCTAGTTATCCCAACCTATGTAACTTCTAAAAAAGGAGCCAAAAATGGATACTCATGCCTGCCTAGGAATGAGCAATTATGAAGTAAATGACAGTAATAGTAAAATTTATTATTTTTTTATTAAAGATTTTATTTATTTATTTGAGAGAGTGAGTGGAAGAGAGCATGAGCGGGGGGGGAGGGGGAGAGGAAGAGGGGGAGAGGAGTAGAGGGAGAGGGAGAAACAGACTGCCTGCTGAGCAGGGAGCCCCATGTGGGGCTCCATCCCAGGACCCTGGGACCATGACCCGAGCCAAAGGCAGACGCTTAACTGACAGAGCCACACAGGTGCACCCAGGTGCCCCATAATGGTAAAATTTATTGAGCACTTACATGTGCCAGGTATTGTGTTCAGGTATTTATCAGTATTATCTCATTTAGTTTTCACAACAATCTTGTGAGGCAAATGGCTTTATTATCCCCACGTAAATGACTGATACAGAAATTGAGCCCAGATTTGAGTAAGCCGGAGCTCTGATCCCTGAGCTAGTGCTTAAAATGGCCAGACAAGCAAGGTCAGAAAAGCTATTGAAATGCAAGGAGACAGCAAGAACTCAGTGATGGAATGAAATGAGCAACCATTTGTGCTAAACAAAAATGTTTTTATTCTTTTATTTTATTGTAGTAAAATATACCTCACATAAGATTTGCCATTTGAACCATTTTTAAGTGTCTAGTTCAGGGGCATTAAGCACATTCACACGGTTTTGCAGCGGTCACCACCATCCATCCACAGAACTTTCTCATCTTCCTGAACGGAAACTCTGTACCCATCAAACACGAACTCCCCATTCCCCCTCCCTCAGCCCCCGGCCACCACAGTTCTATGTTTTGTCTCTGTGATTTTCACTACTTAATGAAATGGGACCTCAAAGAAGTGGAATCACACTGTATTTGTTCTTTTGTGTTTGGCTTATTTCACTTAGCAAAATGCCTTCAAGACTTATTCGTATTGTAGCATGTGTCAGAATTTCCTTTTGAAGGCTGAATAATATTCTGCTGTATGTATCTACCCCAAAACAAAAAAATACCCTTCAGAAAAAATAAATATTGGGGCGCCTGGGTGGCTCAGCAGGTTAAGTGGCTGCCTTTGGCTCACGTCATGATCCCAGAGTCCTGGGATCAAGCCTTGTGTTCTGCTTCTCCCTCTCCCTCTGCTCCCTGCCTCCCTGCTCGTGCTCTCTCTCTCTTTCAAATAAGTAAATAAAATCTTTAAAAAAAAGAAAAAAGAAATGTTTTAGTAGAAAATCTTAGAAAGGTGTGACGGTGTGTATGTGTGTATGTGTGTATGTGTGTGTGTGTTTAAATGTACCTGGATATAAAAAAATGCCATGATCTTGAAATGGCCAGGTATCTGCAAAGCATTTCCTGACTCTCTAGCACTTAATCACCCCTGTTAAAATTCTTCCCCGATTCCTTTCAGTTCCTTCTCTTAAAGCACATCACTTGGATTATGTTTGTTTAAGTCCATTTAGACTGTCAACTTCTTCAGGACTAAAGTTAAGTAGTAGTCTTCTTTGTGTCTGCCCTAGCCTATACCACAGAACTTGGCCCCAAACAAGCCGTCAACCAACACCTGGAATAAAGGAAAACAAAAAATTATTTCCAGTTTAAGTTTAAAGTTTCTCATTAAGAAGATAACATTTGGCTGTGGGTTTAAATGCCCAATAATTTACATATCTATGGTTTATAGTTCAAAGGAGATATCAAATTTTGTGAACAATCATATAACAATCAATAAATGCCAAACACTATGCTAAGCACTTTACACAGATTATACCATTTAGTACGCATAGACAATATTAAATATAGGATATATTGTTGCCATTTTATAGACAAGGCCATAGTGTTTAATTGCACAGCCGGCCAAAAAGTGATGGAGTCTGAATTCCAGTCTGTCTGATGTCCAAATCTGTGTTCTTTACCCCACATCTACTGTAGGTTTTGTTAGGGCTATACAAAGAAGCCTGTGTGTTCAGAGACTATGAGAAGTCAGGCAAGGTGTCAAATGTGGATTTTATGTTCACAGGCATCTTTTAATTTCTACTTGTGTGGTTGCCTTTAAGGATAACTGTATTTGTGGGAGAAAACACATTAAGAACTGCTGAGAATCTGGTTGCTTACAGGTGCTCTAATCTTTGCAATCTAGAGAAGGAAAATGAAATGAGCAAGAGAAGAAAACGGTTCAGTAAGAAAGAATGGGTTCAGTGAAAACGTACAATTTTGGAGGCCCAACTATTGATCCAAACAGTCCAAAGATACTTAAATATGCCCCTTCTTCAGCTGCTGACATGGAGTGGGAGCTCGTGCCTGACAACAATGAGGGAGACAGATATCCTCAATATATTCCTGATGGAGGTGTGAATTGTTACAACCCTTTGGATAAAAAGTATGCAATATAGCGATGCGTGGGTGGCTCAGTCGGTTAAGCGTCTGCCTTTGGCTGAGGTCATAATCCCGGGTCCTGGGATCGAGCCCTGCATCGGGCTCCCTGCTCAGCGGGGAACCTGCTTCTCCCTCTGCTCGTGCTCTCCCTCTCTCTCTGACAAATAAATAAATACAATCTTTAAAAATAAATAACTAAATACCTTACAATTAACAAAAAAGTATGCAATATATATTGAAGTAAGAAATATCTTTGATCCAGTGGTCCCACTACTAGAAATCTCCCTTTGGAAATAAAAGCATTCTATGATAAAAAAAAATGCATATAAGGATGTTTATTGTAGTGCTATTTGTTGTGATAAAAGCCTAGATCAATTTACATGTTCATCAATAAGGGAACAAATGGTTCTATAGTAGGGTCATCTATTCTATGGATTTAGCTGTTAAAAGACTGAGTTAGGGGGCGCCTGGGTGGCTCAGTCATTAAGCGTCTGCCTTCGGTTCAGGTCATGATCCCAGGACCCTGGGATTGAGCCCCACGTCGGGGTCCCCGCTCAGTGGGAAGCCTGCTTCTCCCTCTCCCACTCCCCCTGCTTGTGTTCCCTCTCTCGCTGTGTCTCTCTCTGTCAAATAAATAAAAAAAATCTTAAAAAAAAAAACACTGAGATCTTTGCCAATTGGGGGCCAAAGACCGGGCCAGATATTGTTAATACACTGTAAAGTGAATCAAGCAATGGTCTGGTAATATGTTAGAATTCATGTTAAAACAAACAAACAAACAACAATAGCGAAAAGCCAATTAGCTCTGTTTTTATAAGTATGGATAAAGTTAGAAGGTGATACACAACTCAGGCAGTTAAACTGGTTACCCGAAGTGGAGTAGAAATTGGGAGGTGTAGGAAGAAACTTTTTGTCCATATGCTTTTTTTGGATTATGTCATTTGTTATAATGGCACAGATTGCTTTTACAGTATAAAAGATTAATTGAGAAAACACATATTCTTCAAATGATTCTTCATAAACAAAGATGATTAATTTTACAGTTTTAACTGCTTTAAATGGTTATAAAAAGAAAAATCCCCAGGATAAGTCTGTTTTTTCTAACTCTTCTTCCAGCCTTGATTTTTTTCTGGTGAAGCTCCCATCTGCCTTCTGTTGGAATCTATATTTCTCACTGAAATCTTACAAATGTGCTACAGTAAGCACCACCAACAAATTCCCATTTACATGATGTTGCATCCCCGTGATGCTGCCTGGTCTCGTACATCTTTTAGTTAGTTATCAGTCTCTGTCATGTCTCTCTGTTTTAGACAGATCCCTTTGTGTGCAGTGACTCTGTTTCATTCCTGTTTGACCCCCAGCATCCTTGTTACTCGGTCAGGAGAATGGTTTGCAGTCCTTGCCTTCTAGAACAGCTCAGCAGATTTCCACCCTATCCACTTCCTTCCTGATCCACTCTTGGCTTCCCTGATGCCTCACTCTGCAGTACTCTAACATCATAAGTTGAAAAAACATAATGAAGGGAATTAGGTGCTTATAACATTGGGGGGAGGGGTGGAGGAGCAGGCTCTAGACTAGGCTCCCCAGGAATGACTCCAGGGCAAGACTGACCTGCCCCACCTAGCCAGTTGCTGCCTCTGAGGCTGCACCTCTTGCCTCTGACCCAGGGATCAGGAAGCTGGACCCAAGAAGGGACCACTGCTTCTGCTGACCCCCAACAACTGACTGCCTCTTGATATCCAGGAAGCTAGTAAATGGATGCTGGACTGCTGGTGCAGAAAACTTCAAGTCTCAGGGGTTTTGCCTCAACAGAAAAACAGCCAGAAGGGGCAGAAAGCTGGCCTCGGTCTCATATCTAACTTTTAAGTCTTGTCTGAGTGTATCTCACTACTCAAACTTATTTCAAGAACAGAACCCTAGCTGCAAAGGAGATACTTCATGTTTGTCTCTCCTGCTTGAATGTAGCCCTATGGGAGCAGAGACCATGTCTATTGGTTCACCACTATACCACCAGCAGCTACCACAGTACCAGGCACACAGTAAGTATAAGGTAACAATGCTGGATCCAGGCACCACCCTAAGCTCTTTGTGTGCATTAACTCATTTAATTCTCACAACAAACCTCAGATGTAGGTATTATTATTCTCCCCAGTTTACAGATGTAGAACAGGCACAGAGAGGTGAAGTAAGTTTGCTAAGACCGTACAGTAGTAAAGAAGACTGAACCCAGCAGTTCAGACCCAAGGCCTGTACTTATTCAATATGTTTTACTGCCTCAATGTTTATTGCAAGTATGCCCATTTAAATGTTTACTGAGTTGTATTACACAGATAATTGATCCTATACAAATTCATAATTACAGAGTACTTTTATAAAGTAAAATCTAACATGTTTAACTATGGAGATGGTTATACTTTGTTACCATTTGTACTGGTCACTTTTTTTTTTATCCTTGCCAAACCTATGAGATAGTCTGTCCAAAGGTGAATACCATCAGTGATTCAAGTGGGCTGAAGTAATATTCAAGTACTTCATACATCTTAGACTCATAAAAACTTCTTAGTAGCTAGAGAAATATGCTTGAGTATATATATATATGTATGCATATATATGTATAGATGTACTCTATATATTTGCTAATACTTTAAGAGAACTTTATGTGCTGCATTAATCAACAGAAGAAGAGCAAACAATGAACATTAGGCTCCATGTTTGTCCATTCCTAATTTAAATGTTAAACAATACATAAGTCAATTATAATTTAAATTGTCTTAATCACTTTCAGTTGTCATTTCATTGTGGCTTTGGGAAAAGCAAAAATGCACAGGATGGAAGATTGGGCAACTTTTCCCCAAAGTTTAGCTCTGTTACTGCCATGAGATGCTCTTATTCCCATATTTAACAACAAAAGTAAAACTTGCTGTTATTTGGTAGTTCTGAGAAGGGTGTGATGATGTTTATAAAGATCTTTGAACTGCTAGAAGAAAGGTAGTAATACCAAAGCATAAGCCTCTTAAATAGTGCACTATTTAATGAGGGATAGATGATTCAGGAGGACTCTGAGTCATTATTAAGGCGATGCTCTAAAATAGTGATAGAGGAATTATTCCAAAGATGTTTCATGTATTCTTAGACTACCAGAGATTTAAATTCTCATATAGTTCTAAGACTATATGATATTTGAAGCAATACTGAGAAGACAAAAACAGTCGATTTCAAAGGTAATGACTTAAAATGGGCAGAGGTTTCTTCATTATATAGATTGGAAAACTGGGATACAGCCAGTTCATACTTCCCATTGAATTCATGGTGAATGGGTAGCCATTGTCCCATATGGGAGTGACAGGGAACTTCCTCAGCATGCTGTACTTGCTAATTGCTGTATGCACACTGGAGATTCCCAAATGCTTTCTGGTAAGAGAAATGTCCATCTAGCTGTGGAGGAGCCAGTTCAGCCAAGGCTAATTTGCCCATGGATAACAGTTCTTAGGCAAGCAAAAAAATTGCAGTTTGTGACAGCTTTAGGGCTGTCAGTTCACAGCTAAAGATGTGTGAGACACCATCCCGTGGACTGTTTGTCAACCTCAACTTTTTTTTTTTTTTTAACCTTAAGCCATCTCTTGACAAATACAGTTTTTATATTCTCCTTTAAGGATGACTGAAATTTCAAAATAAATTTCGTGAATAAAAATTAATCAAAGGAAAGGTAAATTTAGAATACACTTTTCCAACTATTTAAACACTCCCATCCTCCTAGGTTTTTCACGGCTTAAGATACATGCTTCTTGTGTGGTACAATCTTCTGCGGATGCTAGGTTAGCTATTCTGGAGAGCTATCCCCAGATGGGCCCCGATACATGCATGGATTGCGCTTGAGAACTTGGACTTTGTGCCTACGCTTAGATTACTGTTCATTTGCTCATTTATTTTCAGGACAAACTGCACTGCTCCTTCATGGCAGCAGCCTCAGTATGTCCTTTCTTTTGTGGTGCTTCCTAGGGACTTAAATTCACGTAGTACCGTACAGGCTTACTTACAGCACCTTCATTTGTTTCATTTGATATTCCTGTCCCCGATTACCCTGGCAATCGGTTAAAGATTTGTCAGCACCTTTGCTCACAGGATTTTCCTCATTTGGTTCGGTTTACTACACGCTACCCATAAATGATGCAGATGGAATTCATTTCCAACACCGGAACGTGACAACTGTTTGGTTTGGGTCTATCCTTAATAAAACCGAAGAACAGACGCCCGCAACTGAACGCTGTAGATTTTGACTTCTATTTCTAGCTTGGTAAGTGTGCCTTGTCAGATTTCCCCAACGGCGGGTTTGCTTCCTAAAGGAGGGGTGTTTCCTCATCTGCTTTTGCATCACTGGATTGAATTCAGGAAGCAGTAGACGTTGGATTGGAATACGACAGAGAATGTTGCCCTACCAATAGAGGGATGGGTAGATTTAGAGAACAAATTGACAAATCCCGTCCTGTTTTCCACAGGGTATATTTTATATTTCTAGGCGGGCGACCTCAGATCAGTTTTTCAAAAGTTTTTTTTTTTTTCTTTTCAGCGCAGACGAGACGCTCTCTGAGAGCCAAAAATGAGTGTCAGCGCGCCCCACCCCATTCGCCTCCAACGGACCTCATTATCCTTCCCGCCCACAAACAGCCACTACTACAATTCCCAGCAAACATCGCGCAGCGCCGCAAAAGGACCAGGCCCCACTGGCATGCTGGGAGTTGTAGTGAGTGAGCCTGACTCCTCTTTCCTTCTATTAGGCATTCCCACTTGGAAGACGGTGATGCGCTGCTACAGCAGGCTCTCCAGTTTCGCAGTCGGAGCCAAACGTGACCGAAGATTGCGCCCTTCTGCCTTGCGGTGCGCACCGCATCGGTGCCACGGAGTTTCGCTCCGCCCTCTGTCCACGCCCGTTCCCTTGACAGCTCGCGCTCCGAGCGGCCGCGAGGCCCGGAACGCGCAGGCGCAGCAGCCGGCGCAGCGCAGGGCAGGACTCGAGGGCGGGACGAGCGCTAGGGGCTCCCGGCCGCCGGGGCGCGCACGTAGGCACGCAGAGGCCGTCACGTGGGGTGCCGAGGATCGCAGTGCGCGTGGCCGCGGCGGCTGGTGTGGGGTTGAGTCAGTTGTGAGTCCCAGAGCTGCTGACCCAGCGAGTGGCCGAGTGGCCCGGCCACAGAGCGGCGGGCGTCGGGGGTTCGGGAGCCGTGAGCTGGCCCCATCATAGAGCTCAGCCGAGCCGGCGCCGCCGTCGTCCCCCGCCCCCAGCCAGCAAACCGCCGCCGCGGGCGCGCCCCCGCTCTGCGCTGTCTCTCCGATGGCGTCCGCCTCCGGGGCCATGGCGAAGCACGAGCAGATCCTGGTCCTCGACCCGCCCACAGACCTCAAATTCAAAGGTAGGCAGGGAGAGGGCAGCTGCCCGGGTGGGGGCGGGCGGACGGCGTGATTTAGGGTGGGTGGGGGGGTCGAGGGAAGGTCGGCGGCGGGCCGCGAGTGAGCGTCCCCTCCCCCACGCCCCGGCACTTTCCATTCTCCGGCGGCGCCCCGCTCCGGCCCTCGGCCTGCCTGCCCCGCGCCCGGCCCGCTCCCTCCCTCCCTCGCCCGCTCGCGGCTCGATGCGCGCGCCGGCCGGGGCGAGGCGGAGGGGCCCGGCCCTGGCGCCGCCGCCGCGGCCGCCATCTTGCGGTCCCGCGGGGGCGCCTCCCGGGTGCTGCCCGCGCTGCTACCCGCACCTGGCACTCGTCCTTGGCCCCCGAGGGCCGTCGGGCGTTGTCTGGGAGGGTGTGGGTGGGCGGTGACCTTACAGAGTGCGCTCGGGTCTGCGGCGGGAAGGGGGGTCTGGGGGTGGCGCAAGTGCGTCGGTCGCCGGAGTCGGCTGTCAGCGGCGGTGGGAGGCAAGGCAAGGCGAGGCGGTTGTGCGGCGGCCCTGGACTCGGGTCCGAGAGAGAACCACCCCTCGGCCTTGAGCAGGGGCTGGGGGAGCCGGCCCTCGCAGAGGGGGTTGCTGTCTACCTTTTTACCTTGTTTAGAATTTGGCTGTCAGGTCCGAGGAGCGCTAGGGAGGCGGAGAAGCCCATGAAGTCCTCTGGTTATGACTTACCCGGTTGTGTTGGCAGAGACCCAAGCGCGTGCGGGCAGGAAAGCTATGCGTCAGCCCGGGAATTGATAGTAGTAGGTTAATAGTAGACGTCTTCCTGGTCGTCCAGTATGACATTTCAGCTCACCTTTCGCGTAGGGCGGACCTGGCCTTTGCTCTTGTTTCGTCTTTGGCTTAGCTCTTTTGCTGCAGAATCTTCAGTGTTGGGGACTTTTTGCCTTTACGTTTGCGGGTTATGAGAAGGCTGACGAGGTGTCACTCAGCTCTGGAGCGCCCTTGGTATACTTACACTTCGTAGCAATGCTTGTGATAAATTATTAGTCCGATTTGGTGATTCCTCAGGAATACTGAAGGGCTCTTTGGCTCATTTGGTTGTCATTATGTAGGGTACTTTAGGGAAGAGAGTTAAACTGGCTTTTTAGGAATACCGAAAACGTGTGGAGATCCAAAATGGAAAGCAAATTCCTTCCTGTTTTCATTTAAAGTGTAAAGTGAATCGCCTTTTGGAAGGTTCATTATTTTGTATTTCAATTTCAGCAGTTATGATGAGAGCAGTTTTTGTGAAATGTGTAACTATTTCAGTGCTTAAAACAAATTAAATCCTTTATTGTTGTACAAGATCGAGTCCAAAGGAAAAACAATTGTTTTCCATAGGCAACGTTTTAAATAGTTTTAGGAATTTTAAAATATTGTTTTCTGGTATTGTGAGAGTAATATTGTATAGCTCCTTTGTTTTGCAAGCTTTTTAGTACATTTGCAAATTTCTTTGGCGTGAGTTGCTTGTTCAGTAAGGATTTGGTTTTAAGACAACTCAAATATTTTGAGGGGCATTAAGTGTATTTTATTGTAACAAGTTTATGTGTGTGGCATTTCACATAGTTTTACCTGAAAGAAAACAAAAACACCTTTGGGGAACCATGAAATTGCCTTAGATAGCCATTATCTTTGGTCGGAGGAATTTAATGTAACCCCTATAATGGGGTGTGTTCTCTTGAGAAGTTAAAAGAACTTTTGCTTTTACTTTTTGACAGGCTGAGTTTACAGAGGAAATTTCCTCTACTGGATAACCGTATTGCCGTTAGGGACTTAGAAGCCTTTAAAACCAGTTTTAGGCCAGGATATGTCCGCAGAATTTGGAGCTTTCTCCCTAGAAAAGTTGTAACGTTGCCATAGTAAGAGACTAATAATAGTGGAGAAGCAAGCTAAAAAAACAACTCAGAACCTTACACAGTAACATTCCTATGTTTCACTTATTTTAGGTATTGAAGAGTTATTAGTCATGATTATAGAACAGGTTTTTCTTGTGTTATACATGAAAGTAATTCACAAGGACCATTTTTAAAAGTTTCGACATCAATAACCACTTTTTAAAATTGACTTCAAAAAAAAAGTATTTCATTGAAAAATTTAGAGAGACATATTCAGTTCACTTAGTGAACACTTATTGAAAGCTTTGTGCCATCCCTATATTTAATTAAGATTATTCAGCTGAGTAATTCAGCAGTAATCAGTTTATATTTGGGGATTCAGTGCTAAACAAGGTGGAGGAAAAGATTTACAGTTTGTAGTTTCATGGGGAAAGCACCCAGTAAAACAGTGAAACATGTTAGGTTTTATCTTTGCCCTTGAGGAATTCAGAGACTAGTGAGGGAGACCTAAAAGGCATGTAGGTACTATAATAGAGGCAGAACAGGTATGAAGAAAGAACCCCCCCCCAAGTTTCTTGGAAGAGGCTTATTTTCATTTGGGGGGTGGGGGAAAAGGATTGGGCAAGGGAATGGTAGTTTACTCAACCACTGATGTAAAAGAACATGTGGCTTATAACTTAATGGTTTGCTGTGTGCTTCTGTTCTAGGGTGGGATAATGGGGAGGATTGGGTAACAGGAGGGGTAGGATGAATTAGGAGAGGTGACCTTTGGTGTCATTTGATTCCTTCCTTGACGTTATTTTTCTAGTCAAAGGTAAATAATTTGCTTTGATGGAAACCTCTCTGTATTCCAATGCACAGTTCAACACTAAGTGAGGAGACTCATTTCGAATCCACAATCTCCTTATGCTTAGTTTGATGATGATGATAATGATATAAAGTCATTTCATTCTGACTTGCCCTAAATCACCTGTAATTTTTAGTTTAAATCTGTTAAAGGATAGTTTTCAAAATTCTCTTATCTTTCAGTAGGCTTATTTAAATTCTTTTGAACTCAACATTTGACTAAGATGGTTTCTCCAAGAGTGACTCATTTAATCATTCTGAGAATAGGTAGTGAATTTTTCTGTCATATGCATAACAATCATCTTGATAGAATTATCAGCACTTTGCATAATTATGGAGAAACAGATATCAGTCTAATACATTTTTATAAATACCTGTTTTACTAAAAATTTTTGTTTTATATAATTGTCAACATATGAAGATTCTTTTATAATGGTGTAATGAATTCTAAGGTAGTTCTTCTGTTGCTTTGGTAAAGAAAAAGAGGTAGATCTTTTCAAATTCTGTTTAAGCCATGGCAGTAATTTGACCTAGAATTCAGATTTGGAATTTGATACTATATCTGAGAGATGATTTTTTTGTCCTATTATATTTTATTATTATTAATTTTTTCCAATTGTATTATACAATTTATTTGTATTATACAATTTGTTTTTCCTTCCTATTAGTAGTTTTGGAGAATAGTTGGAAGAAAGAAATTTAGAAAATGTTTAAATTGTGAACGTATTCATCCTCCTAATAATCAGAGAAAGGAGAGTAGACTAAAACCATTGTGTTGAAGGTGGCCCATAACAGTATCAAGCCAATAAAGAAAATTAAGCTCTCTGAGGAACCAAGAAACTGTGATGTGTCTGCCAGAGCATCTTTGAATAGCAGCATGTTACTAAGAAGTACAAGTGAGGATGTGGAGTTCTTCTACTCTTGGCACATTTTTAGGTCTTTCAGATCAGCTCCTGTTTCACAGTGGCTTCATCAGATTCCTGGGGCGGTCCCCCCCCCCCTTCCTGGGCCACAGACATCTTATTCATTCCTTAAAAGCTTTCGAGTAGCTCTTGATTGCCCCCTGGATAAAAGTCCGATTTTATTTATTTATATATTTTTTAGTATGGCATTTAAGCCCTTCCATGATGTGCTGTCTCCTCTTGTAACACCTCTTTATCTGCACACATCCATACTTTCCCCCTGCGAAAGAAAAACCTTTCTCATATCCAAGCTTGTTCTGTTTTTGTTGGTTAAGGTAAAATCCCTGACTCATACTTAGACCATGTTGCCTCAGGTATTTTCCCTCTCATGTTTTCAACCACTGGCTTCTTCCTTTAAACATATAAATACACATAAGTCTTTCATTTTAAAAACAAATAAGCAAACAGAATACTCTTTGACTCCCAACTCTTTCTGGTATATGTCCCTCATTTCCTTTGCAGTTAGACTTCTTAGAAAAATTGTCCCTGTTCACTGTCCAGTTTCTCACTGTCCACTCTAGTACTACTTTTGTCCTCACTGCTTATTGATTGCTGATTGAATTGGTCATTTCCAATTCTTATCTCTTTGGCACTTGACATTATTAACAATTTCTCTTTTTAAAAATTCAGTTCTTTTGATTTCTGTGTTATTGTCTTCTAATTCTCTTCTTTGCTCTCTTTATTGTCTCATTTGTGGGCTTCTTTTTGTTAATTGCTAATGTTTCTGAGATTCTGATTTGGTTTTATCTCAACTTTCCTTGTTCAGTCTCATTGTTTTGATGATTTCTCTTTCTCTTCTTTGCTCTCTCTTTGCACATGTTGGTTCACACCCAGATTTGTACTTTAATTGAGACTTTACAGTAGTCAGTTCTAGAATTGCTTATTGATTGCCTGGATTTGAATTTTAACTTAGACTTTTGGGGGAGGAGGGCAGAGGGAGAGAGAGAATGTTAAGCAGGCTAGGAGCCCTACACAATGCTTGATTTCACAACCCTGAGATGATGACCTGAGCCAAAATCAGGAGTTGGACGCTTAACTGTTTGAGCCACCCAGGCACTCCTTAACTCAGAGTTAGGAATGGTGGTGCTGTCAGACTCAGTATATCCCAAATGGGTTTTTTACAACCCAAGCCTACTTGTCTTCCCATATTTTTAATTTTCTGGTGGCATCGTGATTACTTATACCAGAAATATTCTGTATATCTACTAATTAAAATCTGTTTTTCTACATCCCAGAGATAACTCTTGAATCTCTTTTAAAACAACTGTACTTTTAAATTTATTCATTTTAATTCATTTAATTATACAATAAAGATTTGAGTTTCTGCTATATGTAACAAGTGTTGAATAAATGTTAGAACTACAGTTTTGAATAAAACAGAGTCTTTTATTATTCATGAGGCAATTCTAATGGGAGAGAGAGACACCAATCAGGTAATCAGAAGAAGGAACTGTAGCTATGAAAAGGTGTGTAGTGCTATGAAAATGTAAAATAGGAGACTTTGATC